>NC_047085.1:203892456-204195486 GCF_902459505.1 Geotrypetes seraphini | reverse complement strand
GCCAGTGTTGAGGGAGCAGGCTGGGATCCCACGGTCCCTGCACCTCCCTCTCTTCACTCTCCAGCTTCAACGGTCAGAATCAGCAGCAGTGATTCCTACAGGCTGCATGCCGCTAACCAAGAAGCTCCTCTGCCAGGTCTTGCCCTGGCAGAAACAGGAAGTTGTGATAGAGGGGGCGGGACGCGGCATAGGAGAGGTTTCCGAGTTAGCAGCAGACAACCTATAGGAATCGCTGCCACTGACAACGACCCGTTGAAGCCAGAGTGAAGAGAGGGAGGGGCAGGGACTGTGGGGAGCCCAGCCTGCTTCTCTGATGCCAGTGTGGAAAAGTCCTCCAATGCTGGATGGTCTATTGTTTCTCTCATTTGATATACTACTTTTCCTAATAATACAACACAACAGTGGTTTACAATAACATAGTAAAAGGGGTTGAAGGTGGCAGCACATCTTACTTTCAAGGTGCTTCGGTAGGCCTCCACCTTCTCTGGGTCCAATGAAATGGTTTCTTCCTCCGTGAGTCTAGCCTCGTACACTTTGATCAGGTCTTCAGCCTGGAGAATGTTCTGAAGCAGTGCCCTCAGAGCTTTTAACCTGCACAAAACAAGATAGTCTCTTACCAAAGCTCTGCACTTTGCTTCTAGAAATACAATAGCTGAGCTATGAAAAACCATTTCTTATAATCAAGTTTAATTATTATTAAGCTGCTTGGTTATAAAGCGTTCATGCCTACACAATCATATAGGCATGCACACACATGCATATATTTAAAACATCACTAATAGAGCCAAGCGCTATCTATGAAACGTATGCACTAACAAGGACCTGATGGCCATTTTTCCAGCCCATGGAGCAATTTTAATTCCTTTTCCTTTCTTTTTTAACACCTGCTGTTTGGCTGCCATCTCAGAGCAGTGAGTGCCACTGTCTACCAGAATGCTTTTCACTGAAAATGCCCACCTCACCATCCAATGCCCAAGGATGACAAGTCCATTTTTGACCTGCGGGTAAGAGATCAATTAGGACACCTGGGAAAGAGGGCACCAACACACAGGTGCAATGGGAAAGGCTTTGCTCAACTCTCACCCATATGAAAATGGAAAAACATGCACCAAAGATTATAGGGGCACAAATGGAAATGTCAGAAGGGGCACTGTCTAAGAAGAGGGGCGCAGAGATGGTAGCAGACATGACTGGGCTTCAGCAGAGGGAGTGGGGGAGGAGAGAAAGAATGGAATAGAATTAGGAGAAACTGGATGAGAATGGGGGAAGAGAAGATGCCGGGGGGTAGAAAAAAGAAAAACAGGAATATGCTGGGGAGAGGAAAAGAGGAAATGCTAAAAAGAAAGGGAATGGGGTAAAGGTAGCACTAGGCAGATTCTGGGGAATGAAGGAAGCAGAACTGCCAGAATATGTAAAAGGACTGCCAAATTGAGAGCAATAAAATATCAGAAATATCATCGCTTTAGTTATTAAAGCGGAAGGAGCCCTGCCTCCTGCCTTCTCCAGCATTTCAAACCACCAAGAATGCTAAATTGGGCTCCCTTTTCCTCACCCCCACCCTCTCCAGCATATTCTGAGGAGGACCCTCTCTTGTCTTCCCACCTCATTGGTTTGAAATGTTTTATGTGGCCACTGTCACAAAAAGTTTGGGGACCATGAATTAAAGTAATTTTTAACTATAGATTTCCTTATCTATTATGACACGGGGGGGTCAATGCAGAAAGTTGTGTGCATCAAGGGCTGTATGACAACAGATGAGCATATGGCTTCTAATGCATACGGTTTGCTCCTTGCTCTAGTAAACTAATGGCACACAAATTACTGCCATGTAGAAAGATTTGCGTTGTCTGAAAAAAATAGTGCACACCATGGCAATAGTATGCAGATATTTGCTGCAGAAAGACAAAATTTAAGTTTTCTTTCCTGTCAGCGCATGCAATATTTAAAAAAAAAAAAAAAAGGCTTACTGTCATATGAAGGGTCAATTCCACACCCACTAAAAAGTCCCCTATTACCCCCCAAGATAACATCTAACTGCCCAAAAAGTAAATCATTGGTGGTCCAGTGGCAGGGAGTGATGCCCATTTGCTCCTGCCTCTGCGCCACCATCTTTCAAAATGGCAGCTCCCGATCCTGCACAGTATGGGGCCAGTCTGCTAGATTCCCTTATTTAGCATACTGAGTTTTAGAGATGCATCCCAGAATACACCACTCAGGGTCAGGTGCCACCATTTTGGAAGATAGCAGCATGGAGGCAAGAGTAAGTGAGCACCACATTTGCCTCTTCTTCAAGGTATGAGGGGAAGAGGGTCTGGGAGGTCAAAAGAGGGATCACAGGGGGTGGGATTTACCTTTGGAGTGTTGGCAGGGAGTGGGGGGTCCACGAGACTACCAGGGATTACTTCTGAGGGGGGGATTGAGAGGATCAGAAGTGGGAGGTCAGGGGTCTGTGGGGCTCAGCATTGAGCTGGCGTTAGTTCTAGTCGTATAGTGTGGGGTTAGCGTGCATTAATCTGATGCATGCGCTAAAAAACGCTAGCGCACCTTAGTAAATAAAAGGAGCCCTAAGTGGTTTCCAGCAGTAATATGAAATAGCATCCACTCACAGCCCATTCATCCCACTCTAGTCCACATTAGGGGGGGGGTCATTCTATACAGTGGCTGCTGAAATTTATGCACCAATTATGCACATAAAAGATCAGAATGGCATATATGCACATAAATGCCAATATTCCACCTAAGCGTTATTCTATAGATATGCACATATCTTACAGAACCAGGAAAACCAAACTAAAACTGCAGACAATGTACACGATGCAGGCAAAAATTTATTGTGCCAAGGTTAAAATGCAGTAATATAAAAACCTTTTTACCAACCAAGAGACCCAACAAGGTCCGTGTTTCGGACAACATGCCTTCGTCAGGGGTCCATGGTAAATAAGGTATAAAATATACCGCAAAAAATGAAGATAACAACAAATGCCTGTGTGTTGAAAACACTGCCAAAAATGAAGCCTTTGTTATCTTCATTTTTTGCGGTATATTTTATACCTTATTTACCATGGACCCCTGACGAAGGCATGTTGTCCGAAACACGGACCGTGTTGGGTCTCTTGGTTGGTAAAAAGATTTTTATATTACTGCATTTTAACCGTGGCACAATAAATTTTTGCCTGCATCGTGTACATTGTCTGCAGTTTTTGTTTGGTTTTTCCTGGTTCGGTGGTTTTTCTGCAGATTTGGTTGGATTTCTTTTTGTTGCTCATATCTTACAGAACACATGTTTAACACATAGGCAGAGTCTGGGTGGGACTTGCATGCAATAACTTATAGACTACTATAGGTTATGCACGTAACTCTGGCATTTATGTGCAAGCACTTTTCTGACTGGTGTTATGTGCTCACCCCCTATATAGAGGTGAATGGTTCACCTGCTATTACCAATATTCTATAAATGAACATAGGCAACTACTTTCCTTTATAAAACAGACACCTATATATAGTATAGGTGCATGGTTATAAACAGCTGCTGTATCAGGAAAAGCGCGATAAGTTAGCACTGTGGCCTCCTTTCCCCTTACCTGTTTAAGTAGGTTGTAGAGAAACCGCTGATACTGGACATCTTCTGAAGCAGTGCGCTAAGCTCCGACTGCATGTAAGACGCCTTGTCAGAGCCCCCCAGGTTCACCAACATTTCTTTGAGTCTGTTGAGTTCTGTGGCAATTCCTTGCATGTCTCCCCTCACACCCTATTAAAAGTGAAGCGATGACAGTTTTTAAAACAAGGGGGAAGAAAAGACATCTGTCACTTTAGGAAGCTGCTTTAGATATATTTATTGATTCACATTTATAAGCTGCCCTGATTCAAGAATTACTTGGTGGCATACAACAGTAGTAATAACACAATATCACACACAAACAGAAATACACAATCAAAGATTGATGTAAAGCTCCCATTAGAAACAATTAAACCACATTTTGAATATTTTTCTAAAAGTCAAATAATCTGTCATCAACCTCACCTTCTTCTAGACCAGTGATCTCAAACTTGCAGCCCGCCAGGTACTATTTTGAGGCCCTCGGTATGTTTATCATAATCACAAAAGTAAAATAACAATGTTTCTTGATCATATGTCTATTTAGCTATAAATTACAATATCATTATTAAGACTTAGCCAAAAGGAAAGATTTATAAACTATAAAGAGTTTTACCTCATGCAAAATTTCTTTAATAAGAAATGTCTTTAATAAGACATTAACTACTTTTTCTGAGGCCTTCCAAGTACCTACAAATCCAAAATGTGGCCCTGCAAAGGGTTTGAGTTTGAGACCACTGTTTTAGACAGTACACATATAAATTTAGATGGTCACCAGCGTGCCAGAAGAGAGGCAGGCTGCAAAATCTCGGCAGGTCTATGTATTTGCAGATTATCTTGTAATTTAAATATTTACGGGAGCACCTAAATGGCAATCCTAACTTAATCTTAGGACTGCATACTCAACGTTCCTACCCAAACAGGTAATACTACTTACCTCTCTAGCTAATCAATAGTTCTTTAGCACTCTCCAGACCAGTAGAGGTTAACTTTACGAATGGGTATATATCTAATCATGACCAGCAGGTGGAGACTGAAAACAAAACTTTGGGACAGTATATACTATCCTCCCTTCTCTATTTCCCTCAGTCTTCTTTCAGTCTCCAGCAGGTGTTGAGTGATCTGTACCCATCTCTCTTGGTAGGGCTGTTGGAATTTGTTTAGGGGTTTATTGTCCCTGTTTTTGGCCGGACGGAGCTTGGTCGGGCCCTGTTTGGGGGTCCGTCCGACCTCGGGGGTGTCAAACCCGGCGGGTCACGAGCGGGGTCCCTCCCCCCACTTCCTCCACCTCCCCACATTTTTTTAGAGGAGCCTCAGCAGTAAGCCTTGCCCCCTAAATCAAGCAAGGCATATTGCTTCGAGAGCCTGTGGAGTCTGTTCTGTAAAAAAAAAAAAAAAAAAAAAAATCCTGAGGTAGTGCTGGTCTGAAGGGTTGTTTCCCTTTAAGAAAACTGTATTTTTTCATGTAACCAGCACTTTTTTATAGCTAGGTCGCGTCTGGAGCAATTGTGCCCTTCTCCGGGGGAGTAGGCCACAATTTTAGTCCAGCCGCGAGGCACTCGCGGCCGGCCTGAACTCGGCGGTTTGGGTCGGTGAGGTGGTGGAGCTCCGTCGGCAGCGGCTGCAGGCGCCCAGAGCTCCCCGCCGATGGTGCCTCGCGAGTCGGCTTGGAGCAGTGGGGAAGCCCGGTCTTCCACAACCGCCCACGGAGGGATTCCCCGAAGGATTCCCTCTCAGCTGATTTTTTGACAGCTGATGCCGACTTGCCTGTCTTAGCGGCTGAGACTGTTCAGTCTTCTCAGCCGCTACAGGCCATGGAGGGAGCATTTTTGGCGGGAACTTCGCCATTTTCTTTGTCTGGCCCCTCCATTTTGTCTGCAACCTCAGGTGACCTTCCCCCTGTATGGCGAACACAGGGGCAGGTTTCAGCATGGACCCCTGCTGGGGCAGGGAGTCCCTGGGGACCCCCAGGGGTTTTTTGCCCCCAATTTATTTTCTTTCTTTGTGCGGACTTTTGGGGGTCCCACGTGCGCCTGGGGGGTTTCGGGGGGGGTTTCCCTCCGCGCCCCCTATGGCTTTGCCTCCCTCTTTTCGTTTGGCGTCCCCTCTTCCTCCTCCCTCATCCAAGCGCCCGCGGGGGGGCTTGGATTGCGAATTGGTGGGCGGAGGAGCGTGTTGGCCTGGTTGAGGACCTGGCTGCTTTGGCGGGCTTCCAGGATCCTCTAGAGGGGACGCCTGTTGGCAGCGGGGCGGCGGGTTTCCCGTCTTCCAGAGCAGATGCGTCCGTGGTGCGCTTTTTTATTCAGAGGGATGAGCTTTTAGACCTGTTTAGCAGGTCTCCTTGGTGCTGCATTTTTGCAGTGGCGCCGCCGGAGACCCCGCGTATGGGGGCCCCTCTGCTTCAGGGGGTCTGTCCTGGTTCCCGCTCTTTTCCTGTGCGTCAGGATTTGCGGGATTTTGTGTTGGCGCAGTGGCCTATGGGCGCAGTTTCGTTTGGTGTGCGCCTTGGCTCTTGGGTATCCCGTCCCGGAGGGAGGTAGGGCTACCTTAATTTCGCCAATGGGGAACGCGGTGGTCTCGGCACTTCCTAAGCGGCATACCGTGCCTGTTATGGACGGTTCTGCTCTTAGGGTCTCGGAGGCGCGTGCGTTAGAGACTCTTCTTAAGTATGATTTTGATGTCTCTGCCTTTGGGGTCCAGGCGGCTGTTTGTGGGGAGCTAGTCGCTCGCGCCGTGTTTCGGTGGGCTGAGCGTGTCCTGGATCGGGAGTCTGATGACTGGTCTCTAGTGGATCAGGAGGTAGCGAAGATTGCGATGGCTGCCTCGTTCCTCTCAGATGCTCTTTATGACTTGGTGCGGATTTCGGCTAAGTCTATGGCATGGCCGCGCGGCGTCTTTTGTGGCTGCGCGCTTGGGCGGCGGATTCTGCGTCCAAAGCTAAGTTTACTAAAGTTCCCTTTAGGGGGTCTTTTTGTTTGGAGAGGAATTAGATGAGTTGATTCAGACTCTGACGGACTCGAAGGTGCCCCGTCTGCCTGAGGACCGTGCCCGCCCTGCGTCTAGGTGTGGGGCTGCCCGGGGGCGTTTGCGGGAATTTCGCAAGTATCGCCCGGGGCGTGGGGCTGCTTCTTTCCCGGCTCAGGGTTTTTCCCGGGGTCGGTTCTTCCAGCGCATGCAGCCCTTTCGGGGGGCCCGTCGGGGGGCAGGGAATCCCTCCGCCGGTTCCCCCGCTTCCCGTCCTGCGCAATGACTCCTTGCCGGCGCCCCCTTTGGTTCCGGTGGGGGCCCGGCTGCGCAAATTTTTCCCCAAATGGGCCGAGATCGCGTCCGATCAGTGGGTCCTTGAGGTGGTGCGGGACGGTTACGCTCTGGAGTTTACCCGCTCTCTGCCGGACCTTTTCCTCGCTTCTCCATGTCAGACTCCATGGAAGACGCAGGCTTTTCGTCAGACCCTTCAGCGTTTGCTAGATCTCGAGGCAGTGGTGCCGGTGTCCCCTACGGAGTGGGGCACCGGCAGGTACTCCATTTACTTTGTGGTGGCCATAAAGGAGGGGACCTTTCGGCCCGTCCTGGATTTGAAAGGGGTCAACAGAGCTCTCAAGATTCCGTCTTTCCGCATGGAAACGCTGCGGTCGGTCATTCTGGCGGTTCAGCCGGGGGAGTTTCTTACGTCTCTCGATCTGACGGAGGCCTACTTGCAGGTTCCAATTCGGGCCTCTCATCAGCACTTCCTTCGCTTTGCGATCTTGGGGCGGCACTTTCAGTTCTGTGCGCTTCCCTTTGGTCTGGCCACGGCTCCTCGGACGTTCACCACGGTAATGGTGGTCGTCGCGGCAGCCTTGCGGTCGGTGGGCATCCTGGTTCACCCCTACCTGGACGACTGGTTGATTCGGGCAAAGTCGTTGCAGGAGAGCTCCCGGGTTACGGCTCGGGTGGTGGAGTTTCTCCGGTCGCTGGGCTGGGTGGTCAACCTTTCCAAGAGTCGGTTGGTCCCGGCTCAGCGTCTGGAGTGCCTTGGGGTTATGTTCGACATCTCCTTGGGGAAGGTCTTCCTTCCAGAGGCCCGGGTGAGCAAATTGCAATCTCAGATTCGCCTGCTTTTGGCGTCCCGGGGTCCTCGGGCGCGAGATTTCCTCCAAGTCCTGGGGTCAATGGCGGCGTCCCTGGACGTGGTGAGGTGGGCGCGGGCCCACATGCGTCCTCTTCAGTATGCTCTGCTCCGGAGGTGGTCTCCCCGGAGGCAAGATTTGGATGTTCCGGTTCCCCTGCGAGGCTTGGCGCGCTGCAGTCTGCGCTGGTGGCTCCGGACCCCTCACCTGGTTCAGGGGGTGGGTCTGGATCTCCCGCAGTGGACGGTGCTCCTTACGGATGCGAGTCTCCTCGGTTGGGGGGCTCAGTTTATGGGCCACTCAGCTCGGGGCACCTGGTCCGCGGAGGAGGCCTCCTGGTCGATCAACGAGTTGGAGACCAGAGCGGTCAGGCTGGCGCTGTTAGCTTTCCACTCCCTTTTGCTGGGCAAGTCGGTCAGAGTCCTGTCGGACAATGCCACGGCGGTGGCTTATGTCAATCGTCAGGGGGGCACCAAGAGCACTCCTGTGGCGCAGGAGGCGGCTCGGCTCATGGTTTGGGCGGAGTCCCATCTTCTGGACCTCTCGGCTTCTCATATAGCCGGGGTAGAAAATGTTCAGGCAGACTTCCTCAGTCGTCACTTCCTGGATCCAGGAGAGTGGTTTCTCGGCGCCGGAGCGTTTCGGTTGATAGTGCAAGATTGGGGGCAGCCCCTGATGGACCTGATGGCCACGAGTGGCAACGCCAAAGTGCCCCGCTTCTTCAGTCGTCGCAGGGAAGGGCTGGCCGAGGGTCTGGATACTCTGGTCCAGCCGTGGCCAACGGAGGGGCTGTTGTATGTGTTCCCTCCTTGGCCGCTGGTGGGCAGAGTGCTTCTTCGCATTGTTCACCATCCGGGTTTGGTGGTGCTGGTGGCTCCGGATTGGCCTCGACGTCCGTGGTATGCGGATCTGGTGAGGCACCTGGTGGCGGTTCCTCTTCCTCTGCCTCTCTCGGACGACCTTCTGATGCAGGGTCCCATTCCCTTGTTCGACCCGTCTCTCTTCTGTCTTACGGCGTGGCTCTTGAAAGGGGTCGCCTTAGCAAGAAGGGATATTCAGACAAGGTGATCGCTACACTGTTGGGGTCCCGGAGGCTTTCTACCTCTCGGGCTTATGTGCGGGTTTGGCGTCTCTTTGAGGAATGGTGTCGGGCGCGGGAAGTGACCTCTTTTCGCGCTTCTCTGCCTAACATTCTAGAGTTCTTGCAGGATGGCCTGGATAGAGGCCTGGCTTGGTCTTCTCTCCGGGTTCATCTTGCGGCCCTGTCGACCTTTCGAGGGTTGGTGTCAGGTCAGCGTTTATCGGCTCTTCCTGATGTGATTCGGTTTCTGCGGGCGGCCAAGTTGCTTAGGCCTCCCCTACGGCCCTCGGTTCCCTCTTGGGATCTTAATCTGGTTCTCTCTGTTTTGGTGCGCCCGCCTTTCGAGCCCTTGGACGACTGTTCTTTGAAGGACCTTACTTTGAAGGCGGTCTTTTTGGTGGCCATTACTTCTGCTAGGCGTATTTCTGAGCTGCAGGCTTTCTCTTGTAGGGCTCCCTTCTTGGAGTTGTCTAGGGAGCGGGTCGTCTTGCGGCCTGTTCCTTCCTTTCTGCCGAAGGTTGTTTCTCCTTTTCATGTCAATCAATCGGTGGTTCTCCCGGTCTTGGGTGGTCGGGAGGGCTCTTCTGAGCAACGGCAGCTGCGCAAGTTGGATGTCGGTCGGGTCCTTCGCTCTGATGTGCAGCGGACCCAGGAATTCCGGAAGTCCGATCATCTCTTTGTCCTCCTGGCTGGTCCTCGTCGGGGAGCTGGCGCTTCTAAGGCTACTATTGCGCGCTGGATCAAGGAGACGATTGCTTCCGCTTATCTTCTGAAGCAGCAGCCTGTTCCGGAGTTTCTCAAGGCTCATTCCACTCGGGGTCAGGCGGCTTCTTGGGCTGAGTCGTCGCTCGTGCCTCCGGTGGATATTTGTAAGGCTGCGGTTTGGTCCTCCTTGTATTCTTTTGTTAGACATTATCGGGTAGATGTTCAGGCGCGTCGGGACGCGGTGTTCGGTGAGCGTGTTCTGGTATCGGCCCTTCGGGGGTCCCGCCCGTGAGAGGGACTGCTTTGGTACGTCCCATTCGTAAAGTTAACCTCTACTGGTCTGGAGAGTGCTAAAGAAGGAGAAATTAGGTTCTTACCTGCTAATTTATTTTCTTTTAGCTTCTCCAGACCAGTAGAGGTCCCCACCCTGTCTGTTGTTGTTGTTGTTGTTGGGGCTGTTTTCGCGGGCAGTTTTTGTTTTTTTGCTGCGGGTTCTAGTATTTTTCTAGGGCCGGGGAGAATTAAAGAACAGCGGCTGTGGCTCGGCTGGCTTAGCTGGCGAGCTGTGGGGACATTTTCCTTCGGGTATTTCTCCTCTGCATTTTCCAACAGCATTTGGGTATGTTATTTGTTACTCCTGTTCGGAGTATTGTTTTCTTCCTGTTTTCCAGTTCTTGGTTCTGCTTGGCTATTCGGCAGACTGAGGGAAATAGAGAAGGGAGGATAGTATATACTGTCCCAAAGTTTTGTTTTCAGTCTCCACCTGCTGGTCATGATTAGATATATACCCATTCGTAAAGTTAACCTCTACTGGTCTGGAGAAGCTAAAAGAAAATAAATTAGCAGGTAAGAACCTAATTTCTCCTTCTCCTATTGTAACACCGTTTTTATTAATCTTTTGTAATCTGCCTTGAACCGCAAGGTAATGGCGGAATAGAAATCCCTAATGTAATGTAATATTTAGTACGGGAATAAGTGGAGATGTTATCAGCTTATCTTTATGAAGTAATGCTGCAACGAAATACTGGCCCCACAGTGTTGCTGTTTTGTGACATATTTGCATTGATGAGATTTCAATTTGAGATACATTTTTAGGTTGCTCAGCTATTTAGCCGATTGTGTTTATTGCTTACAAAAAAAATTAAGGGCTCCTCTTACAAAGGTGTGTTAGGGCCTTAACGCGCGGAATAGTGCGCGCTAAAATGTCACACGCCCTAGCCGCTACCTCTTGAGCAGGCGGTAGTTTTTCAGGTAGCACGCGCTAATCCAGTGCGTGCGGTAAAAACGTTAGCGCACCTTTGTAAAAGGAGCCCTAAATGAATCTTATTTTGTACAATCTATTTTCACCTGGAAATGATGAAAATATTAGGTCACCTTGGAAGGTAAGAGTGACATTTAGACAGGTAGAAGCCCTACATTTGTAAATAGCAGCTTTAGGAAACCACTACTTCAGCATGTAGATCCAAGTGCATACAATTTTGAAGGAGGCATTTTGTGGCAGGCCTCGAAAAACATGCATCTATTTCTGATCTTGCAATTCTTTACAAAATCTAGGCCTTGGGATTGGCACTTGCTCCAAGGCATGCAAGTCAGCTAACTGCTCATTTGGACCTGGGGTTTGCAGGATTTATTAATGGGGCAATTCTGCTTACCCTCTATAGCGTTTCAAATCACCTAAAAAAAAATCTAAAATTTAGAATTCCTTAGATCAGTTCCTTATTTGGCTCTCTGTGGACATCCATTTTTGTAAATATCCAGCAAATTTCTGTATCATATTACGTGTCCACATCCACCAAAACGTGGAAACACTGATATTACATGCAAATAGGCAAGGTAGAAGGGCTGTTTCTGAAGTGTCCACAGACACGTACTCACCTCCAGGTCATTCATTCTGGATGCAAAGTCTCTGAAGGCCTCCTGATCCAGATTGAAGTTGTTCCTCTGTGCCATCCTGATTTCACTGTCCTCCAACCGCCGGCGGATCTTCTGAAGTTCCAGCAGCAGCCAGGCCTCCTTTTCCCGTCCCTTTTCTATTTCTTTGTTTCGCTCCAGCTCTTTACTTTTCGCCGCACCCAGCTGAGTGACATCTACTTTGCTTATACCTGAATTCATTCAAAGAATCACAGATAGATTAGTAACCAAACCACAGCCTTGTGAATAAAGGCGAGACAGTGTGCAGCAGAGGTCTTTAAAGAGAAAGCAATTTATTAAATTATAAGCCCCATTGCACATAGTATTCTGGATGAGCAATTGGAATGTCCAGGTTCTTGGTTCCCCCAGAATTTTTCAAAAAGCTATACTGAATGTGGAGCCTTTTGTATAATATGCAGAAGGATTCCAACAAACACAAATGTATCTGCTGGCATATACAGGGGAAGCATCAATTTTACAAAAGCAGATATAGACAAAAAGAGCAGCTTCCATATGCTAGTGTTGACAATTATATGGATAGTGACCCTTTCTCACAAAATTATACATCTAAACGGAAACCAGCAGGAGCATCACAAGCTTTCAATCTACCCTTGGCGTGTTCCCGAGCGCTTCCATGGTGCTACTGCTCCACCTGTTTTTGTCACATCAGCAAGGGAAGCCAATGGACAGGATACAGTTCTGGCATCCTGGCTTCCCTTGTGTCTGGTGCATCTTCACTGGCTGCACATAGCTAGGTATGGCTCTGATGGCCAGAAAAGATTCTTTAAAATTTTCAAGCCAAAGTACTAATCCCTTATATTAAGTCCACAAGCACTTTTATAAAAGTTGAGCTCCCTTCAGAGTAAGTGCAATGAGGGAATTAATGGGAACGCGTGTGTATGCCCACAATGAAATGAGAAACTAATATGGATTGATATTAAGCCTATGGCGACCAACGATCACAGAGGTGCTGACAACCATGGGAAGAAAATGATATTCAATGCTGGGCTTAATGCAGTCTACTAGCACTGAATATCTGAGTCTTCGGCAGCTGCCAGAAGTTCTCCAGGCCTCAGTTGATGTTCAGACCGATATTACGAGGGCCACTGAAAAGTTCTAAGCCCAACCAATAAAGTTAGGCTATACGGTTAGTCTTGTGATTTTACACTTTTTTTCATTCCGTATTTTTCCACTGGGGAAAAAAAAGTGGAAAATCACTGAACTTATTGCAAGAGTAATGTACACTGAACTAAGTTAAGAATAATGCACACATAATCCCTCTGGGACCACTGACAACAGACCTTGGCCTCCATTCTGAGTTGTTTGTAGCACCTCCTGCTGAAGAGTGCCAGTTGTGACTCTCTGGTATGCAGGGAGCTGCACCACCAACGTCTGGTAGTGCTTCTGGGCATCTGTGAACTGCGACTGCATTTTCCGTTTGTCCTCATCGCCAAAGATCTCCGAACCCTGGCTATTCTTAAGGAAGTCTTGGTAATGGAGTTCCAGATCGCTTACAACCTTCTGGTAATCTTCATACTTCATTGTTTTCAGCTAAAATTGAATGCGCATAGACATGAATGTGTTAAACAGCGAGTAATGGCAACAGGCAATGCGACAAAACAGCTCTATATTTCAGAATAAGACTATCTCCTAGTTTATAGGAGAAATTTAATGACTCTAAAAGACCTAGAATCAAAACAACCATGACTGGAAAAATAAATGTTTTTCTATATCAAAAAAACATAACATGCAACAATATTAAAAAAGTGTAATATACAGTATAGAAATATTTTTAATGTATTGCATCATATAGCAATGATTTCTCATGATACCTTAATAAAAGGCACCTCAGTCTACCTAATCTGAAGAGACAGAGAGAAACACAGGGGAGCAAGAAGTTAAGAGTGGGAAGATGTTAGCATAGGGCAGGGGAAGGCAATTCCGGTCCTCGAGAGCCGGAGCCAGGCCAGGTTTTCAGGATACCCACAATGAATATGTATGAGATGGATTTGCATGCACTGCCTCCTTGAGATGCAAATCTATCTCATGCATATTTATTGTGGATATCCTGAAAACCTGACCTGGCTCCGGCTCTCGAGGACCAGAATTGCCTACCCCTGGCATAGGGCATGCTAGCAGTAGACATGTTAAAGCAGTGGTTCCCAACCCTGTCCTGGAGGACCACCAGGCCAGTCGGGCTTTCAAGATAGCCCTAATGAATATGCATGGAGCAGATTTGGATGCCTGGTACCTCCATTATATGCAGATCTCTCTCATGCATATTCATTAGGGCTATCCCAAAAACCCGACTGGCTTGGTGGTCCTCCAGGACAGGGTTGGGAACCACTGAGGATTTCATACATAGCTGTAGGTGAACCAATGATATAATGTTAGTAAATCTTCCTGAGAGATGCACCAAGCATAACTTGAAGGGAATGACAAGGCACCTGTGGGAAGGTGATAAAGGAAGCCCTAGGTCTGAACTATGCCTTAACCAGGACATGAACTATCATCATTAGAAACCCGTAAGGGACAGCAGTGGTAAACAGATGACTCAGTATTACAGAGTCAAATTCTTTGCTGTATGCCTAGAGAGTAATCCTGCTCTTAAGGAAATTAAACCTGCATGTTCTTGTATGCAACAGGCTACATCTAATTCAGCTGCCATGGCTAGTCCTGGAGGATCCACCAGAGTGTAGAGCAGACTGTCAAAGGTGTACAACTGCCAACACTATGCGTGCCAGGAGATTCATTTTAGGGGGTCTGCAGGTCATAAAGTAAAATCTTTAAACTGTTCTCACCAGCCAATCAAAACAGTGCACTACTGCCTTGTTCATGCTGGACTCAATGGGACGGGCCCCTTAGGCCCCTTGCACTAGTGTTCACACAGAAAGGATAAGAAACTCTGAGGAAGAGGAGCACGTACCTTAGCAAGAGTCATTGCCCTAATTTTCTCAATGTCAATCATGCAGTAATGCCAGGACACCATGCTCTTCATGTTGATATAGAGCTGGTTCCATAGAGCCAAAATTGCTTCATAGTACTGTTCAATCCTACAAAAGATTGAGACTTATCAGTTTCTCTGCTGCACAGGAGCTGCTTAAGTGGAATCCCAGAAAGGCCAGTGCAAGAGTATTGTGTGCCCTAGGCAATGCCTCAATTTTATGCCCTTCCCCTCCCCCATTCACCAACCCTCCCCCAAAGCATCATACTTTTAAATGTTAAATTTTATTGTGTGCATATCTATTTCAGACAAAGAATGAGGGCATTTTGCAAAAGTCATTCACCCAGGTAAAGGCACCATTTGAAAATTGCCCATTTTTTCTGCAGGTAAAAAGCACACCTGGATGGTTCTTAAAAGCTACTCCTGTATTGTATATAGGGTGAATACTAACAAATTGGGCACCCATTATTGTGATAACTTAAACTGACTTAAGGTGCTCAGAACCAAAGCATGGTAAAAAAAAAATCAAAAACCTACAAATGGGGACAAGCCCCTAAATGTGGTTTTAAGTCTATCATTGCACCATACTCAGTCAGAAAAAGGTTTTTAAAGTGTCGAGAATATTTTCAATCCCTCAATATACGTCTCCAATTGTGAATACAAAAAATACTTAGCTCTAGTGAATAGTGATATTTTTTTTTTTTTTAAAGTTGTCACACTGCAGCGGGTATAAGGTATATAGAGTGACTAGTTTTTATTTGCGCATGATCCTGAGATGCACGTGCATCTCAACTAATTAACATGCCAATTAACACCACTAATTGAATGCTAGGGAATCTTGAACTGGACGCCCCGTTTCCCCAACTCCAGTAGATACCCGATATAAAAATCAGACTTGACATCTTGGCAAATGAATTGCAAATGTAAATTTAGGCCCTTCAGTTTCAGGAACCAAACCTTAAGGGCCCGATATTCAGCATTATTTAACTGGCCAGGAATGGCTCCTGGACAGTTAAATAGCATTTGGCCAACTGCTAATATTCAGTGGGATATAGCTGGCTGTCTCTGCTGAATATTAGTTGTTAGTGACTTAAACTTAGCTGGCTATTTTGTGTATTAGCCGCCAATTTTAAGCACTGACAAGCCAAGTTTAGCAGGCAAATTGGGCCATGCAAAAAGAAAGTCTATCTTTGGCCACAATAACTTAGCCAACCAGCACTTAAAATTGACATAACAGGCTAAGTTTGAGCTGGCTCGGTACTGAATATCGGTAGTCAGCATCGATTGCGGAAGTTATCAGGTCTTCCTACCATAGTCTCAATATCAGCCCCCAAGTGAATTTTCAGTTGAAAATATAGGGTCCTAATGTAGGCGCTAAGCAATGTTTGAAAATTGATGTCAGAATGTCTACAACACTTCATAAGCCTTCATTAAGCACTTTTGAAAGTGTAAAAGCATCAACACACACACTGCACAGATATTTAAACAGGTCTTGAGCTCTCTAAAATGCAGGACCTACTTGGTAGACAGATCCACTGCTAATGGATTTGGGGGAGGTATAATGAGACCAACAGAGGGCACCAACATGTCCAATCCTCCTGGGCCAGTTACATGCCATTTGCTGCGTTCCGCATTGTTCTTTAAGATGCACTCATCTCCCTTGTGCACAACTTTCTGTAATGAAGAGAAGCATGGTTATTTATTTATATTTCAAAGAGGTATAAAGAGTTTCATCTTCTGGTCTTCTGTGAGTGTTTAAAGTCTAGCAGCTTGATAAATACATAAGCAAAATATTCTTTGGAGGTACTACATTGAGGTACATTCTATTAAAATCAAATGCCCTGTCACATTAATACAAGGTAGTATAAGATGGCAGAAGAACTCTTGGCCTCATTCACTCAGTCCAATTATGCTGTCCATCCAGCCAAGATACAACAGAATGCGACCTCCTGAAAGATTTCTCCTTATCCAAGGCAGTCTAAGATGGTTAAGGGGTTGGAGGAGCTGCCGTACAGCGAAAGATTAGAGAAACTGGGCCTCTTCTCCCTCGAACAGAGGAGATTGAGAGGGGACATGACTGAAACATTCAAGGTACTGAAGGGGATAGACTTAGTAGAGAAGGACAGGTTGTTCACCCTCTCCAAGGTAGGGAGAACGAGAGGGCACTCTCTAAAGTTGAAAGGGGATAGATTCTTCTTCACCCAGAGAGTGGTAGAAAACTTGAATGCTCTTCCGGAGTCTGTCATAGGGGAAAACACCCTCCAGGGATTCTAGACAAAATTAGACAAGTTCCTGCTCAACAAGGACGTACGCTGATAGGGCTAGTCTCATTTAGGGCGCTGTCTTTGACCAGAGGGCCGCCGTGTGATGTCATGTGCTGGGCATGATGGACTACTGGTCTGACCCAGCAGCGGCAATTCTTATGTTCTTATCTTTCTTTGTAGCTATCATCTTGATTAGAACATCGTAAAACAGCTCCATTTACCCTCTAGTTCTATATGGAGTTCCCAAGTTATGCACCAATTAGGCATCTAACTTTAGGAACTCTAACAGAAGTCATGTGCTTAAATGGAGTAGATAGCAGTTAGGAAAATCAATGCAAAAAAAAAAAAAAAATAGCACTCGATGCTATTCTATAAACAGCATTTAAAATTAGGTGCTGTTTACAGAATAGTGCTTGGTTCCAGGAACTGTGCCTAACTTTAGGCATGTAGGCGTGAAGTATAACTATCACCAACTCAAAAACTATTTCAACACCTATTAACAATCGGTCTATCTTAGCTCATTTGTTACTCAGACCATAGGATCTCTTATAACATAATGTTATTCCAGATCCCCATCCTGGGATCACAGCTCTAATCATCATCCAAATTAGGCACAGGTCACTCATCTGAGCTGAGGAAGTGCTGTCCACAGGGATCAGGTGGGTAGTGAGGGATTTCTGTGTAGAACAATGTAAGGATGTATTTGGAGCCTTAGTTATGCGTTTAGCGTAATAGTTATTTTTAGCTTTCTGAACAGTGGACTTATATATGAGTGCTAGATTTGTATAATAAGAAAGTGAGACAGGAGTACATGTCATCGCCATAGCCATTCGGCATGGCAGAGTTGATGCTTGTGCAGCTTCAAATCATGTGTGTACCACGAAACCCCCTTTGCCAATAGGTGCATATGTGGAATCAGTGGAGCTATTTGATCAAAGGCAGTTTTCAGAGCAATGTTCCATAGTGAGGCTTGGTCATCTAGAGAGAGCTGAGCAAAGTCCTTGAGTTGCAAAGAGAGATTGCATTCTAGGGCCTCAGAGGCTAATTTAGAAAGATAATGGTAAGGCTGCATCTGAGAATGAGCTTTAAGAAGGCATGGATATTAGTGCAGGATAAAGGAGAGGTTGAGTTGTACAGAAAGCAGTCTGAAAGACTGAAAATGAAGATGGGAGAATAGCATCAAGGGTATGGTCCTGTTTCATGAATGGGTACAAGAGTAGGGGGGAGGGGCTATATTAAGATCAGAGTATGAAGATCAGCGTTGAAAGGGGCAGCAGCATTGTCTAAGTGAATGTTAAAGTCACCCAGTACAGTGGGAAGAGAGTTATGTAGACAATGGTCAGGAAGTAGATTTTGTTGCAGTTGGAACGAATAAGCAGATGGTGGAGGGGGTAGTAAAGGAAGAGAAAGTCAAACGCTAGGGATATCAGGAGATGGAAAGAGAAAGTTTATAAGGAATTGTGAACGTAAGAGGACATAGCCTTAATCCTAAAATGAGTGGAGAAGATTGCTACAAGTCTGCCGCAGCTCCAGAGGGGTTGACTGCACTAAGTAAGAAAGGTCGGAGTGAGTAAGCTACATCTCAACGAGGCAGAGGACATCAAGATTATTAGAAATGACAAGGTCTTCGTTATACATGGAACAGGTGTTAAGGAGGCCCAGCTTGAGCTTGGAGGTAGAAGGATGGGGGAGTAGCAGTGCCCAATAACGGAATGGGTTGAAAAAAAAATCTTATCTGAGGGCAGAGCCTGTGGGTGGCGGTCCTCCCAAAAAAATGAGAATTGGTTCAGCCAGGCACATAGTGATAAGAAATAGCCCAAAAAGAGTGAGTATGGGGTGAAATGGCAATATAATGCTAGATGGAGTGAACAAAGGAGCACGACCTGCTCCTTATGCACGCCTACACAGCATGCACCGCTAAAAGTATTAAGTTTAAAGGTCACTTCTGGTAGTTGCCAGTGGATTGGTAGTAAATAAAGATAAAAACCGAATTACTGCTCATTAATAAATGGGGTGGGCAGAGTCCAAGATATCAGTCACATTGAATGGCTATTTCGTAGAGCCATCTATGGGTGGGGTGGGGTGAGAAATTTGAGTTGTATCTACATTTGGATATGTCAATGCAGGTTCAGCGTATTGTAAGAAAAAAAAAAAAAAAAAAAAAAAAAAAAGCCTAGGGGAAATTGTACTGGATAGAAGTCAGAAACCATAGCTTTCTTTTCAGGCAATGACCAATTTATTGTTTCGTTGGTACAATAATCAAAGACAAGGGAGAACTAACGTATTTTGATCCGACAAATCCAGACAGTGCAAAATGCAGCAGAAAGGTTTTTGCTGGGAATTTCACGCAGATGAGTGCCACTCCCTTGTTAAAAAAAAAAAAAAAAAAAAAGAAGTTGCATTGGCTCCTAGTGCTCAAGTATGGTTGCCAGGAAAGGGCACTGATGAACTGTCCCAAGTTCATCAGGGGATGTTCATCAGGGGATGTTCTTTGATTGATCAAGTACTAACACACTGACCAAAAGGCCGCTTTGAAAGAGGCAGCTCATCTGGCCATGTTCAAGATCTTGAAAATTTGGCAGCTTGGTCTACCAGTGTTTTATATACTAGGCCCTTTGGGTGTCTAGGGCCCTTTAGGGCTGGGGAGAATGAGAGCCAGGGTGTGGGTATCATTCCTGCCTGAAAACCTCTAGGACCTCCAGCTTCCACAATCCACAACTTCAGTGAAATATGTCATCTGCCCTTCCAAGTCACTCAATCCCATCGGCTTCGCATCATGTACAACAAAGAGAACTACACACAGAAACAACAAATTTAAAACATCATAAAAACGGCATAAAAAGAAGATAGAACCCCCCCCCCCATACATACACACACACTAAAACAATTGCTAAGACACTACGGATATCCAAGGAACGTGTTGGTTATATAATCCACAAGCAGCTGAGCATGCCTACTAGTGCCCAAGTCAATTTAGGTGCCAGTAGGCTCAAGTCTATAAACAGTGCCTAATTTTGATTGACATATGGTAGGTGATGCTTTATAGAATCTGGTCCTTAGTGTAGGCCTGCCAAATAGCAAACCTAAACTAAACAGACTTCTTTGGTATTTTTGACACAAATGAACAAGAAAAGACTCAACAGTTTCTGGTTAAAGATCCTGCAAACTGGAGAAATGATCTAAAATACCAGTATTTGAAGTAGTCAGCATCATCAATGACAGCAGTCAATGATGCCACTGAAAGAGCAATTGCCTTAATTCAAGTCTCACAAAGAATGAGCAGAAGCAGCTCTTCTTTTGCCATGTTGCTCAACATAGAAAGCCACACTGATGAATACTAACCGAATGTAGGACTACTGTTCAGTATTTGCACATAACAAACATTTTGTATCTACTGTGGAATAATGACATTAGAGTTTAGAGTTCTTATGCTTTCAGGTGGACTTCCTGGGAGACCAGGCCGCACAGTGGTACAAATTAATATCTGAATTTGTAAATAAAAAACCAAAAAATGGTCTTTGAGACATTTGGATGATTGAGATCAAGCATCAAATTTCTGCATCTCAATGGACACAAATTTGGACTTGGAGGATGAGATGTACAATGTCTGCATCCTCCAGAGACAAACTTGGTTTTTTCTGTTACATAGAGCATTTTGGACCCCTGTTCATTTACATAAATTAGATAGCTCTAAGTCTGATAGATGTTGGCACTGCAATCTCGAAGCTGGGACTCTAGATCATCTATTATTCTATTGTCCATTTATTTTGGATTTCTGGAAATCAATATGGGGCCTTTATTGGAAAATCCGGTGGCCTTATCATGATACTATTTTATTTGGCATGTCAATGAGGGCAAAGAGTCAAATATCCTCAAAAAATAATAAGCTCTTGCTAATTTTGACTGGAGTTGCCATTCAACAAATTACATTTAATTGGAAGAATTGGAGTAGATTAAACTTTAATTTCTGGTGGAACTCTTTGTGTCATATTTATAAGATGGAAAAAATATTGGCCATACAGAAAGGACATTTTAATAAATTCAAGGATGTTTGGGGACCATTAACAGATTATTGTAACGAGTAATAGCATTTTTCCCTTTATTATACAAGTGCAAAGGAGGGGGTGGGAGGTTTCTGATCTTATATTAATTATTTGGATTAGTAGAAAAAAATATATTATATTACATGATATACGCGATTATATATGATGTGGTGGGGGAGGGGGGATAATTTTCATTAATTTAAGATGATTGTAACAGAAATTCAAGTGATTTTTGTATGTTCAAATGTTATTTCCGATTATACTTGTTGTAAATTGTAAAAATGAATAATTTTTTTTTTTTTTTTTAAAGAAAGTCTATATGTAAATTACTTCTCTTGTACAATTTTCCCAATGAATCTCCAAAGCAAGAACAGGATTTTCACATGTTTTGGGCTTTCCGCAGCATTGGGTACAATACCTGTTCCTGCTTGTAGTCACACAGAGCCTTCAGCACAATGGGTTTGTTGGTCCTGTAATCTGGGTTACGGGGCTTCAGCTGCACAATCTTCTTAGATTTATTCACCAAGTTTTGCACTTGCCTTTTGTATTCAATAATTTTCTCTCGCTCTTTCTGTTAAGTTAAAAGCATTTTATTAGACCTGAGTAAATCGAAGGCATTTTACTTAGCCTCTATTTTATAAGATTTGAAACAACTTATTTTTTGAAACAAAGAAAAACATCTGTATAAAGATCCTGATCAAACAATGAGTGTGCATGTGGGAAAAGCCTCAAGGGGCAGCAGGGAGATCACAAATCCTCCAGTGCACTTTCCCCAGAAATGTTAGCCCTCAGGCACTGAGAGCAGGACACCCATGAAGGACAGCTAGAGCACAATAACACCGAAGTGTAACTGGATAATCCAGCATATGGGGAATGACTGCCAGTCTCCTAATTTGAATATCTGCTGAGACAGAATTTAGTAAGACAGGCTATCTAATCGTTGCTCTCTTACAAACTGAGATTTAAAGAGCTGAACATTAGGTTAAGTTGTGTGAAGGGCAGTTCTATAACTGGTGCCTGCAGTTACAAGCCACTTTCACGAGTAAGTGTATACTTATACATGTAAGTGGCAGTGGTGTAAATAAGCGCTATTTGGTAAGAGCATGTGTACATTACCTTGTGCGTAAATACAAGGGAGGCATTCACTTCACTGGCACATGAAGGGAGACGGGCAGAGCCATCACATGCACCACTTAAAAGTTATGCAAGGTAAGGCATGCTGAATCCGGGTTATGCTAGCATTCTATAATGGAATCAGGGCACCCAAATGCCATCGTACAGTAGATTCTCACCACATGGTATCGGAGCACCTAACAGCGGGATCCTAATTATAGAACTGCCCCTAACACTCCAAGACCATGACATTTTTAAAATTAAATGCACAGTATTTGTAGTTTACCTCTTCTGTATATTAAGTTTTAACCCCCAAAAAACACTCAAGCTATTTCTTCATTCGAGGCATATTGATTAACTGTGATTTAATATGGCTGCATCTAAAAGTTCTGGATTCCCAATACAACAACTGGGTAAGAGTGCACAAATAATGTCCCAAAAAGCAATTGAAATCAAACAAAAACAAAAAAACAGAACAAAATATATTTTAATGCCTTTAGACCTAGATGGTGCTCAGATTCCATGGATGGAACGGAAATTCTCTAAGCTGAGGACTAGCCCCTATAGAGTCTTTCACCAAATCTATCACTGCACCAACTTCTGAGGTAGAAAGGTAATTCAAATGTAGTCTGTTGTGATATAATTGTGTTAAAGTCCAAAAGAATAAATAAATTTTTGATTTTCTTTTTTTCTTATCATCTTTATATCTTAATTTTGGTTCTGAAAAGAACAACCAAGTGCAAAGAAAGCAACTTAACTTAAATGTCCATACAGTATGATCCGGCAAGGTTCTAACGCGTTTCACCCGATGGCTTCTTCAGAGAACCCGCTTATGCTGAATGTAACTCCAATTTCAAATCCTTCCTAGCAAAAGAAGAAAGAGAAACATATCAAAATTCAAAGCGAAAAGCTGTTTTCAATACAAAACTCTCAGCGCAGGAAATAAAAAGTTTTGAATGAGGTACCCTGCCGACAGCGCCGAGAGTTTTGTATTGAAAACAGCTTTTCGCTTTGAATTTTGATATGTTTCTCTTTCTTCTTTTGCTAGGAAGGATTTGAAATTGGAGTTACATTCAGTATAAGCGGGTTCTCTGAAGAAGCCATCAGGTGAAACGCGTTAGAACCTTGCCGGATCATGCTGTATGGACATTTAAGTTAAGTTGCTTTCTTTGCACTTGGTTGTTCCTTTTCAGAACCAAAATTAGGAAATAAAGATAATAAGAAAAAAAGAAAATCAAAAATTTATTTATACTTTTGGACTTTTAACACAATTATATCACAACAGACTACATTTTAAATACCTTTCTACCTCAGAAGTTGGTGCAGTGATAGATTTGGTGAAAGACTCTATAGGGGCTAGTCCTCAGCTTAGAGAATTTCCGTTCCATCCATGGAATCTGAGCACCATCTTGGTCTAAAGGCATTAAAATATATTTTGTTCCATTTTTTTGTTTGCATCTAAAAGTTACCATCTATAAAAGTCACAAGATTTCAATTGAGAAATCCAACACAAAGATATCATGTCTGGTCACTGTTCAAGACTACAGTATTTGTGAAAGTACATCTATCTACATATTTGTCTGTAATGGAGTTTCCGTACCTCAAAGAGGAGCACAGCAGACAGCCGATACAGGAGGAAAGTGGCACGCAAGGCCTCAGGAACTGAAGACAAGCAAGCACCAGTAATGCTTCAGAAAAGAAAGAACAGCAGAAAGTGTGTTACTGAGGCAGAGCTGTGAAGAGGAAGGGGGAAGAGTGCCATCCAGGTTGGAGGGATTGTCCAGAGGCACTGGCAAAGGAGTGAGCCAGTCAGACTAAGAAACTGGAAGGGGAGAAAGAGAAAGCCTTCAGCTCAAAGAACAGCCAGAAATGGGAGTGGAGGACAGAAGAAAAGCAACAAAAGGTCCTGTCCTTGGAAGGAGAAACTCTCAGAATAAAGGGCAGCTGAGTCAGGCAACAGAACCTGAGGGAAGCAGAGTAGAAAAGATGTGGCCTGCCCAAAATGGCAGCATGGAAGGCTTTCTACATCACCAAAATACCCTGTCTTAATAAGGTATGGCAATACATGCATTCCACATTGCTTTTTAGAAAACTAAGGCTCCTTTTTCAAGTATACTTCAGTTGTGTTTTTAAGTGGGGAAGAAAATTTTAAAATAAATAAATATTAAGCAGTTAACGCAGGAATTAGCACATTCGTAGTCAATGCAGAGACACATGCTAATTCCCACATTAAGCGAGACATGCCGAATTAGTGGGAAATGGTCAGGGACAGTACCATACCATGTCTTAACTGTTAACCCAGGAGCAGATAATGCAGAGCAGTTAACGCCACCGCCATAGGTGGAGTTAAAAGTATCTGTGGTATCGACCATGAAGTTAACATGCGGTAAGTATACTTTCTCGCCATTAACTGTGTGGGAAGATGCTTGGCAAGCCTCCAACAGTTAAAAAGGCTTTGCAGTTACTGCGTATCAATTTTGGCTATTAAAGTACAATAGACACAAAATTTTAACACAACTTCATAAAAGAGGGTCTTAGCAGCTTAACAAAAGCCACATCCAAATAAATATTTAAAATGATGTCACCCAACAAAAGGCTTCACCGTAAATTCTGAAACTCTGGGTCAATCTCTTAACTATCACCTTCAATGACATCCCCCAGCACACATGCCACTTATTCACATGACAAACAAGGATGACGCTCCTCGCTCCCCTCAGTCATCTGGCATGGTTTGTGGCTATGTGCTGTTTGCCCAGAATTTGTACCTCTAGTTCCTTGATCATATCCAGCAAACGTTGCAGTGGCGTGGTCTTATCGCACACATATTTCTTCCTGATTGAGTCTTGCAGATTCTTTAGATAAGCTTCAGTGCTTTGGGCCTCTTCAAAAAACTAAGCAAAAGGTAACAAACAGAAGGTCAGTATGAAACAGTGCACCATCCAGTAGGGTTAATATAGTCTGCAATGATAGATTTCCAGATAACATGTTTTATATTGATACATTTATACAATTTAAACATTTTTTGAATTACTTTCCATATTTCTATCATTCGGCATATCAAAGTCTCAAGCTTATAAATTGCTGCAGTTGAAACTGGCCATACAGAAAGAGTTCCATGATTGGCGCAACTTAAAAAATCAGTATAGCCTACCGGGCCTATGCTTCCGGACAGATTTGCAAGGGCATTAGGCCGCCAAGTGGTATAAATTATTATCTGAGTATTTGAATAAAAAACCAAAAACAAGCCTAAAAGACATTTGGAGCATTGAGAAAGCAGCAAATTTCTGCTACTCAATGGCCACGGATTTGGACTTGGAGGATGAGAGATATAGCGTTAGCATCCATGAGACAAACCTGGTTCTTTTTTTTTACATAGAATTTTTTGGACCCCCAGTTCGTTTACAAAAGTTGGGCAGTTCAAAGTCTAACAGATGCTGGCATTGTCATCTTGAAGTAGGGATAAACTAAAAAGCGATAAATCCCCTGGACCGGATGGAATTCACCCGAGAGTGCTAAAGGAGCTTAAGGTAGAAATCGGAGAACTGTTACAATCCCTAGCTAGCTTGTCAATTAGAACCGGGCAAATACCAGACGACTGGAGGATAGCAAATGTCATCCCAATCTTCAAAAAGGGATCAAGGGGAGAACCAGGAAACTACAGACCTGTGAGTCTTATGTCGGTTCCTGGGAAGATGGTTGAAGCACTAATCAAGGATAGCATAGTGCAGCACCTGGATAATCATGACCTGATGAGAGCTAGTCAACACAGTTTCAGGAAGGGGAAGTCATGTTTGACAAATTTGCTTCAATTTTTTGAGAAGGTGAACCAACATATTGATAGTGGAGAACCGGTGGATATCGTATACTTGGACTTCCAGAAAGCATTCGACAAGGTACTACACGCAAGGCTCATGAGGAAACTACAAAGACATGGTATAAAAGGGGATATACTAAGATGGATAGACAAATGGCTGGAGAACAGATTGCAGAGGGTGAGCATAAATGGGAAGTTCTCGGACTGGGAGAAGGTGACGAGCGGCGTGCCCCAGGGATCGGTTCTTGGGCCCATCTTGTTCAATATCTACATAAATGACCTAGAAGAGGAAATAACAAGTAACATAATCAAGTTTGCAGATGACACAAAACTATGTCGGGCAGTTGGGTCGCAAATGGACAGAGATGCACTTCAAAGAGATTTGAACCAACTGGAGAAATGGGCGGAAAAGTGGCAGATGAAATTTAATATAGAAAAATGCAAAGTGATGCACCTGGGCAGGCAAAACAAAGAACAAGAATATAAAATGTTAGGTGTAACATTGGGCAAGAGCGAACAAGAAAGGGACCTGGGTGTACTGATAGACAGGACCCTCAAGCCGTCGGTTCAATGCGCAGCAGCGGCAAAGAAAGCAAACAGGATGTTGGGTATGATAAAGAAGGACATCATGAGTAGATCGGCAGATGTCATAATGCCGCTTTATAGAGCAATGGTCAGACCACACTTGGAATACTGTGTCCAACATTGGTCTCCCTACCTAAAGAAGGATATAACCCTACTAGAGAGGGTGCAGAGACTAGCCACAAAACTAATAGAAGGTATGAAGAATTTGAGCTACGAAGAACGCATCGAAAAACTAGGATTGTTTACCCTGGCTGCGAGGGGATATGATAGAGACTTTTAAAATACTAAAAGGTTTTGACAAAATGGAGCAAGAATCTTCGTTATTCACATTGTCAACAGTGACTCGAACAAGAGGTCATGGACTAAAACTTAGGGGAGGCAGACTCAGGACTAATATCCGGAAGTTCTGCTTCACACAGCGAGTGGTGGATGCCTGGAATGCTCTCCCGGAGGAGGTTGTGACAGAGACCACCATTCTGGGATTCAAGGGCAAGTTGGATGCACATCTTCATGCAAATCACATTGAGGGATACGGGTGAACAAAGTGTCCATTAGAGAACACCTAGCTTGGCCTCCGCATGTGCAGGTCGCCGGACTAGATGGACCTAGGGTCTGATCCAGTGAAGGCATTTCTTATGTTCTTATGTTATGTTCTTATGGGACACTGGATCATTTGTTGTTTTATTGTCCCTTGATATTCAATTTTTGGAAATCAATATGGGGATAAATTAATAGAATAGTGGAAACATCGATTCCATTGTCCTACGATGTGGTCATATGTGGGACATTATTGAAAGCTAAAAATCCATTAGACAGGCATAAAAGCAGACTTCTTATAATGATGACAGGGGTTGCCATGCAAATGATTACCGGAATTGGAAGAACTGGGACAGGCTAAATTTTTCCTTTTGGTGGGAAACTTTGTGTCAATATTTTAGATATGAAAAAATGAATTCGGAAATATTGGGACATAATAAAATATTTAAAGCAACATGGGGTCCATTAGCGGAATTTGTTAAATCTGATTAATTGTATAAGCCTTTAATCCCTACTTGTTTTTCACACATATCCGGGGATGGTGGGAGGGGGGAAATATAATCTGTATTGTTATTTGATTGGATGTAAGTGCTATTCCATATACTACTTGTTTGTAAAATTTTTTGCACTTTGCACTCAAATTGAAAATTAATAAAGAATTACAAAAAAAAAAAAAGTATTTCCATATTTCTGACCAGAAAAGTTGTAAAATGCCAAATTCATGTATTAAATGTATATGAGTTCCTGTAGCTTTATGACAAGACCAGTACAAATCATTATTTGATGAGCCACATAATTTGGACTTTCTTGGAATCCAGAGCACTTTTGACTTTTTAATAACCATAGCTCTGAAACTTATGGTTAATAATTGGGAAAATAATTCTCAAATCCCAGCACGTACATGGTGGAATTGGGTAATGTTATTTCAGAAATAGGAACACATTTCATATAACAATTTGAATAGAAAATGTTTATTCACAACATGAAAACAGAAATGTCTTAGAGCATACTTTTCTTCTCCCCCCCCCCCCCCAATTCTTTATTCATTTCAACAGCTAACACAAAGTGCAACAGATTAACCAACATTGGTACATAAATAAAACAGCACTCATTACAATCAAATAACAAGATAAGTTCATATCTCCCTCCCCCATCCATCCTGGATGTGTATAACCTTTATTCAAAAATCAAAGGGTAATACTAATAATCAATTCTGTTAATGGATTCCAAACCTCTTTAAATTTATTATAGTGTCCCAATTGTAATGAATGCATACATTCAAACTTATAAACTTGGCATAAGGTTTCCCACCAAAAGTTATAATTTAGTCTATCCCAATTTTTCCAGTTTTTCGTGATTAACTGCAATGCAACTCCTGTCATGATAAGAAGTAATCTACGGCATACCTTTCTAACCACTGTAACAAGTATATTTATATTCATTTAGGCCCGCTTTTACTAAGCTGCGGTAGAGGTTTCTACCGCAGCCCGAGGTGCTAAATGCCTTAATGTCAATAATTTTGCAATAACACAATCTATATATTCCACAAGGGTCCTCAATCAACACTATAACTCAAATGGTAGCATAACTTTACAACCATTAGAATACCCTTATGCATTCAACACTTTTAGCCAGGTTCAAGGATCCTCAGCGGCACCACTTGGAGCTCAATAACATTTCATTGCTCCAAGCTTTACGTGTCTACTCGTCATCGGGTCCTGTTATTATATTTAAATACTCAAGTCATATTCTTCACTCTTGCATTTTTTAGAATTTTTTAAATTTCAGTCTCAACTTAAATAATGTTTAAAAGCTGTTACTTAGCTTTTTCATGTGGTCTCTGGCAAGGGGATTGTCATACCGACATGTTTCGCTGTAAATAGCTTTATCAAGGAATACCCCCTACGGAAACAGCAAAAGTTACATTAATATATACACACTCCTCTATTGCTCTCTAAGTAACTCAATCCATTAATAAGTCACCCAGACTGCATAACACCTTACCCCAATAATAAACCGCCAGCACATAAGACCACTCAGTCCTCAGAGATGGCGGCGGCATCTTCTGCAAACATTATATACAGCCGAACCCGGGAACACTGTACTCGCGTGAATACGTGGCAGCAGCGTCACGGGACCGAAAGCCGGTTTTAAGGTGGTAATACTACTAATATTCAATTTTAATTCTAAATCAATTACAGATTTATTATTGGGGTAAGGTGTTATGCAGTCTGGGTGACTTATTAATGGATTGAGTTACTTAGAGAGCAATAGAGGAGTGTGTATATATTAATGTAACTTTTGCTGTTTCCGTAGGGGGTATTCCTTGATAAAGCTATTTACAGCGAAACATCTTGTAATCTCATCCAGGATTCAAGATGGCAATTTGCTACTGATAGGATTTGAGAATTCTAGGAGGTTTTCTTTCGTGACATGTTTTACACAGAAACAATGAAAGTAAATCAGTCAATCCAAACAATATGAGTATTCTTATTCTTGTATTTGAATGTATATTTTATATGTTTATGTATGTTCATTTGCTTGCATTCAAAGGACCCCTGAAGAAGGCAAATACTGTCGGAACACGGCCCGTGTAGGGTCTGGGTATCTGTTTACAGCAAGTGACTTTATATTTTTAAGCTATGTATTGGCTTTTATTACACTGTGATTATTGTACTTTAATTTTGCATTAATAAATACAGTATCACCATTTTAACTCTTGGGAGTCCAAGGATTGGTTCCACATTGTTTTGTCGTGCAATTCAGACAATAAACCAGATAAACATATTGAGGAAGTACAAAACATAAGTTGAATTCATACGATACTAGCACCCAATAGACATGAAGAGCTCACCTGAAAGTATGCAGCATTTTCCTTTAAATGGACATCAATACATTTGGTGATCTGAAGAATCCAACTCCACTGGGTCTGCAGGGTATCCATGTATGCCTGCAACGACACTAGGAATCAATTACAGCGATAGCTTCAATGAACCTCAAAGACTGTTTCACTTCCCCAAAATGTGAAAAAACCCTGTTTTCCTTAAATAATGAGGCATTGTCACTATTTTAACTGCCAGAAATCTAGAAAGCATTTCCAAAATTTAGATGGTTGGAATTTTCCTACTTCCAAAATATACGAATTTGACACACAACTTTGGGTGCGAGGACTTTATGCCAGCTGAAACTTGGTGCAAATCCAGGCATACAAATTGGGTGTGGAGCCCTGCCATTCTGTGACATTCTGTGACCCACCCATAGCCACACCCCTTTTGAGTTTCACACAATCCAATTTAGGCACCCCTTTTCAGAATAGCATGTAGTCAGATCAGTGCTCAAAGCATAATTAGGGTCAATTAAGGGCTTATTTATCTCCACTAATGAAATCATTGGAATCTATTAACTAAGTATTTTGGGCATCCTTTATAGAAGCTGAAAGTTAATGTGTAACTAGCTAGTCACACATACAAGGGCTAACATTGGCCGTACATACTGCAACAGGACTGGCTTATCCATTCCTGCTCTAGCTGAGATCATTCCTTTGCACCTTTTCTGACTCTATATGTAATTTTTCCTTAGGTTACATAGAAACATGATGGCAGATAAAGGCCAAATGGCCCATCTAGTCTGCCCATCTGCAGTAATCATTATCTCTTTCTCTCTCTGAGAGATCCCACATGCCTATTCCAGGCCCTCTTGAATTCAGACACAGTCTCTGTTTCCACCACCTCTTCCGGGACACTGTTCCACGCATCTACCACCCTTTCCGTAAAAAAGTATTTCCTCAGATTACACCAGAGCCTATCACCTCTTAACTTCATCCTATGCCCTGTCATTGCAGAGTTTCCTTTCAAATGAAAGAGACTCGACTCATGCGCATTTATATTACGTAGGTATTTAAATGTCTATCATATCTCCCCTCTCCTGCCTTTCCTCCAAAATATACAGATTGAGATCTTTAACTATGTCCCCATACACCTTATCTCAAAGACCACACACATTTTAGTAGCCTTCCTCTGGACCGACTCCATCCTTTTTATATCTTTTTGAAAGTGCCGCCTCCAGAATTTTACACAATATTCTAAATGAAATCTCACCAGAGTCTTATACAGAGGCATCAATACCTCCTTTTTGCTACCTAGCATTTTTCTAGCTTTCGCCGTCACCTTTTCAATCTGTTTGGCCACCTTAAGATCATCACATACAATCACACCCAAGTCCCACTCTTCCATCGTGCACATAAGTTCTTCACCTCCTAAGGTTAGTCACCCTTATTTCTGTCTAATTCCTTTAACTCTATGTTATCCGTCTATATGTGGAGAAGTAGCTTAATGATTAATGCAGTGGCTTGAGAACCAAGTTCAATTCCCACTGCACTTCCTTCTGACTCTGGCCAACTCATTTAACCCTTCATTGTCCCAGGTACAAAAAAATAAATACCTATATATAACATTCAGATTCCTGATCTGAAGAAGAGAAGGTTACCTTCAAAAGCTAATCAAAATTGTATTTACCGTAGTCCAATAAAAAGGTATCACCTTATTTTTTTGTTTTTTTTCTATACATTACCTGTATATAATATATAAAGCGCTTTGATTGCAATCACAGAATCCCATCCCCTTTGCCTTTATTTTCTTCCTCCAGTTACATCCTATCTCGCATACTAAGATGTTTTTAATGTATATTGGGTTGACATTGTATGTGGCACGCTGTACCAAAATGTGTACTGTTATTTGAATACAATTACTGCTGTACTTGTTTATTGCTTATGATCAGCTTATACTTGATGAACACTGCCTTCGGTAAATTTCTTCAGAAAGTGGTAAATACATTCAAATAAAAATAAATATCCAATGGGTTGGTTCCAGTCCCAGAACAAGTCACCCCGATTCATAATTATTTTGTGTTTTGGAAGACTAATTGGTATCACATAAACGACATATTAATGTCCAAACTCCATTTGAAAAAACATTCTTAATTATTGAACCAAAAGGATATATAGAAAGTTAATATTCAAGGTAGAAAGTTCAGATTGTGTACAGGGGCAATTAAGATGAAATTTGTGCGGATAGCTCTTCGTAAAGCTTTATGGTCAAACATTATGATAAATGTACTAGAAAAAGGCGAAGGAAATAAGCAAACTGAAGTATGTATGAGTTTAAAGGAAAACTTTAATTCATCCGCGCTTTAGGGTATAACAAATAAATCACTTGATGTGGCCACGTTTTGCCCATTAATATAGCATTTCAATAGCTCCATCAAACTGATTAAACAAACTGTCTACCTCAGGGAGCTGGCATTAAGAGATCAAAAAGTGCAGGCAAAAAAAATTAAAGTGCAATTGCAAATTAAATACATTTTAGGTTATTTGGGAGCTATTAACAAGATACTGTAAAGATTGAAATTATTGCATAGAATAAATATTAATTCCCTTTTGTTCATACACGTCCAGGGTGGGGTGGGGGGTGGAAATATTTTATGATTTCTTTTGTTTACGATTAATTGTTGGATATAAGGGAGGGGGGATATTTGATGAAAGCTATAATTTGATGATATAATAAGTAATGTTAAAGTATAAAATGATTATATTTTGTGTTATACTTGTGAGTTTTAAAAAATGAATAAAGATTTATTTAAAAAAAAAAATATTTTTTTTAAGAAATATGAATAAGAATTATTCCCTACTGCTCTTTAAATGAGAAAACGCCTCTCTGCAGATATCTGTGACCCTATCAATGGCCCACTCTCCTGTGACCCCCACCAAATGCTTTCTAGTCCACTGACACTCTGACGGTGCACTGCTAACACTTCCCTTGTGCTCTAGCATTAAGGGCTTGCAAAACTTCACCTCAATTTTGTCAGATGCTGGGTGCTGACTTAGCACGAGCTGGTCACACTCTTGCTTAAGTTTGTTGAGGTCCTTTTCTTTCACCTCCAGTTGGCTCATGAGTTTCTACAAAGAGAACCACAGAATGAGAAAACACAAACGTGGCAGCTACACATCTCAGGCCAACAGTGACTAGCGTGCATGAATATCTGAATGTTGTTCTGGGGCCTATGAGAAATAAATGAACACAAACAACCTCAGCAAAGAGAGTGCAGAGAATGAGTTTCTCCCTCTCCTGTCTCGGTGGTATCTCCAGGGAAGAGCTGAGGCACACTGGTGGTCAGTATGGGAGAAAATGCACTACCACTATTTGTGCTTCATCTGTTCTCTGAATAAATCAAGGACCCCGGTCTTCAATGCCATTAATCCAGTCCCTTTCATGAATGCTAAAAAGCCTATATTAAGAAAGCTGAGAACCTGATTTGGACACCCAACGTTAGGAGGAATTTCAGCTGAATGTATGAACTTACGTGTCAATGTCCAAGTTACTGCAGACAGTGCCTTTTTTTTTTTTTTTAACACCAGCTACAGTGATCCAAAAATATCCGGTTATTCAGAGCCACTATCCAGATAAGGCGGTTAGCTCTGGAACTTATCTTGATAATGGCAATATTGAGCCTGTATCCAGATAACACAGAACAGGAGACTGTCCTGAGTTATCCAGATAAGTTATCCGGATAAGTTTAGGGACCACCCTATCTTCACCCCAGTCCTATCCACACTGTGTAGAGACAGAGGCACTGTTCAGAAAGGGTTTATGAATATCCCGGACAGCTACCCTTATCTGGACAGCAGAAACAGTTATCTGGATAACCCTTAAGTTTTGGGCTGAGAAATCTTCAAATTCAGGTGCCTAAAAGGAGACTCTGAAATGTAAGCTTTCTGTTCTTCCCCTACATTTACACCCCAGTTAGGCGCTGAGTGCCTCACTTACTTCCTTCATCTTGACTCCACCCCATGGCCTTAATCTGCCATGCCTACTTTTTAAGAGTCTACAGTTAAACACTTAAGTGAAAGTTTTCATTTCTGCAGATCTATGCTCTAAACTCCTTAAGGACCTCGTGTACTAAAATGCCAAAATATTTTCACATAAAGGATATAGTGCATTAAACAGTGTAAAACACTAGACTAGAATATGTGCAAAAATGCAAAAAGACTGTCAATTTGTGATATTTTGCAGATTTTTTTTCTCAAATTTTTAGGCTGTATTTCTTCAGAGTTTCACGAAAGGGAAAATCTTGTAGCAAACTCTGGAATGAAGTGAACTTCATGCAAAAGTTTATGTAAATTTCTCACAGGTGAGTTGCTGAGAAGCAAATTCATGCTAAGTTGCTTATTCATGAGCCAAAAAACACACACAAAAAAATCATAGGTCTATTTTTGCCAAAAAAAAAACCCAAACAAACCCCAAAACAAAACACTACACCAAAATTTTAATACAGTATAAAGAAACTTTCTCTTGCATAGCTGGTGGCATTCTAGGTAAAACCAACGAAAGCAACTGAAGTGGAGTCATATCTTGGACAACTCATATCTGTACACCTTTCAGAAAGGTTTCTCAAACTTTCACTGGGGCCCAACTGTGAGTCAGGTTTTCAGGCTATCCCCAATGAATGTGTATAAGATATTCTTAACACTCCACTTTATGCAAATGGAGAGCCTAAAATCCAATTGGCTGTAAGCTGGAAAGGAAGGGTTTGGGAAGCTCTGCTTTGAGAACACAAATGCCCCCTTCCTTAGGGGATGAAGAAGCAGTCTTCATGGCCTTGAAAAGCATTAGTCTTCAAACATTCAAAATACTCTTACCCAACTGTCTAGTTGATATGGAACAGAAATGATAGAAAATAATATCTTTGTAAGGAGCACAGTTCTCTCTGATTCCAACTTAAGGCTGAGCTGGTGCAAACTTACAGAGAAAGACTCCTGTTTCCTGGTAATGTCTGTATTTCTGTCACTCCAATCATAAAGAAGCTCTTCCTCCTCACGGTCGTTGATCCACATAATCTCTCGGGATGTTGCTTGGATGATAGCTTGAAGCTGGCGCAGCTGATCCATTCTTTCAAAGGATGCTTTCTAACAGGACATCCAAAAATAGCACAAAATGTCACAAGAAAAGGGTCCAAAGAGGGGACATGAAACATACAAGGTCAGATGTGGCAAAGAGTTTCTACCATTTCGCACCTAGGAGGCCCCAGGAGATACATTTTTCAACACATAGATACATTACCCTCATAAGGAACATGACCTTGGGTTTATGTTTAATACAACTGAAATCCACTTTATTTCAAACTATGCAATATGCAAAATAACAATTATGACCAACTTTGTAAAGTGCTTTCTCAGCACATGAACGCTGATCATAAAATAATCAGAAACCGTCACATCATGGTAAGTGACCCAGACTCTAGTGGAAATAACCTGTCCCAAACAGATTAGATCTCCTAAAATTTAAGTTGTATTTTGCACGTACCAGTAAGGCATCGTATTCTTCTTCCAGTTGATAAATTGCACTTTTCTCACGCTAAATCAAATAAATTGGGGGGAAAAAAAAGAAAAGACACATTTTCAGCATTATGCAAATGAATAGGGAGATTGTTACACTTATTAGGCTTCAATCAAAGGGATAAATATTCAAATGGCAGCAGTCAGTGTTGTTTTGTCTGCTGCCGGCATGATCCCCATATTTTCAATCCCAAACCATGTCCAAGCACTGGCACTGAATATCAGGGCAAACATGACCAGCTAAAACTAACTGGTTAAGTGCCACTGAATAGCTTCGGTTAGCCCCAGGCAAGTGATTTAAATGATTAGGAGCCTCTCCTGGCCATTTAAAACACTTTAAGGCTGATTCTATAAAGGGCACCTAACTTAATTGGCAAAATACCCCTAATAGCATCAATAATTGGTAAAAAAAAATTAATAATAATAATTGCATGATAGGCACCTAATACCTATGTGGGCGTTTCTATGACTTAGGCGCCGCTAAGCGCAATTCTCCAAAAACTTAGGCGTCTGAAATGTAGGCCTTTAAAACCTTTGTCTACATTTCAGGTGCCAAGTTTTTACATAGGCGTCTCTAGCAGCGATTCTGTAAATGGCGTCTCAGTGTGATTGGCATGCAGCTGGTGCCATTCTCTTAGGCGCAGGTCGATTTAGACACCATTTATAGAATCAGCCCCTTTTAATATTGACCCCGATTATGTACTCCGGCACATCCCACTGCCTTGCAGAGTCTTAGTCCTGCTTTGGTACCATTAGGTCATCCGAGTTTTCTGGATGTTGTTCTTCCAGAAATGCAGCTGAAAAATACTGCAGGACAATTCTGATCTCTCTGGGTCAAACACTGGCAGAGGGCATCCGCTCAAACTCAAGGGTGGATTTTATGGTGACATCAGGAAATACTTCTTCACTGAAAGGGTGGTTGATTAATGGAATGGTCTTCCACGTCAGGTAGTTGAGGCCAGTAACGCGCTCGACTTCAAGGGACGATGGGATAAACATGTGGGTTCGCTCCAGGGAAATGCTTAGAAGGAGGGTTCTTGTTGAGGGAGGGTTCTTTGAGTGGGCAGACTTGTTGGGCCGTCGGCCCTTTTCTGCTGTCATACTCTATGTTTCTATGTTTCTATCTGGATATAACTATACAAAGTAGGGTAGCTTTCCCCAACCTATGATTTTGTTATTAGTAGCACTTTGCACTTTGTATTACATGTTATGTTAGATTTTAAATGTAGATGAAATAAATTTTGTTAGTTTTTAGGATATGAACTGAATTAAAGAAATCAATAAATTAAATATTTAATTATTTTTATTTTATGGTAGTCTTGGTATAGCATTTTAAAGAACTGGATATAAACCAATGTCGGCTGAAACAGCTGGTGTCCTACATGCTAAGTCCTCATCCTTGATTGTATATTCAGATGAAAGATGGGCCAAATAGATCTATACACTGAAAATATTTTCAGGTCTAATTCTAGAACCAGGAGGACCCTTGATGACAGCACAATCATCTTTCTAAAACTTGCTATTTTATGACTACGCAACGTTAATGCCCATGAAATGTTCTGTATTAAGGGAAAAATACTGAGAACTAGGCCTTGGGTTTTAGGGTAGAAACAGTAACAGAAGTATTAAACAACTGCACAGTTACACAATGGCAGTGAGATGTTGGCTGCTCCAGTATATGAGTTAATCCCAAGTCTTAGAAGGCATCAGCTGCTCATTCCGAGGTACAAAGATGAAAGCCATACATATGAGTGATCCTCAAAATATTCCCGTAGCTTTATTTTTTTAACACTATTTATTAAAAATATAGAAACATAGAAAATGATGGCAGAAAAGGGCCATAGCCCATCAAGTTTGCCCACTCTAATGACCCACCCCCCTGACTTTACTCCCCTAGAGATCCCACATGAGTATCCCATTTTCTTTTAAAATCTGACACGCTGTTGGCCTCAATCACCTGCAGAGGTAGTTCGTTCCAATGATCGACCACCCTTTCGGTGAAGAATCACCATGAAACTTCCCTCCCATGATTTTCAGCGGATGCCCTCTGGTGGTCGAGGGTCCTCTAAGTGGTACATATGTCCATAAATGAGCTCTTACAAAATACCAAATTAGTGGAAAAGTACAGACCATGATTGGAATTTAGGGAGGATCACAGGTAAAGTGCAGAGTTATGAGTGTAAATTATAGAATTCTTTCTGTATATCATTTACATGCATGCACAAGCACTTACAGCTGGCTATAGGGATGATGTAAGTGAATGTGCATCAGTATACACCCATTTTCAGCCATTTGCATTAGTGTTCTATAAAGAAGAGTCAGCACCTACTTTTCCCTATAGAAGAGGCTTACACAGGTACTATAACCAATGCCTTTAGAATTACCAATCATGTGGAGATTATTGTTTTCTTTGAAAAGTAAAGAGATGGAAATTATTGCTGAATTCAGCATGCCAAGGCATTTTACCACAGTAAATCTCTGTACTGCATCTTTACTTCCCCCTCCCCCCCAATGGAACATTTTAAGGAGCAAGTAGATGCTGAAGAAAATCAGGGTGGAGTAACAGATACAGACTAAGCACATTGCATACTCAAGAAAAATTAAAGTACCAGGTCTGCTTTGATCTTGTCCAGCTCCCATCGATATTCTGCAATGGCGTTGTGCAACTTCCTGTGGTTGCCAATCTGCTGTTCTACAGACGTTGCGTCGAAACCCCAGTCCACTATTTCCATCTTTCGCTAGGGATAGAGTTATAAAGCAAACATCAAGCCTTCCCTTTGCAATAAACAATGCGCCTAACTTCCAGCACTGTTTACAGAATCAGGGCCCAAGTGCCTAACCTTACACTCAAATATTTCACTAAACTCATACATTTAGAAGCTTAAAAAAAGTGTGTGGTAACAGGGGCCATTATAAAGTGGGGAAAGACAGAGGGATGTGCAGGACCTTTCTTCCCTTTCAGGCCGGGTCTTTCAACGCACTTGGGAACCATTTTGGACAAGTATGACCCCGCTGGCGCGTAGCTGCCTGCTGAACTGTTGAACCCCTGTATTCTGCTTTCTTTTGTTATACCTGCTTTGCTTAATTTTGTATACTTTTCATTGGATGAGATGTACTTGGAAGGAGGACCCTGGGGAGGGGGATTTTATTCTTTTGGGGGGGTTGTGTTGGGATGGGGGGATTTATTCTCTGGGGGGGGTTGTTCTCTGAAACACTGAGCTGGATTGTATTTTGTTTGCTGCTTGTCTGTTGGTTTTGTTGAGCTCAATAAAATATATTTGAATATAAAGGGGGAAAAGAAAAGTATGGCATTTAGCACTGATTTTCTGCACTGGGCTCATAAATCTAGGCAAACGAATGACAAGCCTATATTCATAAGCATAACATTTAAGCTCCTTACAGTAAGATGAATTTTCAGCTGAAAACTCAGGCTCCTAAGTTTGGCTGAAAATAGGACATAAATTTAGGAGCTTAAATTAAGAAGCACTGCTTTTTTAAATATTGGGTCAATCTATTTTAAAAATGACCTTTAATATAAAAATGCACCATCGAGCCACACCACATACCTTTTGCTGCCTTATGAAAGTGATGGTTTCAGTAGTGACCCGCTTGGTGTACTCATCCCAGCCGGAGCCGCTCTGAGAGGAAAACCCACCTCCCTTTGAACCTTTCCGCACACGAGGCCCATGGATGGCTTTGTAAAGAGCTCGCATTTGCTCCTGAAGCTGGAGGAGTCTGGAAAGATATACAAATTAGTCAATTAACATCAACAATTGTTAACAGCCACTGCTTGCTCTGGATTGGTACCATGGAATGTTGCTACTCTTTGGGTGTTTGCCAGGTACTAGTAACCTGGATTGGCCACCGTGAGGACGGACTACTGGCTAGATGGACTGTTGGTCTGACCCAGTAAGGCTATTCTTATGTTATGATTGTTAATAGTTTGTTAAATGCTGAAAACACAATTATTTGTAGATGCATTTCTTTGAGAAATTGATTTTATGTAAGGATTGAATCTGTTTGCGTTGTTCTAACCCTGTTCTGAATTTTCTAATATTTTATGTATGTAATTATTTGTAAACCGTTTTGGAATAAAACGGTATATAAATTTTAAAAATTTAAAAAATAAGATAAATAAATATTTGCCTGTGGATCTCAGAAATAACATGCAATTTTGGACATCAAATTTGGTCATATTCTCTTTTGTTTTTCACAAGATATAAAAGGAGAAGTCATCAATGTATTTTACCACTAACGTGCTATTTTTAGGACAGGTCCGCCCATAAGATCTAGTTACTAGTAATTGGGGTTAACAGTAAAATAACCTGTCTTAAGAGTAGCCCACATTGATAGGAGTAACTTCTACCTCAAAATAGCAGGATGATAGGATATAATACAGTATGTCAATATTTCAAAGAAACAGCACTTAGTAGGATAAACTAAAAGGAAAGAAACTAAACCCACCTATTACTTTGGCAACAATTTCAAAAGGTCAAAAGAAATGAGAAAGATTTATCTGTGTTAACCCTACATGGACACCCCAATGGTTACTGCAGAGGCTTTGCAGTTACTGCACATTAGTAAACGTGGTCCTGAAGAATTTGTAATCATTTTTTTAAAATCAGACTCTTGAGAAAGATTGAACCAGTCTTAGCATTTATAGCTCCTTTGCAAGCTATTTCCTACACAGAACATGGACTTTTTTTTTTTTCTTCTTATTTAGAAAAATCCCCAAACTAGCTATCTCTCCTTCTAACGTTTCCCTTACCTTTTGTGATACATGTCACACGGCTGCCCCATCTGTCTCATCTCCCTGATTATTCCCTCAATGATTTCCATCTGCTCATTGGCCACCCCAAGGCACTCCTCCAGATCTCTGTTCCGAAGTAGATGGGACCCATCTCCATAATTCAATTCCTAGAAAAAAAGCACAGAACCCGGACATGGGAAGGTTTTCTCCACCAGTACACGGAGATACACACATTCAACTGAGGTGCAATTAAACTTTTTGGATAAGACATGAAGGTACTGCCATCACCACCACATGCCGTGGCTTCCGTTATGCCTCTAGCATAGAGAGCAACTGGCAGGACCACAGAGGTAACAGAACTATTTTATCTATATAATGCCAATGGGGGTTTTTTTTGGAGAAAGGAATCTCCAGGATGAAGTGTTTCTTAGGTTTTAATCCCCTCCTCTTCAGGATCTACTATACTGTGTATCAGCGTTCACAGGTAGTTGACCGAGAGGCATTTTCAATATGACATCCAATGCCATGATTGGACGTTTTGCGGAAGACACAAAAAATAAATCTAGTAGTGAACATGACCAATTTTGAAACCAATAAACGTCTTTTTGGTTTCGAAAATGGTCATTTCTCAGATGTGCTTGTCTCAGTGTGTCTATCTTTTTGAACCACTTTTGAAAAAAATACCACCCACGTCCAAAAGAAAAATGCATAAAACAAGCCATTGGGAAGTAGAAGAGGCCAGCATTTTTAGTAGACTGGCCACATTAGACATCCCAGTAGAGCACCCTAGGGGGCAGTGCAGTGAACTTCACATAAAAAGGTCCAGGTACACATTTCACCATATCCCCCTTATAGTGTATGTTGAGCCCTCCAAAATCTACTGGACCCAACTGTATTCCACTCCAAATCACCTATATGAAGGTATAGTAGGATTTGGATGAACTGTGGCTGGCTCAAATATTCCACCATAAGTGTAGTTGTTAGAATGGGATATGGGCTCGAGTCCTCACCTCTCTGTTTGACTACACTGCCCACTAGGCTAGTCCAGAACTTGATTGTTGCTCTACTAGGACTTCCCATAAAGCACAGTTACTTACCGTAACAGGTGTTATCCAGGGACAGCAGGCAGATATTCTTAACACATGGGTGACGTCACCGACGGAGCCCTCGGTACGGACCTTTTTAACTAGAAGTTTCTAGTTGGCCGCACCGCGCGTGCGCGAGTGCCTTCCCGCCCGACGGAGGAGTGCGTGGTCCCCAGTTAGGATAAGCCAGCTAAGAAGCCAACCCGGGGAGGTGGGTGGGACTTAAGAATATCTGCCTGCTGTCCCTGGATAACACCTGTTACGGTAAGTAACTGTGCTTTATCCCAGGACAAGCAGGCAGCATATTCTTAACACATGGGTGACCTCCAAGCTAACAAAGAGGGAGGGGGGATGGTTGGCCATTAGGAAAATAAATTTTGTAACACAGATTGGCCGAAGTGTCCATCCCGTCTGGAGAATGCATCCAGACAGTAGTGAGTAGTGAACGTGTGAACTGAGGACCAAGTGGCCGCCTTGCAGATTTCCTCGATGGGCGTGGAGCGGAGGAAAGCCACGGAAGCAGCCATAGCTCGGACTCTGTGGGCCGTGACAGTTCCTTCCAGTGAGAGACCGGCCCGAGCGTAGCAGAAAGCAATACAGGCAGCAAGCCAATTTGAAAGTGTCCGTTTGGAGACAGGACGACCCAAACGGTTGGGGTCGAAAGACAAAAAGAGCTGAGGGGCTGTTCGGTGAGCTCTGGTACGATCAAGATAGTAAGCAAGGGCACGCTTACAATCCAGCGTGTGCAACGCCTGTTCCCCAGGATGCGAGTGAGGCTTAGGGAAGAAGACGGGCAGCACAATGGACTGGTTGAGGTGAAAAGCTGAGACCACCTTGGGAAGGAATTTAGGGTGGGTACGCAAAACAACCTTGTCATGGTGAAAAACAGTGAAAGGTGGGTCGGCAACCAGTGCATGTAGTTCGCTAACCCTCCTGGCAGAGGTGATGGCAATTAGGAAAAGCACCTTCCAGGTTAGAAGCCTGAGAGAAGTTGTGGCAAGAGGCTCAAACGGAGGTTTCATAAGAGCTGAGAGAACCACATTCAGGTCCCAGACGACAGGAGGAGGCTTGAGAGGCGGTTTGATGTTGAAGAGGCCTCTCATGAATCTGGAAACCAGAGGATGAGCCGTGAGAGGTTTTCCGAAAATAGGCTCATGAAACGCAGTGATGGCGCTGAGGTGGACTCTGATGGAGGTAGTTTTGAGGCCAGCGTTGGACAGAGAGAGCAAATATTCCAAGACAGTTTCCACCGCTAAGGAGGTGGGTTCCTGATGATGCCGGAGACACCAGGAGGAAAATCTGGTCCACTTCTGATGGTAACATTGGAGAGTGGCCGGTTTCCTGGACGCGTCCAAAATGAGGCGGACCGGTTGAGATAGGTTCTCCGGAGAGGTCAGCCCGAGAGAAACCAAGCTGTCAGGTGGAGCGAAGACAGATTGGGATGTAGCAGAGACTGATGCTGTTGCGTAAGTAGAGTAGGAAACACAGGAAGAGGAATGGGCTCCCTGGAGCTGAGTTGGAGCAGGAGGGAGAACCAGTGTTGGCGAGGCCACCGAGGTGCGATGAGAATCATGGTGGCGTTGTCCTTGCGGAGTTTGGACAAAGTCCGCAACATCAGAGGAAGTGGAGGGAAGGCATACAGGAACCGATCCCTCCAATCGAGCAGGAATGCATCCGGGGCCAGACGGTGAGGAGAGAAGAGTCTGGAGCAGAATAGGGGCAGCTGATGATTGTGAGGAGCTGCAAAGAGGTCCACCTGCGGAGTGCCCCATCGAGCAAAGACGGAGAGCAGAGTCGGGGGGTCCAACGTCCACTCGTGGGGTTGAAGGATGCGACTGAGATTGTCGGCCAGAGTTCTGTTCGCCCTGGATATAGACCGCCCTGAGAAAGAGATTGCGGTCCGTGGCCCAGGTCCAGATGCGCAGAGCCTCCAAACAGAGGGGGCGAGATCCGGTGCCGCCTTGCTTGTTTATGTAGTACATGGCGACTTGATTGTCCGTGCAGAGGAGGAGGACTTGAGGGCAGAGGAGATGTTGGAACGCCTTGAGGGCGTAGAACATGGCTCTGAGTTCCAGGAAATTGATGTGATGACGACGCTCCTGTGGGGTCCAAAGTCCCTGGGTGCGTAGATCTCCTAGGTGAGCTCCCCACGCATAGGGGGACGCATCCGTGGTGATGATCATAGAGTGAGGGGGTAGATGAAAAAGTAGACCCCTGGAAAGATTTGAGGAGTTCAACCACCATTGGAGAGATTGCTGAAGAGATGATGTCACAGAGATGGGATGAGAAAGAAGATCCGTAGTCTGTGACCACTGGTTGGCGAGAGTCCACTGAGGCGTGCGAAGGTGGAGACGTGCCAGAGGAAGGACATGCACCGTCGAGGCCATGTGACCCAGGAGGACCATCATCTGTCGGGCAGGAATGGAGGGATGCATGAGCACCTGACGACAGAGGTGGAGCAGGGTCCGCTGACGATCGGAGGGGAGAAAAGCCCTCATTAGTGTGGTGTCCAGAACTGCTCCAATGAATTGAAGTCGCTGGGTGGGAAGCAGATGCGACTTGGGGTAGTTGATCTCGAACCCCAGGAGGTGGAGGAGAGAGATGGTGTGATGAGTAGCCTGTAGCACAAGTTGAGACGTAGGTGCTTTCACCAACCAATCGTCCAAATAGGGGAACACCTGGAGGTTGTGAGACCTGAGGAAGGCCGCTACCACTATAAGGCACTTGGTGAAGACCCTGGGTGAGGAAGCGAGGCCGAACGGTAGCACCTTGTACTGATAGTGATGGTGCAGTACCTGGAACCGCAGGTAGCGGCGAGAATTTTGATTGATGGAGATGTGAGTGTAGGCCTCTTTGAGGTCCAGGGAACATAGCCAGTCGTGTTGAGAAAGAAGAGGGTAGAGCGTGGCAAGGGAGAGCATTCTGAACTTCTCCTTGACCAGACACTTGTTGAGGTCCCTGAGATCGAGAATGGGACGGAGGTCTCCCGTCTTTTTGGGTACCAGGAAGTAGCGGGAGTAGAATCCCTGCCCCCTTTGATCTGGAGGTACTTCTTCGATGGCATTGAGAAGGAGGAGGGATTGAACCTCCCTCAGGAGGAGGGGGGTTTGAGATGAGTTTGAAGCAGACTCTACGGGAAGGTTGTCCGGAGGTAGAGTCTGGAAGTTGAGAGAGTAGCCGTGGCGGATGATGTTGAGGACCCACTGGTCCGATGTAATGATTTCCCAACGGCTGGAGAAAATGGTGAGACGACCTCCGATGGGTTGTGGAAGAGGTAGCAAGGGTGGATGACTGGCTATGCCCTGGAGAGAAGAGTCAAAAGGGCTGAGTTTGTTTAGTAGGCTGAGGAGGCTTAGAGGGTTGAGAGGCCTGAGATCGAGCCTGAGCGTGATGTTGCTGTTGACGGGGCCGCCTAGATTGCTGGGGAGGCGGATTGAGTGGCCTGGCTGAGAACCTCCGTTGATAAGATGTTTGTGGCCGATAAGGTCGGGTAGGCGGTGCCTTCTTTTTCGGCTTGATCAGGGTGTCCCACCTGGTCTCATGGGCAGAGAGTTTCTGGGTGGTGGAATCCAGTGACTCTCCAAAAAGCTCATCCCCGAGACAGGGGGCGTTGGCCAGACGGTCCTGGTGGTTGATGTCCAGGTCGGAGACTCTGAGCCAGGCCAAGCGACGCATGGCTACAGCCATGGCAGAGGCCCGAGAGGTGAGCTCGAAGGAGTCGTATATCGAGCGGACCATATACTTGCGCATTTGGAGAAGGCCAGAGATGTGCTGTTGGAATAGCGGGACCTTGCGCTCAGGTAGGTACTTCTGGAGGGCAGACAGCTGTTGGACCAAGTGTTTGAGATAGAAGGAAAAATGGAAGGAATAGTTGTTTGCCCTGTTGGCAAGCATGGCATTTTGGTAAAGCCTCTTGCCAAACTTGTCCATGGTCTTACCTTCTCTGCCAGGAGGGGTAGAGGCATAGACACTGGAGCCCTGAGTCTTTTTTAAGGTGGATTCCACCAGAAGGGACTCATGGGGCAATTGAGATTTGTCGAATCCAGGAATAGGGATGACACGGTAAAGGTTGTCCAGTTTACGGGGAGCTCCCGGTACCGTGAGGGGATTTTCCAAGTTTTTGTAGAATGTCTCCCGTAGGATGTCATGCACGGGAAGCTTGAGGAACTCCTTAGGAGGTTGCTCAAAGTCTAAGGCTTCTAAAAAGGCTTGGGACTTTTTGGAGTCAGATTCCAGGGGAAGGGACAGAGCAGCAGACATTTCCCTCAGAAATTTAGAAAAAGAGGACTGTTCAGGTTTAGAGGTGGCATCAGGTGCCGATGGTTCCTCATCAGATGAGGAGGGATCCTCCTCGGTACCGAGAGGAGTCTCCTCCCATAAATCAGGATCCCTGACCTCTGGTGCATGTCGGGACACCGGGGTGGAGGGTGCGGTGTGGCGAGTCTTGGACAAAGATTTACCAGAGCGCACCGAAACGGTACCAGGGGAGGACGATCGGCGTCGTTCTCGGTCCCGAGAAGAGTGCCGTACCGCCTGGTGCCGAGGAGGATCCACTGTGGGTTGAGAATGAACCACTGGATCATCATGAAGTTGTTGGGCCGAAAGGATCGGCATCGAGGTGTTTACCGGTACCGAAGGAGTGGACACCGGGGGCTCGGTGCGGGGCTCGGGCCGGTCTGGTACCGGAAGGAGCGGTGCCAGGATAGAGGGTAGCAGTTGTTCAAGTTGTTTCTTCAACTGCTCCTGAAGCTGAGTTTGTAGAATGGCCGAGATACGGTCATCTAGGGGTGGCATCGGAACCGCTTTCTTTTTCTTCGGTTCCTTGGATGCCGCTCCACGCCCCGGCGATGAGGAGGCCGATGACGAGGCACTCACCGATATCGGGGCGGAGCGTTTACGGGACCGGTGCGATGCCGGTAGGGACGGTGTCGCCACCGTAGCAGGAGGGCGCTCGAGGGAAGAGGAAGGCTTCTTAGCCGGCTTACCTGGCGCCAGTGGCGCCGATGCGGGGTCGGTCGGTGTCGAGCTTGACGGTGCCGATTTTTGCGGTACCGCCGTTGAAGGTGAGGAATCCATCGCCGACTCGGTGCCGAAGAGAAGGGTTTGCTGGATTCTTCGGTTTTTAAGAGTTCGTTTTTGCAAAGTGGCACAGCGGGTGCAGGAGTCCGCCCGATGCTCCGGACCCAGGCACTGCAAACACCAATTGTGTGGGTCAGATACGGAGATCGGGCGTGCACACCGCTGGCACTTCTTAAAACCGACCTGCGGGGGCATGAAGGGGAAGATAGCCTCCGCAAAATCGAAGTCCGAGGCCTGTATAATGGCAACAGGCCCCGCCGGGGCAAAAACGAAAGAAACAGGAAAAAATCAAAGTTTTTTTTTTTTTTTTTTTTTGCAATTCAAATAAAAAGGAAACCCGAAGGTAGAGGGAGAAAAATTTAGAACAAAAGCGCGAGCGGGAAGGCAAAAAGTGATTTCAACGGCCGTTGAAAAAATACACGCGTCTTCTTCGCTCCGCGGAAACGAAGAAACTGGGGACCACGCACTCCTCCGTCGGGCGGGAAGGCACTCGCGCACGCGCGGTGCGGCCAACTAGAAACTTCTAGTTAAAAAGGTCCGTACCGAGGGCTCCGTCGGTGACGTCACCCATGTGTTAAGAATATGCTGCCTGCTTGTCCTGGGATAACATATGAAACTATCACATAGGCAGGTATGTACTAGAGGTCTGCACGGGAACGGGGATTATGGGAATCCCCCCCTAGGTCCACGGGACTCCTGCAGGGATGGATAATAGTTCTCTGGAGTTCCCACAGAAATGCCAGTCTACCTTTCTTCCAAAGTTCCGTCTAAGCTTCTTCAATCCTTCAGCACACCAGTTGCTGATTGCCACTCACATGGGAGAGCTCTGTACATCCACCAATTAGAGAGACAGAGCTAGAGCTTGATGGCCAATCATGAGCACTTTCTTGTAGAAGTGCTCCCACATTGGTGGATGTGCAGAGCTCTCCCAGTAGTGAGCCTTGGCGCGAGATCTCCCCTCAAGAATCTCATTGGCTCAAGCCTGCCACCACTCACTGTGGCTGGGCAGCATAACTGTGCAGCTCCAGAGCCAGACTACCCTGCATTAAACTGCTTCAGCCCAGCAGGTACCCGAGAGGGCATAGGATGAAGTTAAGAGATGATAGGCTCCGGAATAATCTGAGGAAATACTTTTTTACAGAAAGGGTGGTAGATGTGTGGAACAGTCTTCCAGAAGAGGTGGTGGAAACAGAGACTGTGTCTGAATTCAAGAGGGCCTGGGATAGGCACGTGGGATCTCTCAGAGAAAGAAAGAGATAATGGTTACTCTGGATGGGCAGACTAGATGGGCTATTCGGCCTTTATCTGCCGTCATGTTTCTAACATTAAATATGTAACTTAAAAAAAAAAAAAGGGCAGAGTGGGAGAGAATTGCTGCACCGTGGCATCTTCTTTCTGTTCATCAAATTCTGCCTTAAATCTACTTTTTTGGGATAGCATTTTGTTGCTATGCCAACCCCACCCGACTGGGGAAAGGGAGGGAGAAGGGGTATTGGTTTTATGCCTGTTCTGGCAGATGCCTGACTTTGGGCTCCTTTTACTAAGGTACGCTAGCGTTTTTAGCGCACGGAGGATATTACTGCGCGCGCTACGCAGCTAGAACTAACGCCAGCTCAATGTGCGGCAATTCAGCATGCGCTATTCCGCGAGTTAATGCCCTAACTTAGCTTAGTAAAAGGAGCCCTTTGTTTTGAATTTTCTGTAAAACTCAATTAAAAACTAAAATCAAAACTGTCAGAAGCAATTGCTGCTTTTTATGGAGACAGGTCATTTTTATGGGGAGGATGGAGGGGATTCCTCGTGGGGACGGCTGGGGACGGAGGAGATTCCGGTTGGAAATGGCGGGGATGGGCAGAATTCTGGCAGGTACGGATGGGAACGAACAGGATTCTGGCGGGGATGGGTGGGATTTCTGTCCCTGTGCAACTCTCTAGTATGTACTGTTTCATTCACATCTTTGGGGGTTTGGGGGGGGGATCAGTGACCCCTGGAGGAGTATGTGTGTGTGGGGGGGGGGGGGGGAGTGGTGGCATGTCTTCATTACTCCAGTGGTCATATGGTCAGTTTCAGCACCTTTTTGGCATTTATTCTTTATTAAAACAGGTTATAGTTTACCCTGGAGAAGCGGAGACTGAGAGGGGACATGATAGAGACTTATAAAATCATGAAAGGCATAGAGAAGGCGGAGAGGGACAGATTCTTTAGACTAGCGGGGACAACAAAAACAAGAAGTCATTCAGAAAAACTGAGAGGAGACAGATTCATAACGAATGCAAGGAGGTTCTTCTTCGCTCAGAGGGTGGTGGACATCTGGAACGCGCTTCCCGGAGAGGTGATAGGACAGAGTACAATTCTGGGGTTCAAAAAGGGACTGGATGACTTCCTGGAAGCGAAGGGGATAACAGGGTACAGATAGAGGTTTACCTTACAGGACATTGAGCGAATAGGGTATGGATATTTTAGGTTAGGTAGGGAACACTTTCAGGTCATGGACCTGGGGGGCCGCCGCGGGAGTGGACTGCCGGGCACGATGGACCCCTGGTCTGACCCGGCAGAGGCAACGCTTATGTTCTTATGTTCTTATGATATACCGCTTTTCTTAACAATTGTTGTCCAAATCAAGGCGGTTAACAAAGTTAGAATAATAGGCACTTTAAAAACTACCCTCTCTGTCCCAATTGGGCTCACAATCTAAAACTAAGTGCCTGGGAGGTCTAGCCCCAAACACTCAGACAATGTTTTTTTAAAATGTTCACTTATTGCAGAAAAACATCCAAATCGTATTTATTTATTCAGTTTTCTATGCCGTTCCCTCAAGGGAGCTCATGCATTTATTCAGGTACTCGAGCATTTCTCCCTGTCTGTCCCGGTGGGCTCACAATCTATCTAATGTACTTGGGGGCAATGGGGGGATTAAGTGACTTGCCCAGGGTCACAAGGAGCAGCAGGGGTTTGAACCCACAACCTCAGGGTGCTGAGGCTGTAGTTTTAACCACTGCGCCACACTCTACCTGCCCAAACTATGCCTCTAACATGCCCCTTGAAACCTATGTACAAAATACATTTTGTACATAGAAAATTGGAAGGGTTCGGTGAAAAAAAACGTCCATCTGCCCTTTTATGGCACATTTTGGACAGTTTTTATTATTGAAAATGAGCCCCTTTGTGTGCCAGCAATCCCCGTTTAAACACCAGAGAGCTGATGCCAGAGGCTTTATGCACAGATTAGCTTGAATTTTGTGGGCATAGCATGTAAAGAGCTATGTGCAAAGCCTTAGATAGACACCTGCACAGCACTCTGTACAGAGACAGTATTTGGTTATATGGTTACGTCAACAGGTCTCGCATTACCAATTCAGAAAAACGTTAAGACACACTTCCTCTCTCTTTAATCCTATCATTTGTTGACCATCCATAAGAATCTTATTGTAAATTGCACTGAATCCTTTTTGAAATTTTCAGGATATAAGAAATTGTATGGTACAAAAAGCATAGAAGAATAACAAGTTCAAACAGGGGGCAGGCACTGACTTTAGCATAAGAAGAGCCTCAGCCTTGGAATTAATCACTTTGTTTAGTTTTTCTGCACCAGAAAGACATGACATGACCTTGGCGAATAAATGCAGGCCTGCCCATCCCAGATCAGCAGCAAATCTCTCTGCCTCCCTTAGCGTTTGCTCCTAGATCACTGAGCAGTTTCCCTTCCTGGTGTCCTGATGCTTTGGTACTCAAAGAGAAGCAGAACAAAGGCAAAACCAACAAGATCTACAGTGAAGGATGTGAATCAAAAACAAGGGAAACTGCAGAAGCACGTACAATGATGCAGGCTAAATTTATTTGTATAAAATAATTGAGTGTGGTTAATAATGCCACCTTAAAAACAAACCTAGGGACCCGACACGGTCCGTGTTTCGGTTAACACGCCTTCATCAGGGGTCCCAGGTCAATAAGGGATCAAATAAAACCGCAAACAAGAAAACAGTAAAAATAACCCGTAGCCTATGAAAGAGCAAACATCAAGGAACAACCCGTGTGTGAACTCCAGTGTAGCAAGTAAAAGAGAAGCAAACACCAGACACCTGACTGACCCATCACTGGACACTACAGACCAGCTGAATTAGCCTGGAGAAGAGAGAAGACAGACAGACAGATTGGGGGATCTGAAGCGCCAACAGTTTAAGGACAGTTTATTCCTGCATCCTTTTTCTGCCTAGGTAGATTAGGTTAATAAATTGAAATAAAACAAACAAAAAAAAAAGAAAAGAATTGATGACGACACCTTTTTTTGGACCAATGATACATTTTGGACTCAGTTCTATAAAATTAGGTGCCAAAATTTAAGTGCTATGCTATAGATGGCACTCATAGTTGGGTACCATTTATAGTACAGCATTCAGTGCTGGGATCCACACCAAATTTTAGGCATGAGGATTTGTGTCCACCGAATCCTGGTGTAAATACCTGCACCTAAATTAGGTATGGATCGCCCAAATTCTGTATCACTGCACGCAAATCCTAGAAATGCCCCGACCCAGCCATGCCTTTCCACATGAAAAAATTTACACGCACATCTTTATAGAACAGCGACTATAAAGACGTGCACATAAATTCCAATTATTACTGATAATTGATTGTTAGCAGCCAATTACTGGTGCTAATTGACTCATTAGGCAAATAAATTGCACATACAATTTTGAGTGCCATATATAGAATTGGGGTTATTCTGACTAGCTTTCATGGGTCGGAACCGTCTTCTTTAGGTTGGGACTCTCCCATGTAGGCACACATGCCATGTGGTCCCCAACTAAGCATGCCACTTTATCCATGTGTCACCTCTGTAGCATTTCCTACACTTCTGTGTTTAAATAATAGGTCACCTGCTTCATGACTGTGGAGATCGATGTTCAAAGGCTGTTTTGCCTAGTTCAATTGTGAAACCTGATGTTCAGCGGGACAAACTCGGATAGTGCCACCGAATATTTGGGCAGATGCCATGGCAATGTGCCGGGGTGATCCAGGATGAACTTGGATGTTATCTAGACACTGCAGATACTCATACCTGTGCTGCACGTCTAGATCACATATATTGCAGTCCTAGCTATGCCCAATTAGCTATCTGGGTACAGCTTGAATATCCAGCCATACCAGATAACTCCCAGGCACTGCCAAATATTTGAATATCCAGTATCGGAATGAGAATAAGTACCAGCACTGAATATCTGTGACTATTACAGCCCACAGTGGTCAGAGCCGTCAATAACACTGACCATGGAGCGCTGAATATTGTTGTGTAGGGAGAGTGTCTTTAACCAGACACCCACCTACACTCACTCAACTCAACCTTAAGCTCAGTAGTCTTTAGCATAATGTTCAAATTCTATTTATTAGTGTACTAGCACACTTTTCCCTCTAAAATAAAATGTTGATGTTGGTACAGTTTGCGTGACTGCTGTGATTCAGTTTAGAGAGCGTAGAGCAGGGGTAGGGAACTCCGGTCCTCGAGAGCCGTATTCCAGTCGGGTTTTCAGGATTTCCCCAATGAATATGAATTGAAAGCAATGCATGCAAATAGATCTCATGCATATTCAATGGGAGAAAACTGGGATCAATTATCATAATTAGCAGCTTGGTGCTACAGAGTGTGATAGATAGGGATCAGTCATTAGAAGGAGAAGAGATAAATCTTTAGCAGGGTGTGGCACAACGGATAGAGCTACAGCCTCAGCACCCCGCGGTTGTGGGTTCCTGTCCCATGCTGCTCCTCATGACCCCGGGCAACTCACCTAATCCCCCAATGCCCCAGGTACATTAGATAAGAGTGTGAGCCCACCGGGACAGATAGGGAAAAATGCTTGAGTACCTGAATGTAAAAAAAACAAACACTTAGGCCATAAGTGGTATATAAATACTTAAAAAATAATAATAAGCTTAATAGGAGGGGATCTGATGTAAATAGAAGGGTAGTCTATTGCAGATTCTGGGACCCAGAGATTCAAAGGTGGTCTTGAATAGCTTTTTCCATTGAACCTGATGAGGGAAGGGGAAGGACAACTTAAGTCATTGTGTCTTCTTGCGCTATGGAATGATGTCCAGAAACTAGTCCTTTAGAGCAGTGTTCTTTAACAACCGGTCCATGGACCAGTGCCGGTCCAAAGAAATTTCCTGCCGGTCCACAAGGCCAGCACGTGCATCAGGCCCAAAACAGCGTTTTTCAACCGCCGGTCCATGGTGCGATCGATGCGGCGTTATCTTCGAACCAGCTCCCTCTTCCTAACTGATTCAGTGCACAAAGCCACGGGGAGTGGCTCCTACGGGCATCCTGTGCCTGAACCGGAAACCTTCTCTCTGACGTTGCAACGTCAGAGGGAAGGCTTCCAGATGAGGCACGGGATGTGCAAGGTGCAATTAGTACTATTATGGGGGAGGGGTCTGGGGTGGAGATTGGGTAGAGATGGGTGGGGTCTGGCCCACGACTTAGCCCAGTGTTCTTCAACTGCCGGTCCACGGACCGATGCCGGTCCACAGAATAATTCTTTTATTTCTGCCGGTCCATAGGTGTAAAAAGGTTGAAAAACACTGCTTTAGAGTTTTCACCACAAATCCCTTTATAGACCATGCAGGTAATCTTGAAGAGAGTTCTTGGTTTCATCGGCAGCAAGTGCAATTCTCCCAGAGGTCATTTTTGCTTAAAGCGAGGGATGTAGCCATCTATTACACCCAGGGCCGACTTAATCATTGTGCCAGAATGGAAGATGCCTTCAGGTAAAAACTGTGAAAAAGGTGTGACCTAAATCCAAACCCCCCTTTCCCCCCTTCTTGAACATAGTAAAGTGGTCCCATCTCCATTTTTTTGTAACTTCTGTGCTGCTTTGCGTGAACAAGGTCACCAGGAAGAAGAGCGTCACCTTGTTGCAGGCAGAAACAATCCTTTAGCTGCCATCAGCCCTGCAGCTGATGAATTGTCATCTTGCTCAGAGGACTGAGGAATAAATTCTTAGCTTATGCTAAAGTTGCAAACCCCAGCAAAAGTTTACAAGAGCTAGCATTCTTTCTTGTAACAACCGCTGTAGCCTTGCTGATAAAGTAGCTCCCTCCTTACCTCATTGATGCGTTTTGATTTCCGAGAAAAGAAGCTCATTTCTTTTAACCGATATAGGCCTGTAGAAAGGGGCCCTAGCTAGAAGCCCCCTCAGCCTTAGCTGCTGTTGCTAAGGGCATTCTAATGTTCATTGTAAAGGCACTGTATTCGTTGGCTGTCTTCCCAAAGGAATCACAGTCCACTGCGATTGCAGTAATAAAACGCTGTTACTGATTCTCTCTGGTTCCTTTCTTTCTGTTTACACATGACAAGATGTCTCTCCAGGAATATGTACCCAAGTGGAAAGGGTTAGGGCTGCTACTGGTGTACTGATCATGGCATAGCTGGTGGGCAAGATGACCACTTGGTAATTTGTCCATTCAGCCTCAGCACCCTGAGATTGTGGGTTCAAACTCTGTGCTGCTCCCTGTGACCGTGTCATTTACCGTATTTTCACGCATATAACGCGCGCGTTATACACAGTTTTTACAAACCGTGCATAACCTTGTGCGTTATACGCTTGAGCGCGTTTTACAAATTTTTTTTTACATAGTTCCCCCCCCAACGTCCGATTCACCCCCCGCAGGACCGCTCGCACCCCCACCCCGAAGGACCGCTCGCACGCACCCGCACCCCAACCCCGAAGGACCGCTCGCACGCACTCCCACCCGCACCCCTACTCTGAAGGACCGCTCGCACCCCCACAGCCTCCCGACCCCCCCCCCTCATCATGTAGGAGAGTCGGGCGGCGACGGGAGAGTCGGGGCAGCATGCGCAGTATACGGGTGTGCGCGGTATATAAATTTTTTTTTACAAATATGTCAGTTTCCCGCGCGCTATACCCGTGTGCGTGTTTTACACGGGTGCGCGTTATCTACGTGAAAATACGGTAATCCTCCACTGCTCCAGATATATTAGATAGATTGTGAGCCCACCAGGACAGATAGGGAAAACGATCGAAGTCTTCCACTTCAGGTTATTGAGGCCAGCAGCGTGCCTGATTTTAAGGCCAAATGGGATAGACATGTGGGATCTATTCACAGAGAAAGGTAGGGGAGGGTCATTGGGATGGGCAGACTAGATGGGCCGTGGCCCTTATCTGCCGTCTATTTCTATGTTTACCTGTATCTAAACTGCTAGGATGCTAGGGTGCATAGGAAGAGGTATGGCCAGAAGGAAAAAGGAGGTATTGATGCCCCTGTTTAAGACTCTAGTGAGGCCTCATTTAGAATATTGTGTACAATTCTGGAGACCGCACCTAATTAATTTGTAACATCTTTTAACCATTGTAAACTGCATAGAACTTCACCGTCCTGTGGTATATAAACTGTTGTTATTATGTTTCCAAATTATTTTTATCAACTGCCAATATAAAGTAGTTTCTGAATAGAAATTTCAAAAAGCTCACACTTTTAGCAGTCTGTGTCCAAAAGCCAAAAGTCTTTACAAAAACACTGGAGAGTTCTAACATGTGGCATTAAACTAAAGTATACACCAGGGATAGGCAATTAATTATCCCAAAGGGCCACAAAAGAAACTGGGTCTGTTTTGGAGGGCTGGACCAATAGGCTGATCTCAATTCTGGTCCACATTAAATTTATCTCTTTATAAAAAGCAGCAAATTGTATGGTTTTGATTAGCTGCTACTGTTAGATGTTACGATTAGGCCATGAAAACGTGAAACAGGCTTAGTAAAAACACAAACAGTTGTATTGCGTGTACGAAGTAGAATTATTATGTTTGATTCCTAATTTGCCATTGTTCTCATGTGCGCCAGTCAGAGACAGCCAAAGGGCCGGCTGTGCCCAGGTCTGGTATAGACAAATGAGATTTTGCATAGAGCTGGTGTAAAGAGAATAACTAACAGGACAGTGATACATGTGGGAAAGAGGAACCCGAACTACAGCTACGTGATGCTGAGTTCTATGTTAGGAGTCACTGCCCAGGAAAAGGATTTAGGTGTCATTGTTGAGGATACGTTGAAACCCTCAACTCAATGTGTGGAGGTGGCTAAGAAAGCAAATAGAATGTTAGGAATTATTAGGAAAGGAATGGAAAACAAAGATGAAAATGTTATAATGCCCTTGTACGGCCGCAACTTGAATACTGTGTGCAGTTCTGGTCGCTGTATCTCAAAAAAGATATAGCGGAATTAGAAAAGGTACAGAGAAGAGCAACAAAAATTATAAAAAGGGATGGGACGACTTCACTATGAGGAAAGGCTAAAGCGGCTCTTCAGCTTGGAGAAGAGATGGTTCGGGGTGATATGACAGAGATCTTTAAAATACGGAGTGGAGTGGAAAGGGTAGATGTGAATCACTTGCTTACCTTTTCCCAAAATACTAGGGCTAGGGAGCATGCGATGAAGCTACGAAGTAGCAGATTTAAAACAAACCGGAGAAAATATTTCTTCACACAACGTGTAATTTAACTCTGAAATTCATTGCCAGAAAATGTGGTGAAATCAGTTAGCTTGGCAAGGCTTAAAAAAGGAGTCCATAGGCAATTATTGAGATGGCTTGGGGGAATCCACTGCTTATTCCTAGGATAGAAACATAGAAAATGACGGCAGAAAAGGGCCATAGCCCATCAAGTCTGCCCACTCCAACAACCCTCCCCCAATCTACACTCTATCAATCGTCCCCCAAGCTGCCCTCCTCTATGCTACCCTCGTAGGGATCCGACATGGGCATCCCATTTATTCTTAAAATCTTGTATACTGCTGGCTACGATCACCTGCTCCGGGAGCTCGTTCCAATGATCCACCACTCTTTCAGTGAAGAAGTACTTCCTGGTATCCCCATGAAATTTCCCCCCCCACCTCCCCTGATTTTCAGCAGATGTCCCCTTGTGGACGAGGGTCCTTTTAGAAGAAAAACGTCGTCTTCCACCTCTATGCGACCAGTGATGTACTTAAATGTCTCTATCATATCTTCCCTCTCCCTACGTTCTTCGAGAGAGTATAGCCGCAACTTGTGCAGCCTGTTTTCATACGAGAAATCCTTGAGCCCCAGGATCATCCTGGTGGCCATTCGCTGAACCGACTCAACTCTCAGCACATCCTTATGGTAGTGCGGCCTCCAGAATTGCACACAGTACTCCAGATGAGGTCTCACCATGCTTCTGTACAATGGCATAATGACCTCTGGCTTCCGGCTAACAAAGCTTCTACGGATACATCCCAGCATTTGTCTAGCCTTGGATGAAGCCTTCTCCACTTGATTGGCTGATTTCATGTCTCCACTAATGATCACCCCCAAATCCCGCTCTGCTGTTGTCCTGGACAAGGTTTCACCATTCAGTGTGTATGTCCTACACGGATTATTGTTACCAAGGTGCATGACCTTGCATTTTTTCGCATTGAAGCCCAGCTGCCAGGTCGTGGACCAATGTTCCAGTAAAAGCAGGTCTTGCTTCATGCTGTCGGACAAATCATTTTTACTTGCAGTGTCACTCACAGTGTAACATAATTTAGCATCGTCGGCGAATAATGCTATTTTACCTTGAAGCCCCTGAGTCATGTCTCCTATAAATATGTTGAAAAGGATCGGGCCCAAGACTGTTTTGCTACTTGGTATCTAGCTAGGTACTTAGGACCTGGGTTGGCCACTTTTGGAAACAAGCTACTAGACTTGATAGACCTTTGGTCTGTCCCAGTATGGCAATTCTATAACCAGAAGCCTTGTAGGAGCCTAGTCCATAATGGAATGGGGAACAGAGGTACCTACTTTTCTTTAGATCAATGTCTCTCAAACCTTTTTAGCTCCGGCACACTAAACAGAGCAAATGTTTTTCGTGGCACATTATAATTGAAATTAGACTGACCACACAAACATCTTAGTTGAGCACTGGGGCACCCAAGAGGGCACTGCCGTGAACTTCACATAAAAGGTTCCAGGTCCACATCTCACCATAGCCTCTTTAAACTGTATGTATGGGGAGCCCTCTAAAACCCGCCCAAAATCTATGGTACTCACCTGTCTACTACCCCAATAGCCCTTATGCCTGCAGGTGTCACCTATATGTCAGTACAGAGGGGTTTTGGTGGGTACACACTTTTCACAATTGTACTAGTTAGGGTGGGATATGGGCCTAGGTCCCCTTCTCTGACCATTAGGCTACTCCAGACACCTGCTTGCTGCTCTACTAGGACTAGCCATAACTGAAGCTGTCATACAGGCAGGCATGTACTGTGTCATTCACATCTTTGGGGGTAGGAGGGGGGGGGGTCAGTGACCACTGGGGGAATATGGGGGGAGGGGGGGTCATGCCTTCATAGCACCAATAGTTATCTGGTCAGTTTGGGCACCTTTTTGGTACTTGGTTTTAAAACAGGTTTAGCCCCAAACATCTAAATGGTGCCCTAGATGTTTTGTAAAATGTTTGTCGCTGCAAAATGTCCAAGTCTTAAGCCTGCCCAACACACACCTCCAACATGCCCTATGGAATTTAGATGCACTGCTGAGAAACGGCATAGAAAACCGTCTAGAAAGCAAGTTTCAAAAATGGCAATTTGGACGTTTTGGCATATCAAATGCCCCAAGAGCCACTTATGATGACTTTAGGATGGTTTTCTTTTTGGAAAATGAGCTCCACAGTGTATCTGAATTTTTTGAAGGTATTTGACAGTCCCTCAGGAGAGGTACCTCAGGAAATTAAAACATCTTAAGATAGGAGACAAAGAATGTGTCTGAAATCAAGAAAGCGTGAGACCGGCACGTGGGATCTCTTAGGGATAGTAGGCGATCGTGGATGCTGCAGATGGGCAGACTGTATGGGCCATTTGGCCTTTATCTACCATCATGTTTCTATTTGTCTATGTTTCTATGTGTACCCAAATTTGTGTGCGCAACTCAAAATGTCATATATAGCATCCATGGTATGTGCATATCTACATCATTTAGGCGTGAGCACTTATCCAGCTCTACAGCTGGCATGTCAGTTGTCGCCAGCCTGCTTTCATCTTTTTGTGTCTCTATGAGTTCCCAGAAATGACCAGATGCCCAGAGAGATATAGCATGCCTTACATTTCCTTGTGCTGCAAAACAGGATACAGGATAGAAAATTTCCAGGATATTCTATCAGTGCTGAAGCCCAGACATCAAACAGAAGTGATCCAATATTCTGTACCCCTCTTCACAAACACTGGATAAAATGAGAAAGATAAAAATCTATGGCCACTAGAGTTTCTCTCGCTAGCCACCAAAAGAAAAGTCCTGCAGCTGCCATGGGCATCATTCCTCTCTCACTCCTCAATGAGACCACTGAAACTGGGAGGGCGGCAGCATGGAGGAGGATACAATAGAAGCCCCTATGGCTGCCTCTCTTCCCCTACTGGCAGGCCCTCCTTCTAATCAGAAAACAGGAAAGGCAGGGGAAGAAGCGGCAAGGACAGGGAATTGTCTCCATGCTACCTGTTGCCCGACTTCATTTCTATAGTGCAAGAGAGGAAAAGGAGAAGGAATACGATGGTATATGGATCAAAGATAGATCATATATGAGAAAGAAAATTCCAGGAGAAGGGATAGAGGAACACTACTGGAGAACTTGTGTCCTGAGTACAGCAAAACATGGCGTCTTTTCAGGATTCCCCCAATTAATATTTATGAAATCCATTTGCATACCTTTATTTATTTGTATAATGTTGTTCTCCCAGAAACTGTGGCACTCCAGGACCAGAGTACCACCATCCCTGCCTTCCCCCTCAAAAAAAAAAACCCAACCCAAAACAAAAATACCCCGTCCACGCTAGGATTTTCTATTATTTTTCTATTCCTGCAACAGCAAAAATAAAGAAAAAAAAAGACAATATTTTGGCTGGATGAAAGGATAGTCAGCTCTGCCTGAATTTTTTCAGCAGCTCAAATTTTAAAGCAATCACTTAGGATGAAGCAGAAATAGAAAGGAGTACTGCTCTGCAGGGATGTGCTTAGGAAGCGTTCGAAGAGAATGAAGGTTCTCCACAGTAACCTTAGTAAATGACGGCAGATGAAGACCTCAACGGTCCATCCAGTCTATCCATACGTTTTTCTCATTATAAAATACATGATTAGATTAACTTGTCTTTTCTTTGATATTTCTGCATAAGGGTCATCGAAGTGCAAGTCCTGGTCTCTTGTTTCAGGAGGGGATGCATCACCTACCAAACATATCCTTTTGCAAGAAAAATCTTGGGTTTAATTATGCTGTGCTCCTCCTCACCAGACCCACCGATATTTGCTGGCAAAACCATAAAGAGATGTGCACAAGGGGAACCCAGGGGATAGAGGACAAAGGTCACTCAAGGCTAAACATTTTGAAAAGGCTAAAAACAGCATGTCCTACACCCTTTAAAGCCCTCCTTAAGCGTACTGCCGCTGTCTCATCAGGAGCCTTGGCCAAACAATCTCAGAGATTGTTAAAAGAATAAAAACTTATAAATAAGAAAAGATAGCAACCATCCTATGAGTAAAGTCTTAAGCAGAGATTAAGTTGCTTTCAGCCGCTCTTAAGAATTTCCTTTAAAATCACACCTTTGGACACATGACTGGGAGACATTAGCAGTCAGTGTGAGATGCGTTCGTCTTGAGCAATGAGTCACATTTCTCAAAATAATCAATGTGACTTGTCTCCTCATTTTGCCTCTCTCTTTTACATTAATAGAATTTGTTTCTTATATTCTTAAGAATAGAAGTCCTTCCCATGTAAAGAGGAGGTACTGCCTGCATAGTGGCACTGTAGTGCCTAAATGCTTTTAAATTATTAATAGTCAGTGTAACTGGGGCTGAAAAAAACCCTGAACAGCAGGTCTCCTGGGCATCTGAAATTCAGGTACCTCCTGCCAGGCCCACAGTTTAAAGCTGCAGCTGAGGTTGAGACTGGGCTGGGCTGGAGAAGGGCATGGCCACAGAAGAAGATGGGAAGTGAGGAAAAAGAAAAGAGAAGGAGATAAGGAAAGGATGCGGAGAGAAAAAATTATCAAAAACAGAGAAAGAAAACTTTTTAAAGCGTTTCCATTCCTGGTACTGAGTTATTCCAATGGCACTGAGTTAGTCCAATAAAAAAGGTATCACCTTATTTCCTTTGTTTTTTGTTTTATTTCTTTATATTACCTTGGAAAGAAGACTAAAACATGGCCACCACACCATTTCACTGGTATAAACAGTAACAGAGATCTTTCAAAGATCTGAACCAGTAACATTTCCTTATCGATGAAGTATAAATTAAAACGAAAAAAAACAACAACAACAAACCCCAAAAAACAAAAACAAAAAAACCAAACCCCTGTGGATTTTAATGATTCTTTGTACATTAGCAGCCAAATAAATTATCAAAACAGCTTTAAGAGCAGAAAATATGAACTGTAGGGAGGGTCATGGAGGACCTGCACTTTGATTCTTAGGCCAGGACTCTGGTCCCTGGTTTGGCTCGGGTTAGCAAAGCTACAAAGCCAGCACTCATGACCCCTGAAAGGGGATAAGAGTCGCAGGCCTTGTGCAATGGCAACATAGGAGGCAAGAGAAAAGATAAATAAAATCGCCACATGGTTGCAAATAAAGGATCCTCTGCTTGCTGCAAAATTTCTTTGCCGCACCTCCCTTTCCCACCACGCAAAGATTTTTTTTCTACACATATACAGTAAATTAGCTAAACATTTAAACATGTATTTTCTGTGGCAAAACCCCCAAAGCCCTCATGCAAACCCCTAGAGGACTCCAGGCTTCCTCTGCTTAAAAAAAAAACCCTGCCCTCTATCATATGCCATGTCTCTATGACCCCAAAGTGATTCAACTGAGACTGATGACTATGAAGCAAGAAGAACAGACACTCTCATTAGTACTCAGAATGGAATCTATGACTTACAGGCTGGGCTATGTGCTCGGCACGTGACAGGTTATCTGAACAATTCTGCAACAGGTCCTGAATGGTGTTCTGACGTCTACCCAGTGTGGCAGTTTGACTGCAAATGAGAAAAAACAACAACACACCAAGTAAATAAACCTTATACCACAATTAAAAGCATATCACATAGTTGCTGCTTGCCAATTGTCAAATGGATGTTAATTTCTTCGGGAACCTGCTGAGATGAGATGGTGGTTTCAGTCCTGTCATCAGAGAGGCCTAGGTGTTCACAACACCTTAAGATCAGCATCGCAATCTGCATCCTTACTGGAATGCTCCACAGACAAACCAATCAGAATCACTTGTTTACTCTTTCCAAAAAATACTAGGACTATGGACCTTGCAATGAAGCTACTAGAGGCACATAGGAAACCAGTAAAAAAATCAGCATCAATACAGCAAAGCCATGAGAGAAGCTAACATGTCATACACCCAACATGGATTTTGAATAGGAAAATGTTTGAAACAGTTCTAAAAGCTACAAACATCTACTTCCCTATTTTAATTGCACAAATATAAAAGGTCCAATAGTTGCTTAAAAGCCTGTTCTGAATAGTGAACTCTCTTGATTTTCAAATCTGTGAAAACAACACTAAGTCAGTTTATTTACTAGTAAAGACTTGAAAGCCATCTCCATGGCTCTAACAGTTGCAGACCTGTGGGAAAGGGCATTTAGAAAACTGGATGCCTCTACAATCTACATCCATTGTGCGTGCATTTTTACTGACAGTAAGGGGACGTGTTCCTGAAGGCAGGGTTTGGAAATGTGTGTACATTTTAAAATTCTCAAAAAAATACACTTCTCCCTCCATATTCGCTATGATATGGGATTAACAGAAACGCAAATACAGAAAAACCGTGAATAACTGTCATATGTTATTCGCTGTTTTCTATTAAAAACCATCGTGAATAGGGTGAAGCCGCAAATAACATGGTGGGAGACCTGGCCTGTTCCTGAAGGAGAGGCAAAACACAGTGCTAGAAATCGGTAAGTTTTCTCTGTAAACGCTTTGAATCGGCGATTTCTCTTTGCAAGCCGATTTGGGGGGAAGGAGCCAGCAAGCTAAAAAATGTGAATAATCAAAACCGTGATTGCTGAAACCACAAATACGGAGGTAGAAGTGTAGATATAACGTTAAAAGGTATAATTGTACGTGGGTACTTTTCCAGGGATAATTTTCAGTGAAAACACCTGCGTACTTTCATTTGGAAAATTAATGAAGTGGTATGGCAAATTAAGATTATTCCCAGTTCTGAAAAGGGCAAATGCAATATACTGTAGTATAATGCAAGATTTTAAGTGGTGTAGATTCATTCTAAGACATGCTAGTGGCCAAAATCCAATAATTAGGAAAAAGAGAGCATAAGTTTAACAATGTCCTGGTGTCTCCTGCAGAGAGACAATGCTCAGTGTTCAGACGCTTACCTATCATGTATGTTGTGGATAAACTGTTTGTAGGAACCTCTAGTTTGTGAATTGGCTGTTTGTTGAGAGTGAGTGATGCGATAATTTCAGTTTGGAGTGAACGGAAGTTTGTTAATTTTAAGATTTGTTTAAACTATGTAAGTTTATTTTAGGGAAGCCCTTAGAATATTACATATACATTTTTAAATAAATAAATATCACAAAAGGAGTGAATCATTCTACTTCTCTTGCCTTACTTTCATGCCTCCTTTATTTGGTAATCTGGTAAAAATTGAAGTTGATATTCTGTAATGAAGTTAAATGTTCAGTTTACTTATTTTGCAATCTTGTCCATGATGACCTTCAGCTAACAAAAAAAAATTACATCAGATTTCAGTTCATGCAAACTGGTAGACAGACAGGTTGGGTAAGAAAAGGGATTGTTTATATAAGTAGTACCTAAATATGCTGACTAAGAATGAAATCAAAGAAAAATACAGTATTTTTGAAGTGATATCTTGCATGGGTACGGTTATCTGAAAAATCTTCCCTTGCCCACTCCCCCACCTGCCATGACAGGGGAAATGTTCCAAGCTGTTCATATTGGGATAAAGACCATATATTCATTTTACCTACTGGCTTTGCACCAATTTCAACATGAAAGTACAAATGTACCTTCACACTGAAACTTGTTAGAGATTTTGTTGGGCAAGAAGTTTATATTAGTGCTCTGGCTGAATGTTGATCTGCCCTCTTTGGAACATTGGAGAGCAGCTATGATCTAGCTCCTACAAATGGAGAAACGGATGGCGACCGATAAGGACTCTCGGGGAAGTAAACAACTGCAGATCACTTGGGAACCCTTTTGGAATTTGTCTGTAACCCTTATTTGGGCTTAGTCTAGTTATTACTCAACGTTTATTCCTGTTTTGTGTCTGAACATGTGGGAGGGATGGGGGTGGAGGGTGGGGATTAAAATGAAAATCTCTCTTGTTCCTCTGACTGGCTTATCTGTTTGTATAGCCTTGTAATTGCTGATATTGGATTGTTATTGTGCTTGCTGCATTCAATAAAAATATGATACAAAAAAAGGAAACTTGTTAGAGATACAACATATAGTCAACCACTTTCACCAGCTCTTTGTGTAACTAGAATATGAAAACACTACATATCTCTGATCACATGGCTAATAGAAAATTGTTCTTGATAAGAAACAGATCCATTTTTCTGTTTCAAAAAGGAGGAATATTCATATTTAAAAGAAAAAAAAAAAATATCAATCTGTGGCTATTTAACAGGAAAAAAACCATTGCTAATTCAACAAACAAAAATCAATTAGTCATGCAGCATGTCTGATTGAAAGTCGCCGCCTGCCTTACACTTTTTCTTAGTCCTGACCACCTCAGCACATTCCCAGCAAAAGGGAGTGTCGAGTAGGATTATTAAATCATACTGCAAGATAAGCTAGAACTGGTTGAATATACGGGTGGAGTAAATTACACTGGAAACTCTTAGTTTGTAAGGGAGTTTCCTTCTGTGCAAAAAGTAAAAAAGCAAGACAAAAGGCCTGTGTATGGTACAGATTCAAAACCATTACCGATGCTCAGTTCAGTTCTTTAAAATGATCCCAGATTTTGGGGGTATTGAGAGCTGTGCTCAAAAGCAGCAAGAGCACAACAGGCTGTTTTAGCTGCATTAAAGCCCCAGGGCAAGGGCACAACCCTTCTTCATCGAGATCAAACTGCAGTAAGCAGTGCAATTTCTTCTGTCTTTACTGCACCCTGATCTGAAAGCTTCTACAATAACACAAAGCTACTGAGAGGGACCACAAAGGAATGACTCCAGTCTAATACTTTAAACAGTATTATAATCTCCAGCATGAACTTCCAGCTGCCAAAGATTTGGCATACGTATGCAGCGTAAACTTTTGGCCTATTCTTTCCATCTTTCACTTTATGATTTTGGTGATGGGAGCACGGTGCGATCTTCACAGCTAACAAACCCATTTGGCGAAATTGCCCTCAGCAAACTAAGATGTGAACCGTTATGTGCTGTTGAGTTGGTGTTCAGTCATGGCAAACCTATGGAAAGCTATTGTTATAAGAATGAAAGTCGACGTCCATTTGAGCTTCCAAGGAAAGCTTAGAGTTGATCTCCTTCAGTACTGACTGATTTGTTCTTTAGCCAGTCCACAATAAATGGTGCCAGTGAAGAATACTGCATAATTCGAAGGCATTCATTTTCTTCTGGTCTTTCTTCTTCACTGTCCAAAATTTTGCATCCATATAATATTATCAAAAATACTATAGCTTGGAAAAGTCAAATGCAGTTTAACTTTTTGTTTTAAACTTTATTTAGTTTTTAATGCCAACAAAAAGTGCAATACAATTTACATACAAATAATAATAAGAATCAAATAAGCACTTATAAACAATCGGAATCTATACAAAAGATAAAAATTCCCTCCCCCATCCATCATTACCATCAGGAATAATACCAAAACAAAAGATATACCCCCCTCCCATCCCCACCCCCCTGGATGTGTGGGTATAATACATTGGAAAATAAAGATAAAGGACAACTATAGCAAATCTACAAAATATGTCAATGGACCCCAAACCAATTTGAATATCTTATTATGCTCCATTCATTTCCTCATACTTATAAGTTAAGCATAAGCTCGCCCACCAGAAAGGAAAACTAAGGCAATCCCAATTCTTCCAATTGCGAGTAATCATTTGAATGGCTATCCCGGTCATAATTAGGAAAAGCCGGCATTTATAGCAGTTCATAGGGGGCTTAATATGCAATAACATTCCACATATAACTACCTCATACGTCAATGGAATTGATGCCTCCGGTATGGTAAGGAAAAGTCAAATGCAGATACATCTCTGCACTTGAAGATCTTTCCTAGGTCCTCCATTGCTGCTCGGCTAAGAGCGATACTTCCTGGATATCTTGACTGCCTGTTCTTTCATTATTAGATACTGATCTATTTTGAGGCTCTGCTTCATGATTTTGATAATCAGATGTTTCAGATCATCTTCACTTGTCAGTCCTGTGTAGGTTGCTGACAAGTCTTCCACCAGTTTTCAGGACTTCAGGTCTCTTCATATAGTCCTACTTCTCCAATGATTTGTTCTTCATATAGATTAAACAGATAAGGAAAAGTATACAACCTTGATGTACACCGCTGCTAATTTTAAGCTAGTCTGTTTCTCCTTGTTCCGTTCAAATTGTTGCTTCTTCAGCATTATAAAAGTTGTGCATGAGAAATATCAGTAGTTATGGTATACTCATATTTCTTAATATGATCCAGAGTGGTTTATGATTTATGCAGTCACAACACCTTGCTGTAGTCAATGAAACAGGCAAAGATAGCCTTTTAGTATATTTTATCATTCCAAAAGGATTCCCAATTGACTTGCAGATTTTTCTTGTATCTCACCCTTTTCTAAACTCTGTTTGCACCTCAGGCAGTTTTTGTTCCAGGTATGATTGTAGGTCTCCTCTAAATGATCTTGAATAAAATCTTCTTGGCATGTGGGATCAGAGCCTATTGTTCGATAATTTCTACAGTCAGATCACTTTTTTTCAGTATTGGGATAAACAGAGATCTTTTCCCGTCAGTAGCCTATGATGCCGAGTAAAATAACTGCTCCCTCACATGTGCCTCTGTAAACATCAAAGCAACTTGCAGGTAGTATCATAAATAATCCCCATTACATGTAAGAATTAAAATATGTAAGATTTATCACAGTAATTACCGTATTTTTCACTCTATAAGATGCACCTGCCCATAAGACGCACCCTAGATTTAGAGGAGGAAAACAAGAAAAAAAAATTCTGAACCAAATTGTGCACCCAGCCTCCCTCACTCCCTGCCAGGCTCTGCATCCAACCCCACATTCCTTGCCTGGCTCTGAACCCTGACCCCCTCCCTGCCAGGCTCTGAACCCTATCCCCCCTTCCCTGACTTATAACCTGCCACCCCACTCACCTCTGGTGGTCTAGTGGTAGGCTGGGACAGGAGGGATCCGTCCCAGCCAACTAACAATTTTTTCCTCCTCCCTGTACCTTTTTAAAACACCGCCACCCACCTGCCCTTTAAAACATGGCCTGCCGGCCGGCCCTTCATTTAAAAACACCCCCGCCCTTCCTTCCTTCCTTTCTTTTAAAACACCCCCGCCCCGCAGTACCTTTTTGAATGCCCCTTAAGCCTGGTGGTCCAGCGGTATATGGGCCAGCAGGAGTGTGCTTTCTGTGCTGCTGCCTGGGCCCACCCCACTTTCTGAATGCTGCAGTCAGTTCTCGCAAATCCCTCGAGAACTGACGCAGCCATTCAGAAAGCATTGCGGTCCCAGACAGCAGCGCAGAAAGCACGATCCTGCTGGCCCATATACCGCTGAACCACCAGGCTTAAGGGGCATTTAAAAAGGTACTTTGGAGTGGGGGATGTCTTAGAAGGAAGGAAGGATGGGGGTGTTTTAAAAGGAAGGGCCGGCAGGCAGGCCATGTTTTTAAAGGGCAGGCAGTGTTTTAAAAAGGTACCGGGAGGAGGAGGGGAGTCATCTTCGCTCCATAAGACGCACCCACTTTTCCACCCCATTTTGGGGGTGGAAAAAGTGCATCTTATGAAGCAAAAAATACGGTACACTATCTGTGGACTACCTCTGCTAAGTTTTGTGATCTATTCAGCAGAGGGTCAACTGCTTATAAAAATAGTAAAAAATAAAAATAAAAAAGTGCTTTAATGTGAAAATCTCCCTTAATGTCTGTCTGTCTCTGTAAGGAGAATGGATAGTTTCAATGGCTCAGTAGATTAGCACAGAGATAGAGGTGATCTGTTTAGCTTTGGCTAAAATCAGTTGCGATTAATTTACTGGATGATCTGCCTGAAATGAGTCACAGCATCAGTTCATTGCCAGTGGATCAATATCCACATTACACTAAAGCTAGCAAAGTTATTGGTAACGAGTTCTCATTGCAAAAAAAAAAACAAAAAAAAAACGGGACCTGTGCTAAAATAGCACAAGTTATGGTAAAATAACCCATTTTAACAGTAGCCCATGTTTATAACTACACCCCTTGGTGGTTATGGAGGCTCAGTATAGCTTCTTGCCTTTGCTGGTGTCTGTTCGGAACAGATCTGAAGCACTTTGGCAGACCATTGCTGAGCAGCTCACATTACTACTGCCTGTGCTTAGTGGCGTAGCGAGGGTGAGAGGTGCCCCTCCCCCGCTCTCTTCTCAGCCCCCCATCCGTTCCTTCCCTGCCCTCTCCTGCTGAACGCCCCTTCCCTTCCCCTGCACCTCATTAATGTTCACGGCGCGAGCAGCAACCCTCACCTGCTGCTCACGCCAGGTCCATTTCTTAGACCTGCACCTAGGAAGTGACGTCAGAAAAGCTGACGCCAGTGCGAGCAGCAGGTGGGGGTTGCTGCTCACGCCGTGAACGTTAACGAGGTATGGGGAAGTGGGTAGATGGGAAAAATGAGGGGGGGCAAAGAAGACTGGTGCTGGTGCCCCCCCTAAGCCGGCGCCCGGAGAGGACCGCCCCCCCCCCCCACCCTAACTGAGCCACTGCCTGTGCTCAACCATTTGTGTGGAGAAATGAGCACTTTACCAGTGCTATCCGTTCAACACTAAGGGTCTGATTCTATAAAGGGTGCCTAATTAGAAAAATACTCTTAATAGCCTCAATTATTGGTAAAAAAAATAATAATTAATAAGTTCATTGAACGATAGGCATCTATAGCATGGTGTTTAGTGGTGCCTAATAACTAAGTGGGCATTTCTATGGGCGGAGTGCGACTTAAGGCACCACTAAGCGCAATTCTCCCAAAACTTAGGCCTTTAAAACCCTGGCCTACATTTCAGGTGCCTAAGGGCTCCTTTTATCAAGCCGCGCTAGCAAGGGTTAGCGCGTTGGACATTCATCACGCGCTAACCCCCGCGGCCGGCTATAAACTAACGCCTGCTCAATGCAGGCGTTGGCAGATAGCGCGGCAGGCAGTTTAATGCGCGGTATTCCGTGCGTTAAACCCCCTACCGCAGCTTGATAAAAGGACCCCTAAGTTTTTACATAGGCACCACTAGCCACAATTCTGTAAATCATGCCTAAGTGTGACTGACATGCGGCCAGTGCCATTTTTCTAGGAGACGGCTGATTTAGGTGCCATTTTTAAAATCAGCCCCTAAGCACATAAAACCTATCTGATGCAGTAACCAAGCACTTGGCCAAAAGCAATTAGTTTTTGGTCTTGTATTTTAATGAGACAAGTCCGAAAATTCTTTGAAAGAACACAATTCCAACTTATAGTACAATCCCTAATACTAGGTATATTGGACTACTGTAACATCCTCTTCCTTCCTTGCCCTGCAACTACGATAAGACAACTCCAAACAATCCAAAATACAGCTTTGAGACTCATCTACTCATTGAAAAAACATGACCACATCACTGAAGCCTTCATCAACTCACATTGGCTTCCAATCCAAGAAAGAATCCAATTCAAATTCTACTGCATATTATTTAAAACCCTACACGGAGACAGCCCATCATACCAGAACAATCGCCTCATCCAAGCACCCACTACCAGACACAGAAAAACGCACTCCCCATTCATACCCCCCCAATCAAGGAAGTAAAAAGAACAAAACTACACGACGGCCTCCTAGCCACTCAAGCCGCAAGGCTGGACAACCAGATCTCCAACCTTCTGATGACCACCCCAGACTATAGGACGTTCAGAAAAGAAATAAAAACCACACTTTTCAAGAAATTCCTGAAGCAGCAATAACACCACGACCTCTTAGTAACTCTAAAACTGACATTTGATCTACCCATTACTGCACTAATAATAACAAAAGAATCTCCACTATGACCACCTATTAACTCTCTTACAAACCACCTCACCCTCAACAACCCGCTAAATGTTTATAAGATCTACAACTTACCTCTCTAGCTAATCATTGTAACTCTGTTTTTTTAAATTAACCTTTTGTAATCCGCCTTGAACCGCAAGGTAATGGCGGAATAGAAATCCCTAATGTAATGTAATGTAATGTAATGTCTATTTTATTATATATTTTATGATTTTGCTTTTGTTGACCTCTTTGATTTGCTAAGGCAACCGATGAGCAATAAATGCAAATAAGCCACAGATCACCTCATAACATTTTTCCTTTTACTACTCTACTGAATATACTTAATCAGCAGTCCATATACTGTGGTACATGGTATTTTCTCTTACACAAATGCAGTTAGTGGAATGAACATAGCAAAACCCACTTTTTTGACTTATTATAAGTCAAACATTGTAAATGATTTCTCAGACTGATAAACATTATACTGTAGATGTCTTATTCTCATAAGATACAAAATTAAAAAAAAGTCTAATCTTGCTTTAGTGGATGTGAACTAATTATTCCTGCAAAAAATACCCTACTCTGGCAGGATTCACATCCACATACTCTTCAGTATTCATTGTGTCACTCAGTGCCAAGCTCGATCCCAGCTAGCTCTGATGGGTATGCTATAGCCCTTCCCACAGGCCAGCTCCAGTCGTCATCATTTTTTTTTTTACACAGACAGGACTAGAAGTACAACCTGCCTTACAATTTTTCAAAGCCCCAGCTGCATTCTTCAGGAATACTCTTATTAAAAACCGACTGGTAAACTGTGTTACCAACAGGTCTGCCTGTTGTTTTTTTCCTTTTTTTTTTAATGGCACAGATATTTTGCATTTGTTACACATGTAAAATATCTGTCCCATTTAAAAAAAAAAAAAAAAAAAAAAGTCTCCCACCACTGATGATGGCTCCCCCTGAAGACCCCTGACAAACACAGCACAAGAAAAAAATTGGCAAGAGGGTGCCCATTCCCTCCTGCCATGCAGAACACCCCAGCACTTTTGCCCTCCCTCCCCCGCACCAGGCACCCGCGAGCCATTGTCCCCTTCCCCCCCAAAAAAAGGCAGGAGGGAGGCTCAATCCCTCCTGCCACCGGACTCTCCATCCCCGAACCTCCCCTGAACCTTTATAAAAAGTTAGAAGCAGGAAGCCCACTCTGAGGCTCCTGCTTCGGGCCTGCTAGTCCTATATGACAGGCCTTCCCCTCCCCAGGCACCTCCCTCTGTATCCAGGCTTGACCAATCAGGGCTTTAGGCTCCTCCCTCAGTAACCTGGATGCACACTTGATAGCGCATCGATCGCTGCTCGAGAATCGGCCAGAGAATCGGCCAACAGCAATCCAGTCGGTATCTTTAGTGCAACTAGCCCTTAAATAATAAAAAAGTGGAAGATGTGATGGCCTACACTTAGGGCTCTTCAGCAGTGATAAACATATTGAGTCATGTCAGAATGGGACAGGCTGAATCAGGCCTGGTTTTAACACCTGAAAATCTGGGCTGGTATGTTTTTATAACAGTTATCCATGCAATGGGACTATAGAGAGGGCCCATTTAGTACAGAACTGCCCTGCCACTAATGGAGAGTTAGAAGAAAAGTAGATTCTGCTAACCAAGACACAATGATAAGAAACACTCTGATTTCACCATGCAAGCAAAAGTAACAGACAGTGGCCTTGTACTATATTATGAAACATAGGAACACAATGGCAGATAAAGGTCAAATGGCCCATCTAGTCTCTCCATCCGTAGTAACCATATAGAAACATGAGTGTGGCCTTCTCTTCATTGCTCTCACATTGGGACATCATTTTTCTGGCCTAAAGTATATTTATAGATCTTAGATAAAAAAGACAAAAAATTGTGAAAGCACAGCTATCATTGAATCCATGCTGAAAAGTGAAAGGTTACATTTATCACACAGACTTTTCAGTTAATTTTCACAGAGAAAATACTTGACTAGTTTCTTTTAAAAAAAAGTGCTAAGTATGCCCCTAAAAGCATCCATATACATATGCGCCATGATAGGCCAGGCACCACTTTCAATTAAAGAGCCATTTTCAAATTGGTCATTAAACCTGGGTTAAATCAATATTTACTGGGATAAAAGACTTTAAAAATTGCCCTAAAATTGTCAGCACAGAAAGAAATCTGCCAAAAGCATGTGAAACAATTGGCTGTTGGCACCCAAGCTACTCACTGGCACGGATAAGCAGCAAGGCATGGTAGGACAAGCCCGGCTAATCATTAGCAGAAGACACACCTGTGGGTGTAGCTTTGAAATATTAAGACAGAAATGGAATACCTTCAAGCACCAGAGATACCTTTAAAAAGAGAGGTGCCACCACAATCAGCAAGAAGATGCTTGTGCCTCAGCTGACAGCAACAATGTCCCTTTATCAAACCAACTACAGGAAATGGTGCAAAGGACGCCGAGCTATTTCTTGGCTTATCTTTTACATTTATACCCTGCTTTTTTTTTTTTTTGGATCAAAGGGTTATCCAAAGCAGCATACAAAAATCAATTCAAATTCATAAAGTACAACTCATAACAAAGTACAATATATTATAAATAAAATATACTACGTGGTAATCTATCACCCAGCTACATCTTCCTCCATATTCTCACTAGGGAACTGAAAAGGAATGGATTTGCTCATGCCACAGCAAATACATTAGTTTTTACCCTGTCCCTCAAAGGCTTATAATCTAGCTTTGAACCTGAGGCAATAGGTTAAATGACTTGCCCACAGCACTGTAATCTGAACCCTAGCTTTCCAGGGTTATAGCCCACTGCTCTAAACATTGGGCTTCTCCACTACCCCTAAGGTTACTAAGAAATTGTGTCATTAAGATCAAACAGTACGTTGTACAAGCTAATATAAAAGAAAATCGGCTTAAACAAAACCACTCGATCTCGCTCCTATCCAATCACGTCCTACGGAATTGCTTCTCCCTATAAAATGATACACCCTTCGGAGCGAGATCTCCCACTCAATGCCTCCTCCCCACGATATTTCATTATCTGCACAGGAGTGTTCAATTGCAGGGCTGATCCTGAACGTTGTGTGTCCCTGGGTGGATCTGCCAGAGCTTTAATGCCACTGCTACCACGAGGGTCGCTGCAACTCCTGGCCTACCAGCGCTTGGTAAGAAAAAATGATGTTGAGATTGATCTACCACAGCCAGGCAATGCCCTCTAAAACGCAAAGCCTGGGGGCAACTGCCCCAATTTCACCCCATAAGGGTCATACTCTTCGGCTGTGAATGTTAGTACGGTACAATTGGGTTCAGGAAACCTCCTTAGCGCTCTGTACTCTGAATATGGTACAGGTGCAACATTAAATACATCTGGAGTTCTTCCATTTCCTATTACATAAGGAAATCAGTCTATTCACTGTCTAGCCAGAATTGTCAAATGAACCATCCCAATAAGGGATTTCCTTCATTAAATGTCTTTACACTTTACAAAGTGTTGACCAGAACTCAGCAGAGATAAGGCAGGCAGAAACCTCTTTCTTCTTAATTTATTGTTTCCATGTACATGTTTCTCTTCCTGAAATACAGCTCTTACTTTTTTAAGCCCCTTTCACTGTGGCAACCATATTAACTTCAAAGAACGGTAGAAAGGTCAGTTTGCAGAACAGTCAGTCTGAAGCTATTCTGTCACCAGAGTACTGCATCAAAGATGCAAGAATGCCAGTCACCAGGGGCACCGCACAAAAAGGCAGAACAAACTGTTTCTAGTTGCTGAAGGCCTGGCCTTCACATTTAATTCAGTTCTGGCTTCTATTAACCCTCTCAGTCCTCCAGGATTATCAATACAGGCTCCTACTTTCCCTCCTCCAGACACAACTATATTAATGCACACAGCTCACCACCGCCTGGGTTTTAACACAAGGGGCATGCAGAACTATTTGCACCTCTAGGACGACAATGCTGGCAAGCGGCAACTAAGCAAGCCTGCGTGTCAATTCATTCCTCTGTTAGGCTGCAGAGTTTGTACCAGCACCCACTGTTATGTTTAGTAATCAGAGACTTTTTTTTTTTTTTCTCCAAGGACTTGATGAATCTTGCAGAAAAATAGCATGCTGCAGTTTAATGATAATCACCAGAGGCATATTTTATTTCCATTATGTTAATATTCAAAGCAAGAAAAACAAGTCCCTAGAGCCACACCTGGATTGGACTGATTCTTTATGGTCAGACCATAAATTATGTAATTTTGAATTTGATCGGCAACTAAAAACTGTCCAATCTAAAACTAGTGTCATTAAACTGCTACAAGAGGTTCCTTGAGAAAACTTTCTCTTTTCAGGCCGCTAAAATGAATACATGGCTCAGAAAAATGATGTTAGAAGCTTCTTAGTTAGATTTAAGGAAATTACTAAAGACTCAATTATTTAATAAGCTGACATCGTAATGGTTTTACCTTTTCTCCTATTTCAACCATGTTTGCATTCTATTTTTTATGTTTTCTTACCTGCATGGTTTGCTTTTTCATCTTGATCAATTTTATTGAAATGTTTTGCACCTTTTATTCTGATCAATTTTATTGAAATGTATGTACTGCCTTTTATTGTATTTTATTGCGACTTTTATTGAAAATGTACATATGTATTGTTTTTCTCATGCTGTGAGCCGCTTAGAACCTCCCCGGTATGGCGGCTATATAAGTAAATTATTATTATTATTATTTAAATGGCCAACTTTAAAGAACATAAGAATAGCCTTACTGGATCAGATCAATGGTCCATCTAGCCCAGTATCCCGTCTTCACAGAGGCCAATCCAAGTCACAAGTGCCTGGCCCGTGTGGTCCTTTCTGCCATCATTTTCTATTCCCCGGTTTCTTTAGAGTGGCCCTTATCATAAATTCCCAAAAGTGAACGCATGCCACTGGGCCTACCACAAGCTGACTACAAGAGTTCTCCATAGCCTTTCCCATCAGTTCCACACTGAAGCAGAGGCATTGCATTTACTGATATTCAAAGAAGTGCTGGCACTAAAATGTTTCTCTTTTAGTAGGATTTTACCTATGAAAGACCCATGTACACGAAGGACACGATGATTAACAAACACAGTACCGCACAGAGCTGATTGGCAGCTTGCGGTGACCAGTACCTATGTCCACCTTCTTCAGGACTAACAGTTAAACAAAATGATTTTAAGTGTCAATAAGTCATAAAATAACACATAGAACTTACCAAATGAAAAATCATTATCTGGCAGATTTACCCCTGGAGGTTTTGGCCTCTACATGAGCTATAGCAGTCAAATATCAGCTTTTCCTGACTATTTACTATTGAAAAGGGGATACTGGGCAACTGCTCAGGCTGTTTCCAAACTCCTGAAGAGTGTCCACAGCAGATATATTAATGGCAAGAGACACCCCCCTGCCCCCAAATGCATTCAATTCTCAAGCTTCTTCCTGCTTTCTTTCTATAACCAATATAACCAAGTCAGTCTTCTCTGAACATGCAGGTTCTGTCTATCCTCTAGCCTCTATCAAATACATTACACCAGTTTAGAGTAAAATCTAAGTCCAGTCAGACCCCCTTTGGCCCTAATGGATCCAATTATACTCCATGGGAGGAAAAAATTAGTTTTTGGGTCTCAAAATATAACAGCGGGACCCATACAGAAAACTCCCCAAAAAAGTAAAATTGGGATTAAAACCATCATCACAAGCAAACCCTAAAATATTTACAGATAAAAATTAAAACGAGCACCAACTTGATAATTGACCCTCCAGAACAATTAAACACAAAATTACAATTAGCACAGTTGTGGAAGATTCTGGAGACCCTGCTCCTAACACCCAACTGCCTGCAATGTGAGGTAATGAAGGATGTCTTCTCCTGAGATTTTTAGAGGGAGGTAAGAGACTTTAGGATTAGGTATGCTCTTAGGAGGCCAACTATTTTTACTCTATGGCTGTCCATATGAGATGAGAGGTGCCGCTAGAGCATGGGGGTGGGGGGAGAGGGTTCCCTGATGGCTGATTAGGATATTCAACGAACAAAAGAATAAGCTCCTCGCCTCAAAATACAAACGGTACAGCAAAGAAAGGCAAGGGAGGCGTCATATCAGCCAATAGAACAGTCCCATCTGTTTAAATAAAGACTGTTCTATTGGCTGATATGACGCCTCCCTTGCCCGATTAGGATATTGAGGTAGATCAGCTGCCCTAAGCCTGATAGCCTTAACTCAGAAGAAAGGAGACAGCTGGCCAGACTACAGAAGGTCCATGCTGGAATGCCAGCTGAGAATCATGTGAGAACAACCGAGGCCCCAAGGACCCTAGAAAAAAAAAGTTGCAGTGGGGCAGAGCTACAATCAGAGTTTTTAATTCCCTCAGAAAGGTGAGTGGGACCTAGAGGATTTACTCCTGAGAGTAGGGTTACCAAATGTCTGGATTTCCCTGGACATGTCCTCCTTTTCGAGGACATGTCCAGGGATCCTGACTTTGTCCGGGTTTTGAAAAGCTTCCTCGAAATCATGTCAGAGAGGAGGGCATGTGCGGATGCCGTGCATGACATTATCGCATTGTATCCGGGCATGCGCGGATGCCCTCCTGCCCGACGAGAGCAGGCAGCGGGGGGCAGGGCTTGGGCGGGATTGGGGCAAGCCTCGGGCATAACGGAATGGGGATGGGTAGAATTGAGTGGGCCTGGTAATCAGTGTTCCCTCTAAGCGGGCGGGTGTTGTGAGCAAACTTTTTTCACTGTGAGCTAAAAATATCGGGCGCCAGCAAGTTATGAGCCAAATAAATATGTTGCTTTCTACCACAGAACTTCCTTACGTTTGTATGGAATCTATCCCCTTTCAACTTTAGAGAGTGCCCTCTCGTTCTCCCTGCCTTAGCTACTAAGTCTATTCCCTTCAGTACCTTGAATGTTTCTATCATGTCCCCTCTCAATCTCCTCTGCTCAAGGGAGAAGAGGCCCAGTTTCTCTAATCTTTCGCTGTACGGCAACTCCTCCAGCCCCTTAACCATTTTAGTTGCTCTTCTCTGGATCCTTTCGAGTAGTACCGTGTCCTTCTTAAAGTACCAGTGCTGGACGCAGTACTCCAGGTGAGGGCGTACCATGGCCCGGTACAGCAGCATGATAACCTTCTCTGTCTCTTCAGTCCAGCATCTGCCCCTTCCATTCACTGTCTGTCTTTCCCTGCCATCTCTCCTCCTGCCCCCCCCCCACCCCCCAATTTGGTCTAGCATCCATCATCTTCCTTCTGTTCCCCTCATGGTCTGGCATCTCTATCCTTCCCTCCCCCCTGTGGTTTTTAGCATATCTCTCTTCTCATTTCCTCCACTCAGATCTGATCATTCTCTGCTCTCTCTTCCCTTTTCTTCTCTGGTCTTCCTTCTCTATTTTCTGCCTCCATCTAAATTAAATTCTTTCTTACTATTTAGTCCCGTTTCCCTCTTTTCACTGTGTCTACACACAGCTTGTCACCCCTTTCCCTCACCCCTCCATTATCTTACTATTTTCTTCCCCCTTTATTTATCTCCTCCTTCCATCCAGTATGTGTTCTTTCCCCACTTCCATTCAGCATCTGCTCTCCCTTCTCAACTGACATCCATCTGCCTTCTGCTCTCTCTCCCTTCTTCTCACTTCCATCATCTGTCCCCTTCTCTCTCTCTCTCATCTCCTCCATTCCATCATCTGCCCCTTCTCTCTCTCTCTCTCTCTCCCCCCCCCAACTTCCATCATCTGCCCCCCTTCCCCTCACCTTTGTGGGTCACTTTCTTTCCCCTGAGGGTGGCTCATGTCACAGGGGAAGCTTTGGCCGAGCAGAACCGCTTGATAGTGGAACTTACTTGATTGATGTCGATGCTGGGGCCCGTTGCCGTCTGAAGGAAAAAAAAAAAGGTGGAAAAAAGGAACCTGTAAAGGCGAGAGGAAGGGAAACCTCCAGGACAGCTGCTTTTTGCCCTCCTTCAGCGGCCCAAGAGTTCAGACCAGCAGCGGCAGCTCTGTATGCTTTTAACTTCGGCACAGAGCTGCCCCTAATCAATAGTTTAGCGCGGTTTCATGAGGCAGCCTCGGGGCCTTTGATAGCCGGCCCACTTCGATGATGCGATGTGGGCCGGCCTAGCAAAGGCCCCGAGGCTGCCTTGTGAAACCGCGCTAAACTATTGATTAGGGGCAGCTCTGTGCCGAAGTTAAAAGCATACACAGCTGCCGCTGCTGGTCTGGAGGTGCGGAGACAAGGCAGGAGGCAAACGCGGTGGAAGGCAGGAGTCCCGGCGAAGGCAGGAGTCCCGGCACAGCGACTGCAACAGGAAGTTGCAAGTCAGCTGACGCCGGCCTTTCGTTGCGGCGGGGACCGAATCCTTCGCGGACCGGCAAGATTTTGTTTGCGGACCGGCGGTTGAAGAACTGTGCTCTACACTGTGTGCGCTGTGACGAGAAATTTGTGCGCTGCGAGGTAATATTTTGAGCGCCAGCGCACCCCAGCGAAGCTTAGCGGGAACACTGCTTTGGTAATCCTACCTGAGAGACCCAGCACAGTGGTATGAGAAACTGGTCTCCCAGGTGTACCCTGACCACCCTAACAAGGGATTTTGTATTTTTTTAAAGAAAACATAAGAGTTGCCATACTGGGACAGACTAAAGGCCCATCAAGCCCAATATCCTGTTTCCAACAGTGGCCAACCCAGGTCACAAGTACCTGGCAAGATCCCAAAGAAATGGATTTTATGCTGTTTATCCTAGGAATAAGCAGTGGATTGCCCCAGGTCCATTTTAATAATGGCCAAGAAGTTGCGGCACAAAAATGTTTCTCTTTTCGTGGGATTTTAACCTATGAAAGACCTATGTACGTCAAGGACATGATCATTAACAGTATTACAGGCTTCTTTTTGCCTTCTTTCCGTAACCTATATAACCAAGCCAGTCCCCTCTCAACATGCAAGTTCTGTCTACCCCTTCTAGAAGCCTCTATCCTAAGTACATTACACAGTTTAGAGCAAAATCTAAGGCCAAAGGGGGTTCTATCTCATGCTTGCCATTAATACATCTACTCTGGGCCCTCTTTTAGGAGTTTGAAAAGAGCAGTTGCCCAGTATCCCCTTCTCAGTCGTAGAACTGTGCGTTTTCTCATCCTCTGGAAGAGGAGAGGGATTTCCCCATTTTATACAGGATCTCTCCCCTGTGAGTTATACCATGTGACAGTGAGTTTGGGAATTTTTCCTTATAAATCCAGGGCATTGGCAGTATTTGACCTCAGTCTGATCCATGAACTGTAAAGTGGAAAGGGGTATCTGTTTGTATTTTATAGAGCCACTAGGGACTCCAGGATGCCTCCTTGGATTATATTAGTGACTTCTATTCCGCTTACACCTTGCAGTTCAAGGCGGATTACAGAAAAAGATAACTGGACATTTCCAGGAAGGTTACAGGAAACGGTGCTAATTACATGGTTGAGAGATTGCTTGGAAAATTACAGGATTGGGAGCAATAAGGAGAAGTTTTAGTTTTTCTTGATAAATTTTCTGAATAGCAGGGTTTTGATTTCCCTTCAGAATATTTTGTAGTTGGACGTAGTTGTCAGTATGTTTGAGAGGTGGTGGTCTATTTTCGCTGCTTGCGTTGCTAGTAGGCTGTCTTACATCTTCTTGCGCTGTGTTCCTTTGATTGGGGGGGGATCCCTGAAGAGTCAAGTTAGAGGAGAAAAGAGAGGAGTTTACCAAAAGGAAAGCCAATTCATATCTGAGGGTTTGAAACAAGGACTCTCTTTTCTGGGCTGTAAGTCCCATTTACACTCTTGTTTTCTCATGGTTGCTTTGTTGCTGCTTACATTTTTACTCATATACTTAATTTTTGGAGCTTGCCAATAAAGGTAATTTACTTAATGCCACCCCCATTAATTGTCGCCTAGTATTTTTCCAGGTTTTGAGTTCTATTTTGGGTTTGCCGCTACAACATAGACCTTGAGGTGCTTGCCTCCCTCTTGCCGCTCGTATACTTAACTTGAACCATTTTTGCTGGTTGGTTCGTGTGCTACACAGTTATCACGCAAAAAAGCAAAACATATGATATACAAACAACTAAGAAAGTAATTACCCAGATAAAAATTCCAGAGATAGTGATGCCTAACCCACCCTGCAGTAACACCTTAAATGTTTGGTTAAATAAACATAAAAAGAAGCATGGAGCCATGACTCAACATTAGTCAAGTACAGTAAATACTAAAAACATATAGTGCCACTGGGATGACTTACTAATGGGTTATGCGAGAGCCTCTTTACAGGGACAAACAGAAATAGAGAAGACTTCCGGGACCCAAACATAGAGAAGGATTCTTCTGCCTTTAGCAGCTCTTGTTCCCTGAAGTTGAATCCTTAAGGAACTGATTCATGGCTGACTAGTGGGAGCAAACTCAGGAGCCAGGTGCAAAATCAGGATTAAGGACACAGAGGATATGGAAACCAAGAATTAGAGAAGATTAAGGAACACAGTTGCATGATGGACCACCACATTGAAAAAGCAGTCAGCAAAGAAACTGAATGAGCATAAACAGCCAAGGCATCTTCATTCGAGGAGCTAAATGGTGAAATTTAATCATATCTGTTAAATTCCTTTCCTTTAGTCCTTCTGCACCAGTATGCATGGGTGGGTTGTATTTCCTTCCTACCAGCAGATGAAGGTAAAGAAACTGATTTCTTCCAGTGACATTGCTGATATATGGAATGATGCTCTTTGGAAAAGTCCAGTAGGCCTCTGCCAAAGCAGAAGGTCCCATGTACCATACCATACCCCATTAAAGCACTGCAGCACTAAGTTCTCCTTTATGTTCCCCTCAGCCCCCCTTTTTTTAAATTAAATGACATTTCTAGAGATAGAAGTAGCAAACTCTGAGACCATTGAACCGAAGTCTTCCAGGATGGGTTGCAGACTGGTACAGCTGAACTAAAGGAAAGGAAATTAATAGGTTAGACTAAATTTCACCTTCCTTAGCATCCTGCATCAGTCTGCATGAGTGAGATGTTCCCAAGCAGAATAACAATGGGTGGAGGAAGACAAGAACCCCCCTCCCCCGAATGACTACTCTGCCAAAGTCCTACAGGGCTTCTGGTCATTATGTCCACCTTATAATGCTTCACAAATGAATGGAGCAATAATCAAGTTGCCACCCTGCAGATATCCTCAGGCAAGACTGCTTGGGCCTCCACCCAAAACATTGCCTGTGCATGAGTCAAGGATGCTTGTTTTTCCTTAGATGTCGTCTGGCCTTTAAGTGAGCCACGGTAAGGATAATCAAATGATCAGAGAGATGAAAGGCATTCATCTCCTGCAAATACCAAAGCAGAAGTCTGCAGACATCCAGCTTATGGAGTCTAAGAACCCTCCAGTCTAAATTTTGATCCAGCAAGAAGGGCAAACAGGCCTAGTGATTCACATGGAAAGGAGAATCACCTTTGGAAGGAAGGAGGGAAAGTTGCAGATGGACATCGAGTCCTCCCAGAAAGAGAAGTATGGGCTCCAGTCAGGAAAGAGCCTAAAGCTCTGATACTCTTCTAGCCAAAGCAATCACCAGAAGATTGTCTTCATATTAAAATCCTTGACTGAGGTAGCCCTCAGGAGTTCAAAGGGTGCTCTCCAAAATAAGTTTAAGTAACACTTTCAAATCCCAAGAGGAAAGGGATTGACAAACTGGGGGGCTGCAGATGGAAACCACACAATGCCTCCATGAGCTACTAGAGTCTCCATGTAGTAGGAGAGAGCTTCCAGCTGAACCTTGAGAAAATTCAGTACTATATCAAGGCCAAACCCCTGCTGAAGAAGGCTGAGCACCTCTAAGACTGGGCATTCCAAGGGGAATAGGAGCACTGCTGATACCAGCCCTCAAAAACTTTCCAGATACAAGAAGTAGACAGCTTGTGGACCTTGAGCAAAGTGGCTATGTCTGCAGGCAAAAATCCCCATCTTGCTAGGTGCATCTTCTTTCAAAGGCCAAACCTTAAGACATAAGGGACCTGGATCCTCCATTTCTATCAGACTCTGCCTGAGAAGGCTGCAATCCTTGGAAAGAGGAGCATAAGAATTACCATACAGAACAGACTAAAGGTCCATCAAGCCCGTTATCCTGTTTCCAACAGTGGCCAACCCAGGTCCCAAGTACCTAGCTAGATCCTAAGTAGTAAAACAGAATTTATGCTGCTTATCTTAGGAATAAGCAGTGGATTTCCACAAGCCATCTCAATAATGGCCTATGGACTTCCCTTTCAGGAAATTATCCAAGCCTTTTCTAAAACCCCGCCAAGCTAACTGATTTCACCACATCTCCGGCAATGAATTCCAGAGTTTAATTACACTTTGAGAAAGAAATATTTTCTCCAGTTAGTTTTAAATCTACTATTTAGTAGCTTCATCGCATGCCCCCTAGTTCTAGTATTTTTGGAAAGAGTGAACAAGCGATTCCCAGCTACCCTTTTTACTCCACTCAGTATTTTTAGATCTCCAAGTTTCCAAGTTTATTCACTACCTGATATACCGACCATCGAGTAGGATCTGGTCGGTTTACAATGCTAAAATTAGGATAAAAAATAAAACAAAAGGGGACTATATATAAATAACATAGGTATTAGAAGAGACATAGACAAGTTTGATACGAGAGGGACAGAACCTTCTCTTCTCCAAGCTGAAAAGCCCTAGCTACTTTAGCCTCTCCTCATAGGGAAGTTGTCCCAAACCTTTTAGCATTTTCGTCGCCCTTATCTGTACCTTTTCTAATTCCGCAATATCTTTTTTGAAATATGGTGACCAGGACTGCACACAGTATTCAAATTGTGGCCATACCATAGAGCGATACAAGGGCATTATAACATTTTCATCTTTGTTTTCCATTCCTTTCCTGATAATTCCTAACATTTTATTTGCTTTCTTAGCCGCTGCCACACATTGAGCTGAGGGCTTCAATGTTTCCCAACAATGACACCTAGATCCATTTCCTAGGCAGTGACTCCTAACATCACGTAGCTATAGTTCAGGATCCTCTTTCCCACATGCATCACTTTGCACTTTCTCACATTAAACATCATCTGCTATTTTGATGCCCAGCCTTCCAGTCTCACAAGGTCCTCATGCAATTTTTCACAACCCTCTTGCAATTTAACAACTTTGTGTAATCAGCAAATGTAATTATCTCACTGGTTATTCCCATCTCTACATCATTGAGAAATATGTTAAAAAGTAACAGTCCCAGCACAGACTATTTGAAAAACCCACTATTTACCCTTCTTCATTAAGAATATTGACCATTTAAACCTACTCTCTGTTTTCTGCAGATCACAGTCTTTGGGGGCCAATTTGGAGCAACCAAAAGAACCATAAATGGATAGCACTCTTTTTCAAAAAACCCTGACAATCAGGGACCACTGCAGAAAGATATATATATAAGTTCTTCTCTAGCTCACAGTTCTACCATGGAATCTTTACCTGCCAAAGCCACCTCCTTCGTATAATGAAAGTTTCGAGTTTCAAATTTCTCTTTATTTGCTATACCACTTGAAAACCAAAGCACTCTACCTTAGCATTCTTGCTCAAAGCCATGACAGGCTGCCCCCACCAATCCAGGAGGAGCTGGAAGGCTGTCTAATCTAGCTCCCACTCCCCTGGATCCAGCAATTTTCTTAATATCCCATCCATAAGAGAACTATTCTACAAGCACAACACTATATTTCCTGTCACAGCCCTCTCCCTATGGAATGCTCTACCATCAGATATTAGACTTGAAGAATCCCTTGATAAATGTAAATTAAAGACCTTCCTATTTAGGGATGTCTACCAAACAGAGTAATACCCAAGAACCGCTTTTACGAAGCACTTTCCCCACTCTATTGTTATCTCCACCCCTTTTTACCTCCCTTTTAATTTATTTTATCTCAATGTACTTTACTCCTCCTTGCCCTTGGACCGCTTTGTTACCATATGTCTTTGTCTGATCAGTCCTTAATATTTTAACTATAAATGCCTTCCCTTTTTTTTTCTTTAAAATTTAGTATTGTAAACCATCTAAATAACTCTTCATAGACGGTATACCAAATATGAAACAAACTTAGAAACCTGGAGGAAGTGCACCTGGACAAAGTCCATTCTGGCAATATGATTGGTCAACAGCACTGTTGTATTCTGTCTATCAACAAAGGGCTGCTGCTTCCATGACTTCACAACCTAGATGTCAGAACATACTGGAGTTTTTCCAGAGAGCACTAGCCATTATACCAGCGATGTCACTGGGAGAAATTCGTTTTTCTACCTTTATCTACTGGTAGGATGGGAATGCAACCCACCAATGCAGACTGGTGCAGCTGGACACTAAAGAATCACCAGGAAGTCTCAGTTAAGGCCCACAAAACATATCTCATATCCAGGCACAGAGTACAGCAGCCTAGCTCATTTTAGCACAGTGGGTAACACCTCTACCTACAAGCGGGGGGGGGGGGGGGGGGAAGGGGAGGGGACAGGGTTCAAGTCCCAGGAGGTCCTGACAGCCAATATTATCAGCTAAGCTGACAAGAGGGCAGATCTTGCATAAAAGAGTTTAACCTCAAACCCTCATTGAGGGCATCCCAAAAACTTGCCTTTAAAAGGTCACCAGAACAGATAAATCAGGCTTTGAATTTTAATGGATAGGACCCGATATGGCAGCCTAAATGTGGGTATTATAAATATATTGCACAGCTTTTGAAAAATTTGCACCAACTTTCAGTAGAATAACATACCATCCACTGCACAGCTCCACTTTATTTACAAAGTTGTGCATCTTGTCAGACTTCATTTAGCCAATTTTATTTTTTATTCCTCTCACTGTAAAATGGGCTAGAGACACAATCTCAAGTTTTCTCAGTGATTAGGCTCAGCTCTGGAATGATCTGCCAGGGAGTTTAGGGAGGAGAATGATTACTTGCTGTTTTCCACAAAATTAAAGGCTTTTCTTTTGTGCTGTTTTTAATTAACTGGGTGTGTAGTTTTAACATTAATTACTGAATTAACAGGTAAGGTTAAGTTGAATGCTATTTTATTTGGCTAGGCTGATTTTAAATTCATGTTGATTTGGTTTTCTCTTGCTCATTTTATGTATCACTTTTTTTTTTTTTTTGTTTTATAAACCACCAAGAGAGAGGATTTTTAGATTGGCGGAGTAGTTCTCAGAAACAAATAACCATATAAATAAATGTTATTAATTACAGGTACCTGATGCAGGACTACAATACATGTGTATATATAAAAATAGGTAAAAAGATCTGCATTGCATTATCACACCAGGTCTCCTCCAGCTTAAAGGTGTCGCTGGGTTTCCATACATGTTTCCTTGTAAGGACTGTTCAACATAACCCTTGGTATCCCTCCCCCCGCCACACACACACTTAATGTTTTTGTCCCATAATACACATTTGCACATGTTTGCATCTGGTGAGAATTTAGGAAAGAACTGTGGGCAGGCAATTTTGGCTTCAATCCCGCATACAGTGTGTTTGGTAGCAGACTACCTCTGCATGTCTGAAATGAGACTGTTAATATATTCCACAAGTGACAGGCTGGGTCAGGAACTGGTTGAGTGGAAGGCAACAGAGGGTAGTGATCAATGGAGATTGCTCTGAGGAAAGGGATGTTACCAGTGGGGTGCCTCGAGGTTCTGTTCTTGGGCCTGTTCTTTTTAACATTTTTAGAAACGTTATTGCTGAAGTGTTGTTGGGTAAGATTTGCCTCTTTGCGGATGATAACAAAATCTGCAACAGAGGAGATACGCCGGATGGTGTGAATAACATGAAGAAAGACCTGACGAAGCTTGAAGAATGGTCTGAAATTTGGCAGCTATAATTTAATGCTAAGAAATGCAAGGTCATGCATTTGGGCTGCAAAACCCTTGGGAACGGTACAGTTTAGGGGGTAAAGAACTTATGTGCACGACGGAAGAGCGGGACTTGGGTGTGATTGTATGTGATGATCTTAAGGTTGCCAAACAGGTTGAAAAGGTGAAGGCGAAAACTAGAAGGATGCTAGGTTGCATAGGGAGAGGTATGACCAGTAGGAAAAAGGAGGTATTGATGCCTCTGTATAAGACTCTGGTGAGACTTCATTTAGAATTGTGTACAATTCTTGAGGCCGCACCTTCAAAAAGATATTAATAGGATGGAGATGGCCCAGAGGAAGGCTACTAAAAATGGTGTGTGGTTTTCGTGATAAGGCGTATACTGTATACTTTGAAGGAAAGGCGGGAGAGGGGAGATATGATAGAGATGTTTAAATAACTATGTAATATAAATGTGCATGAGCCGAGTCTCTTTCATTTGAAAGGAAACTCTGCAATGAGAGGGCATAGGATTAAGTTAAGAGGTGATAGGCTCCAGAGTAATCTGAGGAAATATTTTTTACAGAAAGGGTGGTAGATACATAGTAACATAGTAGATGACGGCAGATAAAGACCCGAATGGTCCATCCAGTCTGCCCAACCTGATTCAATTTAAAAATTTTTTTTTTTTTTTTTTTTTCTTCTTCTTAGCTATTTCTGGGCGAGAATCCAAAGCTCTACCCGGCACTGTGCCCGGGTTCCAACCGCCGAAATCTCCGTCAAGACTTACTCCAGCCCATCTACACCCTCCCAGCCATTGAAGCCCTCCCCTGCCCATCCTCCTCCAAACGGCCATACACAGACACAGACTGTACAAGTCTGCCCAGTATCTGGCCTAGTTCAATCTTTAATATTATTTTCTGATTCTAAATCTTCTGTGTTCATCCCACGCTTCTTTGAACTCAGTCACAGTTTTACTCTCCACCACCTCTCCCGGGAGCGCATTCCAGGCATCCACCACCCTCTCCGTAAAGTTCCGTCTGCGGAATCGGAAAGAAGTAGGGAGATTGTGGATGCCTTTCAAGAGGCTCTGCTCAGACAAATGGTGACGGAACCCACAAGGGAAAAAGCGAAAAAAAAAAGATACGTGGAACAGTCTCCCGGAAGAGGTGGTGGAAACAGAGACTGTGTCTAAATTCAAGAGATAATGGTTACTGTGGATGGGCAGACTACATGGGCCATTCGGTCTTTATCTGCCGTCATGTTTCTATATTTCTAACTCAAACCACCTTTAAAAATCCACCTTTCTGTTCTATTCACCCTCTGCTCTGAATCTAAATAGCCCAAAGGCTGTTCACCTCTGGCTACGTTCAATGGGAGAATCAATCTCCAGGATTTCAATGCAGGTATACAATGATAGCCTTAAACTGCTCACACTACTACAGGAGGCCAAACGGTAGGAGAATTCACACAAGCAAAGGATGGATGCAGAGAAAACTACAGATTGGTTTGTTGACAGTTAATGGGAAGACTAGGAGTACCCTTATCTGCCTACCTCTTGTTGCATACCTGGAGGGGCGGGAAACTGAGCGGAGCGCCTCTCTCCAATCGGTCGCAGCGTTGCAGGCTGCCTGCGCATGGCTGATGGCTCTGCTGTTCCCCCGAGGGGGCAGCGATTGGCAGAGCCAACAGCTGCACGCAAGTAGACTGCAGACCCACGACCGCTCCTGCACCCCTGAGCTTGCTGCATCCAGGGCGAACCTCACCCCTACCCCCATCCTTGGTTTGCCACTGCCTACATTTCCTATGTATCTGTGTTTTTATGTTCTGCAGTTTATGAGACCTTTCCTCTAAAGTGGCTTATCTAAAGACAGATCTACAGTGCTTCAGTTAAGAAAAACAAATTAGAGAATGGCACGGGGACAAATCTGCCCCCGCCCTCACAGGAACTCCGTTTCCCAGTCACGTCCCCGTGAGTTTTGTCGCTGTTCCTGCCCCATTCCTGTAAGCTCTGCCTTATCCGCACAAGCCTTGGACACTGATGAATTTAAAGTGTTTGAGGCTTGTGCAGATGAGAACAGAGCATGCAGGAAAGGGTCAGGGACAGGAAAATGAGTTCCCGCGGGGACGGGGAAAAATTTAGCCCCATGTCATTCTCTTAAACAAATAAAAAAACAGAGCCTGAAAGAGAAGCAAAACACTATTCTTTAAAATTATTTCAGATATGTGGCACCAGCTTCACTTTTCTACACAGGCAGGTCTTTGTCAAACTGTCTTAACCATGAAACACTACATAATGACCTGGGAGAAGAGTTATAAGTTCCTCAGGGGATATAAAGCTAGTGAACTAGAAGAGCCTAGGCAGAACAGTATATGGATTTCCGGTCATTATAGGTGGAAAAATTATTCCCTACCAGGGAATGCTATAGTGCAACACTCCATTTTGTGCATCATGTGGCTCACAAGTTCCCTAAAGCACCTACATGCAGGAAGGAATTTGAGGCCTTGGTAGGCCACATTTGCTGGCTCTCCAGGTCTTTTTACTTATCCCATCAAGCTCGACTCCCAACAAACATTCCAATCTGCCTCAGCAATTTTGCTTAATTGTGCAAAAAGAAAAAAAAAAAATTCTTCATTTTACTTCCCTCAAAGCTGCCAAGTTACCCAGTTCCAGGATGATGATTATAGGTAGGGTTACCATATTTGTTTAGAAACACAGAAACATAGAAATAGACGGCAGATAAGGGCCCACGGCCCATCTAGTCTGCCCACCTTAATGTCCCTCCCCTACCTTTGCTCTGTGAATAGATCCCATATGCCGATCCCATTTGGCCTTAAAATCAGGCACGCTGCTGGCCTCAATCACCTGTAGTGGAAGACTATTCCAGCGATCAACCACTCTTTCAGTGAAAAAGAATTTCCTGGTGTCACCTCGCAGTTTCCCGCCCCTGATTTTCAACGGCTGCCCTCTTGTTGTCGTGGGACCCTTGAAAAAGAAGATATCTTCCTCCGCCTCGATGCGGCCCGTAAGATACTTGAACGTCTCGATCATGTCCCCCCTCTCTCTGCGCTCCTCGAGCGAGTATAGCTGTAATTTGTCAAGCCGTTTTTCGTATGGTAGATCCTTGAGTCCCGAGACCATCCGGGTGGCCATTCTTTGCACCGACTCCAGTCTCAGCACATCCTTGCGATAATGCGGCCTCCAGAATTGCACACAGTATTCCAGGTGGGGCCTCACCATGGATCTATACAATGTCATAATGACTTCCGCCTTACGACTGACGAAACCCCTTCGTATGCAGCCTATGATTTGTCTTGCCTTGGACGAAGCCTGCTCCACTTGATTGGCAGACTTCATGTCCTCACTGACGATTACCCCCAAGTCTCGTTCTGCTACCGTTTTTGCTAGGATCTCGCCATTAAGGGTATAAGACTTGCATGGATTCTGGCTGCCCAGGTGCATAACTTTGCATTTTTTGGCATTGAAGTTGAGTTGCCATGTCCTAGACCATCGCTCCAGTAGGAGTAGGTCGTGCATCATGTTGTCGGGCACTGAATCTTCGTCTGTTGTGCATTTGTCCATAAGTAAAAAAAAGTTACTAATTCCCTAATTCTGGTCAGAAATTTCCATCATAAAAAAAAAAATCCTGAAACAGACGTATTCAGAGTTTTAATATAATAGAGAATACCTGAACTGGGCATTTACTGGTGTTTCTTACACATCTTTGGCAGGGAACACTATTCCCGTTTAAGGATATGAGAATGAAGTCACATCTTCCTCAGGCTTCTGCAGACCAGCAACCCCAGCCCAACAAGCCCAAACCTGGACAAGCGCAGCAGACACTGTATTCCTGAGAAACCTGTCTGAGCAAGTCATAGAACTAATGAAGACTGTGGAATGGATTTGTTTCCCTCCCTCACAGCTGCTAACAGGGAAAATGAACCACTTTCAAAAAAATTAAAAAACCCAACCCCAAAATCAGTCAGCGCCACTTAATCATCTGGTTAGCCAGTTCACCAAGCCCTTTAACCCTGACTTCTCACTAGTGCTGCTCGATTCAGGAAAAAAAATTTTGATTCGATTCAGCCTATTGAATCGATTTTTCGATTCGATTTGATCTTCCTGCCCAATTGGGTATTTTCTTCGAACATCCTGCAGAGAAGATCACTGGGGCTAGCAATCTCTACAAGCTGCTATAGGTCTTCCTCTACCGCAATCCTGCCTCTGACGTCAGAGGAGGGGCGGGACCGCAGCAGAGGAAACAGCTCTGAAGACCTATAGCAGCTTGCAAAGATCACTAGCCCCAGCGATCTTTTCTGCAGGCTGCTGATAGTAGGTAAATGGTGTGCAGGAGGCCAGAGGGGAAGCCGGACACCAGCAGGAGGCCAGAGGGGAAGCTGGATACCAGCACTTTCCGAATGACCAGCTCCATTTGCATACATGCTATTTACACTATATAACCCTAAAATTTAGCCAGTGAGCTGAGCTGTGGCAGCAGAGATTGAGCTCTTGGATCCAGCCCTTGCTTCTTGGGTTGGCAAAGGGTAGGGACCAGACGCTGGTAAAGAATTCCCTTCATTACTTAACAATATCATCTACTGGTTAACTTGGAGAGCAGTTGTGCCAAGCTGTAGAGGGAACCCTAGTCCAGGCCTTACATCCAAAGGTTGGCTGCTGTGATGACTTGACCAAAAGAGGTACGTGGAGGGTTTAAAAAAGTCCCGAGGCTAGAAATGAAGCTCTAGATTTTTGCATTTCAGTCTCAGACCCGCTTCTCTATGATAAGCAAAACTAGGGCAGATACCAAGAAATGGGCGGTTCACCTAGGTGTTGGAAGAAGGCTGCTGGTCAAAAGAGAAACCCCAGCAACAAAAGCTCATTTATTCTCTATCAAGTCAACTAGAATGTATAATGGGTACTTTAATTGGCTGACTTGACCAAAAAACAAGCATAATTCTGCCAGAAAACAGAACATGTAAATCTACCAAACTTGCTTTGTTTTTCAGAGAAATATTCAGATAAGACCGCATGCTTCACTCCAAACCAGTCGGAAACCCTTGCTAGGATTACTCCATAGCCATAGGATTTGCTTTTAAGACTCCTAAGGTGTGTAGGCATGCATGACCATGTTGTGGAGTGCTCATAAAAACTATTTCCTGCTATCAAACCATGGAGTGACTAGCCCATTTGTAACTGTGATATCTTTATTTATAGCATGTGATATACAGTATACAGAGGTGGGAAAATCCACCCAAGTTTGGCACCTACTCCCTGCTGTCATGCTGCACAGAAAAAGGCTGAAGAGAGGGAATAAAGAGGATAGTAACAGTGTAATTAGAAGGAAGGAAAAGAGATGGGAGAGGGTGGGCAGGAGAGATAAGCAGCATAAAATCTGTTTTACTCTGGGATCTTGCCAGGTACTTGTGACCTGGATTGGTCATTGTTGGAGACAGGATACTGGGCTAGATGGACTTTCAGTCTGTCCCAGTATGGCAATTCTTAAATAAAAATGGAGCAGAAGGTGGGACAAAAGACAGACAACAAATTTGAGAAAGAAAAATTAAGAAAAACATTTTCTCAGGTTCTTTAAAAATATGACTGATGCTCAAGGATCAGATCTGAAGAGGTCACAATTTCACATTTCTAGCTGAATAGCCTAAATCTGACAGTATTTATATAACCCCAATGCAATGCAGATAAGTTCAGACTTCAAAAAATGAGTAAGAGCCATTACTGGAATCGGATCTAAAATGATTCAAATCCTGCTAGTCAATTTTGAGGTAAAAATTCTTACATCTAAATTCCTAAATTGTTCATTATTTTCTACTTTATTGTTTGCAAACCCAAGAATCAATTAATAACGAGAACCTATAAAGGGAATTAGAAACAAGAACCTATAAAGCAGGGGTGTCAAAGTCCCTCCTCGAGGGCCGCAATCCAGTCAGGTTTTCAGGATTTCCCCAATGAATATGCATGAGATCTATTAGAATACAACGAAAGCAGTGCATGCAAATAGATCTCATGCATATTCATTGGGGAAATGCTGAAAATCCGACTGGATTGCGGCCCTCGAGGAGGGACTTTGACACCCCTGATCTAAGGGGACAAAACTGGAGAAGAGGTAGATTTTGGATTTACTATAGCCTATATCTTTTTCAACAGTAGCTCAGGGTGTGGTACACCAGGTACAGTAGGCATTCTCCATATCCCTAGAGAGCTTATACACTAGGTTTGTATCTGGGGTAATAGAGGGTTAACTGATTTACCCAAGATGGCAGGGAAAGCACTGGGATTTGAACTCTCCTGGTTCTCAGTCTGCAATAGTAACCATTAGACTATGATGTAGGTGTTTAGATTGCGGGGCTCAGTTAAAGTACTTTTCAGAGAAACTCATAGCTATATGAAGGCCTTCACCAAGAGGAACTTTAGCTTTTGGTATTCATGTGTGAGTGAGGAGGGAATGCTTAGTGCAAGTGCAAAAGGCCTGACTGATCTTCTGAAACAAATGCCCTCTTGGTAGCCTTTTCCAGCAGAAAACTGTTCCCATTTAGAAAACAATATTCAAAACTGGTGCTAGACATGCTGGGACCCAGGGAAGAAATTAGGGCGCCCTCCCCCACACCCAAAGTCTATTGGCAGACTGTGCCTTCTTTAGCTTCAGACAGGCTTGGAGCCCCCTGTGGCACAGGGACCCAGGGCAACTGATCTGTTCCTACACCCCCCAACAACGGCCATGCAAATAATGAACAGGCAGACTATTCACTTTCGGTATTACAACTATAGGTTTAATCTCATATTTGGGGCACAAAATGCTATTAAAACACCAGCTGTGTTCTAGCATACTGGATCAGGCAAGTTTTGATTCACAGCTGCTGGTGTTTTGAAAACGTCTGGTTGTATCAAGCATTCTCCTGCACCTAACCTCTCTCGCCCTCCTCCCTTTTTAATCATCGTCTGTCACTGCAGGTATAATAATAATAATAATAAATGTATTCTTTTATACCACCATTACTAAAAGTTCTAGGCGGTTTATACCATAAGAAACTGGACAGTCAGCGAAATACATTCATACCATGAAAATAAAATCGTACAATAAAAAGTTAAAAATATGATTACAATCTTAAAAATACCCAACTAAGTGATAAATTTGTCAAACAGAGAAGACTTGACTAATTTTTCAAAAAGAACAATAGGACATGGCTTGATGAATACAGTCACCAAGCCAGAATTGCAGTTTACCTGCTTGAAACGCTAAAGTCCTATCAAAAAAAGTCTTATATATCGGACACCATTTGGCTTAGGATAGGCAAATAAGTGAGAACTTCTTGTATTCCTTGATGGTCTTTATAGCTCAAAGTGAGAGTAAAGATAGGGTGGGGTTGTGGTTTTCTTAACGCAAAATTACCCTTACTTGTCTCAGATCTCATTTTGAGCACAGGTTTCTGTGGATCGTTTTTGTTAGTTTAACCAAGAAATCAATAGCAACATTACAACTGAAATACACAAAAACCTTTCCTGGTAAAGGATATGGTTTGAAGATGAAGGAGGCAGTGGCACATCTAGCCCCACCATGGCTAAACAGGAGGAATGGGACCTTGGCCCACTGGTAAGGGGTCCTCCTGTTCACCACCTTTCCCTTGTATCTTCTTCCTAAAAATTGTTTTCTTCAATTTTTTTTTTCGCTTTGCCTAATTTGTAAGATGTGTGAATCGCTTTGGCTAAGTCCCAGAAAGGAGTCTATCAAATACCTGATTAGTTAGGCAGAAACAGGAGGAGGCCTGGTTGTTTCAAATCACAAGAGTCAGGAGATTTGGGTATTATCTGACCCATTTCACTACCACGAGCAGAGTATTTTTAAAATTAATTCTCTCTCAGGTTTAAAAAGTGGTGAGGAACCAGTAAGAGATAATTATGCTGTGGATAAAAGTCTAAGGTTGACTAGAACTTTTTTTCTTTTCTAACATGCTTTTTATATGCTTCCATAGTCATTACAATTAGAGAATGACACGGTGACAAAATTCATCACCGTTCCCATCCCCGCGGATAACCATGGGAAATAATCCCATGTCATTTTCTAGTGTCTATTTCAACCTCAGTCCTTCTACACCAGCATTCTTCAAAGCAAAGCTTGCGGGTCAGTGGCTGTGCTTACGTGAGCCAAGGATAATGAAGCCATTGTGACATCACTGATGTGATTGGCTCTTAGGCACTGGTGGAATGAGGCATTATGACATCACAATATCTATTCTGGATACCAGAGACTGTCGTTCTGTAGTGTCTGTTTCAACCTCAGTCCTTCTACACCAGCATTATTCAAAGCAAAGCTTGCCGGTCAGTGGTTGTGGCCATTCATACTCTGATTCTTCCCTCTCTCTTTAAATAATGACATGAAGATGGTTTCCCGAGGTTATCCACGGGGACGGGAACGGTGATGAATTTTGTCACCATGTCATTCTCTAATTACAATCTCAGAACTAGTTTGAAGCATGCATGTCTGGTCAATTCATAGAAAAGAATGGACTCTTATCACACTTCTATCTATCTGTACAAGATCTACTTGATTTTAGGAGGAAGGTTAAGGTCTTCTATTTTAGACAAGTTTTTAAGCAATTTTATTTAGTTTTAGTTTTATTTATGTGTTGGGATATTGAATAAATAAAGCACATCAAGGCTCTGGCTCACAAACTATAATTTGTACCCATCGATATCATAGTGGTCCTGAAGATCACATTAGTTGCTCTTTTCTATTTTAAAACCAACACTGCTGCCTTACTCCTGGCTCTCAGGATCCCATTAAAGCATACTCTACAGGGGGGAGAAATTGCAAAAACCTGACTCCATTAGGAAAGGATTCACCCTGCCCCAGAGCACAGAAAGCTAGCCAGCAGTCACAGCGGGACTAGCATGGAAGGAAAATATATTTTTCAGGCAATCAAAGCAACTTTTATTTTTAAATTAAATATCCCAAATAACTATGTATAGAAACATCTGTCCCAACTAGCTCAAAATATTTAAAGAGCAAACCTGGAGGAGGTTCAGACAAAGCAAATTCAATGTGAAAATGTTATTTTTAAAAAAAAAAAACAAACACTCAGTAAAGAAAGACCAAGGTTGAAACAAAGCAAATTCAATACAAAAATGGTTATTAAAAAAAACCAAACATTGAGAAAAGAAAGAATAAGGCTAAGATCAAATAAGTTTCTTGGTGTGGTAAAAAGAAATGACTGCACTAAAGATAATTTAGTAACACTGTATTTGGAAGGCGTTCCTGCAGCTAAGACAACTCTGCACATGTTTGTTCTCGCAAAGAACAACGGGGAGGGGGCCATTGCACTCTTTAGAGATAGGGAGTACTGCTTTCAGGTCTCTCTAGATCAGGGATGTCAAAGTCCCTCCTTGAGGGCTGCAATCCAGTCGGGTTTTCAGGATTTCCCCAATGAATATGCATCGAAAGAACCATGCACATAGATCTCTTGCATATTCATTGGGGAAATCCTGAAAACCTGACTGGATTGCGGCCCTCAAGGAGGGACTTTGAGACCCCTGCTCTAGATCAAGGGTGTCAAAGTCCCTCCTCGAGGGCCACAATCCAGTCAGGTTTTCAGGATTTCCCCAATGAATATTCATGCGATTTATTAGCATACAATGAAAGCAGGGCATGCAAATAGATCTCATGCATATTCATTGGGGAAATCCTGAAAACCCGACTGGATTGCGGCCCTCAAGGAGGGACTTTGAGACCCCTGCTCTAGATCAAGGGTGTCAAAGTCCCTCCTCGAGGGCCACAATCCAGTCAGGTTTTCAGGATTTCCCCAATGAATATTCATGCAATTTATTAGCATACAATGAAAGCAGGGCATGCAAATAGATCTCATGCATATTCATTGGGGAAATCCTGAAAACCCGACTGGATTGCGGCCCTCAAGGAGGGACTTTGAGACCCCTGCTCTAGATCAAGGGTGTCAAAGTCCCTCCTCGAGGGCCACAATCCAGTCAGGTTTTCAGGATTTCCCCAATGAATATTCATGCGATTTATTAGCATACAATGAAAGCAGGGCATGCAAATAGATCTCATGCATATTCATTGGGGAAATCCTGAAAACCCGACTGGATTGCGGCCCTCGAGGAGGGACTTTGACACGCCCTGCTCTAGATCTTCAACTTGACTAGATAAAGAAATGCACTTGTTCACTCAGAGGATCTGACACATAGGGCCTCTTCTGCTAAACCGCGCTAGCAGTTTTAGCGCGGGGAGCCGCGCCGCTCCCGACGCTCATAAGAACTCTTATAAGCGCCGGGAGCAGCGCAGGCCATTCAGCGCGGCTCACTGCGCTAAAACCGCTAGCGCGGTTTAGTAGAAGAGGGGGACAGTAGAAGTCTGGGTAAGCACATCAAAATGCAGGAATTGTCTCCAAATTGCATTTAGGGAACAGGTTGCAGTCTGGTGGAAGCGGTGGTCAAGTATTTTGCAATTATAAGGAAGCATTTGAGCAATTTTATGGTTCGACAGTCCCTGGGCCTGCGGCCCATATATAAAAGTAAAGATGATTTGTTTCCGCCTTCCTGTCCTTATCTCATTATGCCTTTCCTAGGGAAGCTCTCTGTGTGTCAATATTTGCCAGACCTAAACTACAGACTAATAAACCTTTCTGTCCCAACAAAATGAAAGTAGTTCAAAAGCAAATCTCAGGAAAAATAAAAGTCCAGTCTAACACTGGAATCTAAGAGCCAGAAATATTACAGCCTGGTAAATTTTCACCCCGGCTTGGACTGTTATTATCAAACAAAGAAAGAAAGGGCCCCAGGTCTGTGTCTCTTCACACCCAATCACTGGCAGCAGTGATGTCTGTGGAAAAGGTAGGAGTATTATCGGAAGCTGGTCTGGACAGAGACCTGAGGGAGAAAGAACTCCACTTACTCAAAGCTTAGTGTTATGACTCAGCGACCTTGCCTCTCCCTTCCCCCTCAAAATTTTTTGCATTCTAGCGCTTTGCACAGTGAACAGTAATTGCTTCTCAGCATTTTTTCCAGGAGAATTAAGTTAGTTAAAAAAACCCTTTCCAATGTACAATGAAGGGGAATTAACAACTGTTTGTGAAACTGCATGTGAAACTAGTACTAGCCCTGTGACTGAATCTCAGATGCATGGATTCTTACCTGCTTTTGTCACTGGCTCACTGTAAACCAGTGGTCTCAAACACGCGGCCCGGGGGCCACATGCGGCCCGCCAGGTACTATTTTGAGGCCCTCAGTATGTCTATCATAATCACAAAAGTAAAATAAAACAGTTTATTTAACCCCCCCCCCCCCAGGTTTTCCTTTAGTGTAAGGGGGAAAGCATTTGGTTCACAAAGAGGGTAGGAACTCAAGCTTCCAATCAAAAGTCCATGTGCTGTTGGCTTCATTGTAACTGTGCATGTGTCAGAGTGAGACTGTGTGACTGCATGACACTGCAAGTGTGTGTGTGTGTGTTAAGATAGTTGTTTTCTCTGAAGTACAGTATGTGAAGAAACAGAATAACTAATACCCTAAAGGGCTGGATTCAGTTAACAGCAGTCAAAAATCAGCACCGAACGGTATTGTATAAGGGGCATTCTAGGATGCGTGCCCTTTGCAGAATAGCATGTAGTGTTGGGATTCACATTAGAGAATGACACGGGAACAAATTTTTCCCCATCGCCGCGGGAACTCATTTTCCCATCCCGTCCCCGTAAGTTCTTTTCCTGTTCCTGCCTTATTCCTGCAAGCTCCGTCCTCATCTGCATAAGCCTCAAACACTTTAAGATCACACGTAGCAACATTCTAGAGCTCAGATTGTGATGTCATAATGCCTCATTCCCCCAATGCCTAAGCTCCATCCTCATCTGCACAAGCCTCAAACACTTTAAGATCATACGTAGCAACATTCTAGAGCTCAGACTGTGATGTCATAATGCCTCATTCCACCAATGCCTAAGCTCCGTCCTTATCTGCACAAGCCTCAAACACTTTAAAATCATAAGTGTTCTAGACTTGTGCGGTTAAGGCAGAGCTTACAGGAAAGGGACAGCGACAAGATTCACGGGGATGGGACGGGGAAACTGAGTTCCAGCGGGGACAGGGGCAAATTTATTCCCGCAACTTTGGACACAGGGATTTACACCAACCTGGTGTAAAATGGCGTGTAAATTAGGCACAGATCCCAGAAATTCAGTATGCTGTCAATTTATCAGGACAAGAGGGAAAAAGTACTCCATAAAGCAGATCTGTTAATTAAGATGTGTGATGCCTACAAGGCATCATGTTTGCTGTGGATCAAGACAAACCTTAGGCAGCTCACTTCACATGCAAGCACTGCCCCAAAAAAACTCTGGAAAGTAAGACAATTTTGAATGGCAGAATGTTCTGCTATAGAATTTCTTAGAAAGTAATTTTAAAAAAAGTATTTTCAATGTTATTTGAAAATATATCATATGTGAGATATGTTGCGAGAATCTTGTACATAGTCATAGGTGAAAAATTTATTGTCTTCATTACCACAATTTCATTTTGTTCTTCTATAGGATGGTACAGAGGGGAAAAGAGAGCCATGAGGTTTACTATCCCAAGAATTTGGCAGGAACCCACTGACCGCTCAAGCAGTTGCTACTTCCGAATGGAGGAGCCTTCCAAACATTGAACTGGCAAGCCTATATCTGCAACCACATATCCGGACATTCCTTCATCTATAGTCCCAGTACCACATTGCCCTGAGCTCCTCATACTCATTCTCCCCCCTTCCCCCCCCTCCCCCCCGAGAGCAGCTGTCTTCACAACAGAGCAGCAAGTCAGAGATTGAGGGAGATGTTATAGGTCCAGTTTACAATATCAGTGATGCAGCTGATGAGAGAAACCCATACCATCCAAACCAGAAAGACCTCAACCATTCTGATCAAAGATCTTGGTCTCACCAAGTCCAATGCTGAACTTTTGACATCTAGACTCAAACAGTGGATGGAACTTGTTGGATGAAAGTGTGCAAGTCACAGGTCAGAGGAAACGTCACCAAGCCTTTTCCACCTCTTTCACCCACCAAGATGGGCTCTGCTTCTACCACAATGTGACCAGACTGTTTGATGAAATTAGAATTGCCTGTAACCCGAAAGAGTGGCATCTCTTCATTGACAGCTCATCCAGGAGCATCAAAACTGGGCTGCTCCATAACGGGAACAAGTACCCGTCTCTTCCACTGGCTCACCCAGTGTACCTCAAAGGACCTTATTAGGCGCCTTGAAGTATGATGAGTACAGCTGGGAGGTCAATGGAGACTTCAAAATGGTGGCATTCCTAATGGTCTTCAAAGTTGTTTTACCAAATTTCCCTGCTATCTCTCTCTGCTTTTGGGACAGCAAGGACACAAAGGCTCACTACCAAAGAATGGACTGGCCATAGGGGACCGAGTTCTCTGTAGGAAGAAACAACGTCAAATGGGGCCCCCAGAAAGTACTGATGCCACTACTACACATCAAATTGGACCTAATGGAACAATCTGTCAGAGCTCTAGGTAAGGAGTCAGCAGCCTTCAAGAAGATCCTGGAGTGCAAGGAATTTCCCAAGAAGCTAACTAGGAAGGAGAAAGTGGCTTGGAACAGCTTTGTCGCAGTGGTTTGGGGCTTCCTGGACAATCACAAGGTCAAAAACTACATGCAATTGGTTGAGAATCTGGTGGAGAATTACAGTAAAATGGGCTGTAGGATGTCTCTCAAAGTTCATGTCCTTGATGCTCACTTTCAGATTCAAGGAGAAAATGGGAACATACTCAGAGGAGCAAAGTGAGCGCTTCCACCAGGATATACTGGACTTCGAACCCCGCTACAAAGCACAATATTATCAGAACATGATGGGAGACTACATCTGGGGGCTGATTTGTGAAAGTGACATAATATAATTGCAAATCTCTAAAAACGACTTACTTCTAAATCTGTGGTCATCTTGAAAAGATGAAAATTGGACTATCCTAGTCACAAAAGCAAAGTTTTATGGCAATAACAAGACATTTTCTATACTTTTCAGGCATGAGCAATGAGGAAATTACACTTACTGCCCAAGAACAAAAATCGTGTTATAGTGTTATTAGGACTCAATTAGCCCTAAATGGCTTGTTAGCCAAGTTAATTGTGCATGCATCCCAGAAAAAATGCAGAAATTTGTGCACCATTTATATAATTTCCCCCCCAAAACTGTGCGTATGAGACTGTAACCAAATGCTGCAATTTGTCTGTTAAATGGGAGTGTGTGGTGAAATGTGTGGTGCAGTAGTTAGAGCTACAGCCTTGTTGGCACCCCGAGGTTGTGGGTTCAAATCCTACACTACTCCTTGTGGTCCTGAGCAAGTCACTTAATCCCCATTGCCCTCCCCCCACCCCAGGTACAGTAGGGGAAAATGCTTGAGCACCTGAAATCCGGAATAATAATTTATTTAAATAAATAATAATAATAATAAGTGTTGTATAAAGAAACAATGAACGTGAGCGAGTGAGTGTGCACGTCACAAACTGTGCGAGTTGAGAGGTCAGGGTGGGGGGAGGGTGTCAAGGAGTGACGCGCAGGTTCCCATTCTCACCCGTAGCCGTCCTCGGTGGTGTACACGTAGCTCCTCTGCATGGACATGGTCCCCCCGCCGCCGCCGCCTCCCATCATCTTGGGCATGGGGTGGTTGTTCATCTCAAACCTGCCGGCTAAATCCTGGCCCGAGTCGGCCCGGGTCAATCTGCCCAGGGTGTTGATCCGGGTGTGGGAGCCTCCGTTGATACTCATCTCGCCGGTGCTGCGAGGAGCGCCAGGTCACAGGGGGGGGGGGGAGAAATGAATACGACGAACGAAACAGCAACCCCCCCAGCGAAGCGAAAAGCTCCGTCGGCGGTCGAGTCCAAAAGCAGCGGCGGAGGTGAGGGTGCAGCCGTGGGACAGGTCTCTCTCGTCGCTCCGTGGACGGGTCTTTCCCCCTCGCTGGCAAAGGGAAAGCCGAGGCCACGCCTTTGTTTCTTTTTAAAATAAGAAGGCCGGGGTGGAGACGGTGCGGCTGCTCCCTCGCCCTTCCTTGTCTGTCTCCCCCCCCTTCTCGCAGAGGAGGCACCTGAGCTGATCCCCGGAAGCTGTGCACTGGGAGGAAGGGAGAGGAGGGACTGTGGCAGCCAGAGGGAGCCTCCCTCAGGAGCTGCTCACCTGGCAGCGCACTGTGTGCAGGCAACTTGCTAAAGAGACACACTTTGCAAAACTTGGCTCTTGGTGATCCCACCAGAGCCGCAGTGCTTAACTCCTACAAAAGAAAGTGCAGGTACTGCACTAACTTCAGGAGGAGGAGGGGGTCATATTGTGAAGGCATCCCAGTCTTAGAGGTGTTAGAGATCAATGCAGGAAGTCATTTGGTAGATATCCTAATGCATATATATTTTTTAAATAAATAAATAAAGTGACATACCCCCCTCAAGACCTACCACTGGGTTCAGTTGACTCCTGGGAACCCCCCCCCCCCGTGGGGTTTTGTTTGTTTTTGCAAGATATGGGGGTGATTTGCATTTGCTTTCTTGGGGGAGGCCTAAGTGACAAGGATCTACTGTGGTGATCTGAAATATCTGTCTTCTAGTTCCCAGCCTGCAGCACTAACTGGCCTAGTGGTTAGAGCTACAGCCTCAGCACTCCAAGGTAGAGAGTTGCACAGGGACAGAAATCCCACCCATCCCCGCCAGGATCCTCTCCGTCCCCACCCGTCCCCGTTAGGATCCTCTCCGTCCCCTCCTATCCCCGCAAGGAATTGCCTCCATCCCTGCCTGTCCCCATAAAAAGCAGCAATTACTTCTGACAGGATCATCAATTGCACAGTTTCTTTTGTGTTTGTGCTGCTGTTTTCCTTGTAGAATCTCTTTAGTGGAACCCTTTTTTTGTTTACTGTTCAGGTAATTAACTTATAAACCCCCTCTTTTACTAAGGCTGACGTGTCCATTATATTATATGGACGAACCCTGCTTCCAAAGCCTTCCATCCCCGTGGGAGTCCTGTTGGCTAGAGGGGGCCCCCGTGGGAGTCCCGTTGGCCAGAGGGGGGTCCCCGTGGGACAGACAGGGAAAATGTTTGACTACCTGATTGTAAACTGCTTAGATAACTTTGATAGATGGCATATAAATACCTAAAATAAATGCATAATAAGTTACTCCCAGTGGTGTAGCAAGGGTGAGAGGCACCTGGGGCTGTGGTGTCCCCCCCACACCCCCATCTGCCCCCTCCTGCCACACCCTTCCCTTCCCCTGTATCTCTTTAACGTTCACGGCGCAAACAGCATCCCCAACCCGCTGTTCGCACCAATGTCAAGTCTTCCTCTGACATCACTTCCTAAGTGTAGCGCAAGGCCTGGAAGTGACATCAGAAGAAGAGCCGATGCTGGTGCGAGCAGCGAGTTGGGGATGCTGCTCAGGCTGCAAACATTAAAAAGGTATAGGGGAAAGGAAGTGGCGTGTGCGGTGGGGAGGGGTGGGGGCGGAAAGGAGGACAGGTGCTGATGCCCCCACCAAGAGGGCAGACTGTCCCCCCACAAACACACACCTTACTATGCCACTGGTTATTCCCCAGCTTTGTTATCCCCATTCAGCAAATAAATTGTATGCAAATCATGCCTGCAAAAATGTGTGCAAATACAGGAAAGCATACTGATGCAATCACCACATAAACATGCCCATCATTCTAGTGCAAGGGTGTCAAATGTCAGTCTTCGAGGGCCACAATCCGTTCGGGTTTTCAGGATTTCCCCAATGAATATGCATGAAATCTATTTGCATGCACTGCTTTCATTATAATAGATCTCATGCATATTATTTATTTATTTAGATTTTTATCCCGTCCTCCCAGTAGCTCAGAACGGTTTACAAATGAACATACACAGTGGGGAGTAACTAGACATATAAGTAGTACAACAGGTTTAGTGATTGGATTTATAGTTTTTGGAGAGAATTAAATACAGGGAGAGTAAGCAGAAAGAGAGAAGGGGGGAAATACAGTAGTTTAGTTTAAGGAAAGTTATATGCGTTTAGGTACAGTTTGTTAGTGGATGGAGTAAGAGAGGGTCATACTGGAATTTCGGGAAGGTGATAGGAGAGTGGAGGGTGGGGCCTAAGGGGGGGGAAGACAGAGGAGATCTTTAGTTGAAGAGGAGGGTCTTTACCGATTTACGGAATGTTAATAATGAGTTCTGTTGTCTAAGTTGGGGGGGGGAGTTGGTTCCAGAGGTGTGGAATGAAGTGGCTGTAGGATCGTTTGTGGGCAGTTTCTGTGAGCAGGGATCTTCCGGGGGGGTAATAATTGTAATAGATCTCATGCATATTCATTGGGGGAATTCTGAAAACCCGACCGGATTGCAGCCCTCAAGGACCGACATTTGACACCTCTGTTCTAGGCATCAGAGCATATTTTAGCCACAGAATCCCTATTTCATGCAGACTGTACAAGGACCTGCAGGAGCACTGCATAATCCTACACCTATATGCAATTATTAGATACCAGTATTTCAACGATTCTCTATTCAGTCCTCATGACCCCATCAAGTCAGTTAGGTTTTCAGGATATCTATAATAAGAACATAAGAATAGCCTTACTAGATCAGACCCATGGTCCATCTAGACCACTATCCCATCTTCATGGTGACCAATCCAGGTCACAAGTACCTGGCAAAAACCCCAAATAGTAGCAACATTCCATGCTACCGATCCCACTCAGGATTTTGCAGACTTCATAAATCCAAGGCATGGTCTACTTCCCGCCGAACCCTCAACAGAATACTTCTAAATCTCCCTTCCACAAAAAATCTTCAATACAAACGTGTTTTCCACTCCATGTTCACCTTTCTAGGAGTAAAAACTTGGAATGACCTTACAGAAACGACCAGAACAGAACCTAATCACACCATATTCCGGAAGAAACTGAAAACTCATCTATTTGACACTTAATCACCTATATCCTCTCCTCCCCCTTCACACACACACTCCTTCCTACCTCTTCTCTTTTCCCTTTCCCTGCCTCCCCCCTTCTCCATCCCTGCCCCTCTCTATAAGTTGCCTTGAGCCTGCCTAGCTATGAACGACGCAGAAATAGAAGATTAGATTAGATATCTTCCTTCATCCATCTCTTTTCCAAGCTAACATTCCCAATCTAACATCACTTTCAAGAGCCCTGAGCTTTTTTTTTAGATGGAGTTAGACCTGTTTTAAAAGTGTCTAAATACTAAAAAAAAAAAAAAAAAAGTGCCCAAACTGACCTGGTGACCACTAGAGGTATTAAGGCATGACACCCCCCCTTACTCCCCCAATGGTCACTGACCCCCTCCCACCACCCAAAGATGTTAAAAAAAACCCCACAGTACATTCTAACCTGCATTACGAGGGAGTGCTGAAAAGTTGTCAGCCCAAGCAGCTTTAGATGTTAACATAGACATAGACATTTGAACCCAGAGAGCAGTGGAGCACTCTTAAGGGTTACTGCAATGAATTTCACATTAAAAGTTCCAGGTACAGATGTCACCCTATCTTGCTTATATTGTATGGTGAGCTGTCCAAAACATACTGTACCTACATTAAGATGATAGCTGCAGGCATAAGGGCTATTGTTATGATGTACAGGTGGGTACAGTAAGTTTTAGATGGGTTTTGTTTATTTTAAATTTTTTGTTCATTTTTCATACTACAAGTGTATCATAGAAATTTATATGATCTCATAAAATATACACTTGATTTTCTTTCATGTATCACTGTAAATACAACATATGAGTTTTGGAGGGCTCACCATACAATGTAAACAGTTTATAGTGACATGTGTGTCTGGGACTTTGAATTGTGACAATCACTGCAGTAACCCCTAGAGTGCTCCTCTGCTGTGCTCAGTAATCCGTAAACAGTATGCTAAGAATGCTGGCTGCTTTGAGGTCTGAAAAATGTTCTTTTCTGCGTTTTTCATGTGGATGTATTTATATCCGAGAATAGCCAAAAAAATAGATGTACTAAGGACCAAAACGTCTATATAGGTCATTTAAAAAAAAAAAAAAGATAAGACGTCTTGCTGTTTTGAGAATGGACATTATGGGCTCCTTTTACTAAGGTTCGCTAGCGTTTTTAGCACACATACAAGATTAGCACACGCTATAGTGCGCGTTAGCTGAAAAATTACCGCCTGCTTAAAATGAGGCGGTAGCGGCTAGCGCGCATGGCATTTTAGTGTGTGCTATTCTGCGCGTTAAGGCCCTAACGCACCTTTGTAAAAGGAGGCCTATGTCTTTCCCAAAACATCCAAACTCACACTTAGACATCCTATCGAAAATGCCCCTCCATGTATGTAACTTCTTCACTCTACTTATAATTTTATGATAATTTAGTAATAATTTTATAATAACTCAAAGCATATGAAACAACTTAGTTTGTGTCAGCATCAGGAGGGGACTGGTACTTCAAATATTTTTTGCCTCACGGCTGTTTCAAGGAAATCCCCCCCTTTTTTTCACCACATCTTGCCATCCTGAACCCACAAATCATCTGCATAAAGCTGATAGGCCACTCCTAAATCCTGAAACACCTTTCTCACTGGGGCCTTAAAATATTTCAAAAATTGTTTTAAAATATTTCAGTTTGAGAACGAGTTTCCCCAATCTCATCTATGATAGCCACAATTTTTACTTTTCTTTTTTTAGCTTTATGGTAATTAGCTAATACTCTTCCCACTTTATTTGAGTTTCCATACTACAAAGCCTGTTGAAAAAACAATTCTTTCCTAGGCATTTAAGAGGAAATCTCATTGTATTTATATTTAGCTTTTAAGAGGGCCTGTAAATAATTTGATCCCATTTCTAAGCCAATTGTGATTCCAAATCCTTAATATTTTGTTCCAAATTAGAAAATTCTATTTTAAGTTGCTTCCTAATGTGTACTGAATACGATATAATTTGCCCTCTCATTGTAGCTTTAAAAGCATCCCATAATGTTTCTAAAGAGATTTCCTCTGTAACATTAATTTGAAAATATTCATTCATTTTTAATTGAAATTCCTCAACAAATTTTGGATCTGCAAGCAATGTATTATTGAATCTCCAAACAGGTCTATTACAGTCTTGTTCCTCAAATTTTAATTCAATCCAAACTCCAGCATGGTCTGATAAAACAATTGGGTCTATGCCAGCTTTGGTTACCTGTTGAACTAATTGATCTGATACAAATATATAATTTATTCTGGAAAATGATTTATGAACATGGGAGCAAAAGGAAAACTCCCAAGCATTAAAATGGAGAATCTGCCAGATATCTTTTAATCCACAGGATTGAACTAAATTATCAAATCCCAATGATTTCAAAAGTTTACTAGGTTGTTTATCCAACAATGGATCCATAACAGCATTGAAGTCCCCAGCTACCACTAGATTAGAGGCAGCTAGCAGCAGAAGTACCTGTTGAAGAGTTTTGAAAAATTCTGCTTGATTTGAATTAGGGGCATAGATATTAAACAGCGTCAGAGCATGTTTCCCCAAGGTCATATTTATCTGAACCCACTTTCCTGAAAGATCTGCAGAAATAAAATGAAATACAGCTCAACATTTCCTATGCACTAAAATAGCCACCCCCGCTTTCTTTCCCAAAGCCGGCACAAAGAAATACTGCTTAACCCACCCCCCTTCCAACTTCATTGATTCCCCAGCAGACAAATGAGTCTCCTGTATCATATATATCCGCATCTTGCTGCTTTAAAAAATTTAGCGTTTTTTTCCTCTTAGCAAGATGGTTGAGGCCATTGACATTTAAAGAAAATATTTTAAAATTCATTGTAAAATTTCAAAGAAGAAAAACCCATAATAGTATACCTAAAATCCTTTTCCTCCTCTAAAAACATCTTTGGAACAATACAAGTCCTAAATCCCTTAATAAAATTCCCCTGTTCTCCCCCCAATTCCCTATCCCCCATATCATATGATTGCTTGAAGACACTCATTTAGACTAGCAGCCAGAACCCTCTCCCAGGCAACATAATTAATTTCTTCCCCTTATAAAATTAATATTGATCAACCCTTATAGATTAAAACATTACTTAAATACCTGAATGAATGAATGAACACTCATAAAAATTGAACAAATAAATAATAGAATATAATAATAAAATAATGTACATTTCCTAATTATATGAAAATTCATTAAATTAGTGAGATGATTTAAGCACATATATTTAATTAATATAATCATTAAATGCCCATTATATTGCCCTAAATCAATAAAAAAAACCTATTGAATAAATATATTCTATATCCATTTATATATCAATGAAAGTACATCAATGAGACCTGAAATCTGAAGTTTTAAAATATATATCATGAAATAAGTATGAGATTAAATTAGTCTATAAAATAAATAACTTTAAAATTCTTAAGGTGATTATACTAATACACTCTAACAATTTAATTTAAATGTAACAGTTTGCATTTTATATGAACCTTTACTCCACTCTAAGGGCTTCTTTTATGAAGGCGCGTTAGGGCTTTAACGCAAGGAATAGCACGTGCTAAATTGCCACGCGCGCTAGCCGCTACCACCTCTTTTTGAGCAGGCAGTAGATTTATGGCTAGTGTGCGCTAATATGGTTCGTGCACTAAAACGCTTAGCGCACCTTCATAAAAGGAGCCCTAAATATTCCTGCTATACGGATACCAGACTGTCAACGTTCTTGTTCACATCTTCCATCTGTTTCTAATTTATAAGTAAACCAATCCCAGCTGGGTTTTTTTCATGTTAATATGAGAACATTTTTTATTGAATTTAACCCTAAGATTGCAGTAAGAATTAAATATTAAAAATAGCAAAGCTGGTTGCCATCACAGGTTCTCATATCACTTCCAAAGGCAATTGCACATTATGAAATCAGAAGGATGTGGCTTACATAAGGGTGAACAGCCTTAAATCTGTCTCATTCAAAGAGTGGCCACGTTAACTCCACCTCTTCTAAGTAGAATGTGGACTGAAGCAGGTGGGGGTTTCTGGAGTATATCATTTTGCTAGAGGCAGTTTAATCATTTTCTTGAAGCATATATTCAATTTCCTTATCCCAGTTTTCGTCTCTTCTGTCAGACTCTGTGACCACCTCATAGTCTTGAAGTTCTTGCTGTAGTTCCTTTTCCCAATCTGTAGGTTCTTCTTCTGCTCTGCTTAGTTCATCCTTCTTGTCAAGGGCCAGCTGTTCCATTTCTTTCCTCAGGTCATCTCGATTTAGGTCGCAAGTATCGAAAGCGTCACTCACAAACTCCGATACGCCAGGCTTGTGGAAATCTCGTCTTCAAGCTCTTCAGGCTGTTTGAAAATATTTTGATATATCAGTTTTTGCAATTTTGGTTCAATCACTTATTTTATCCCAGATGAACTATTGCAATATGGTCTATCTGGGATGTACTAAAGGGTTATTGAAGAGATTGCAAACAGTGAAGAATATGCAGTTAGGATGATTTTTTCTGTTTCTAAATATAATGGAGTTAATCCATATATCATGAAATTACATTGGTTACCAATAAATGCAAGGATTTATTTTAAGGTTTGTGTTAATGATTTTTAAGATTATGTACGATTAGGTGCTACAATATTTAATAGAATTAATTAAATTTTTAGTAGGCAGGCCAAGTCATGTTCTATAGAAGCAATTTTATCTTCAATTTCTGTCCCCGAAGGCAATCAAGTCATTTATTCAATGGGATGCTTTTTTTTCTATCAGGCTCCTTTAATTTGGAATAATATTCCCATTGTAGTTAGATCTAAAGGTTATTATACAGTTTTTAAAAAACTTCTTAAAACATTTTTCTTTAAGAAATTTTTATCATGAATACTTTGTCATTTATAATAGTATCTACACCTTTGACCTTGGCTACTTTTTGCAGATGGCGGTCCCATAATCTTCTTTACCTTCATCAGGTCCTGCTAGAGGATGGCTCCATCCAATCTTTTGCGGATCTCCAGGTGGAGTTTTGACTCACCCCTTTGGATCAATTTGTGTATTGGCAATTGTGACATTATATTCATTCTCTGCCTTCTGGGGTGCTTTCTGGGGCAGCCTTGGAGCTTCTTCTGGAAGGGTTATGCTTAGAAGCGCAGGGTATTTTTCCTTTACGCTGTCATTTGAAATCATTAGAGGAACTCCTCCCCAGTTTTGATTATACCCACTTAAATCAACGATCTCGTGATTTAGGGGTTTCCATCTCCACAGATCTCCTTCTTCCTTGTCTTCAGTTGGCCTCCCAGATGCGTTTATCGGTTGCCCTGTGGGAAATCAATTATAAGATGGTTATGAGGTTGCATGTATCACCCAGGCGAGCGCAGTAGATCGCTCTGCAATTGGATGCTCGCTGCCCTAAATGTCATGTTCTTGGAACCACTTTGGGACACAACTTTTTCACTTGTCCCCGGATCCGTGTCTTCTGGGGGAGGGTCTTGGATCACATCTCCCTATTATGGCAAGCCTCCTCACATCTTTTGTTTTTTCAGTTTTGAGTGATAGCCCCAGTGCCAAAAGACTTGTGTTGTTTTTTACGTAAGGCAATCATGCTGGGGGAAAAAGTTATACTGTTGCGCTGGTTGGAGGCATCACCCCCCCTCTATATAACACTGGAGGGCTGCCATGCTTCAGCTTCTACAGGTGGAGTGACAGATGGTGTCCACCATGGATTCCTAGGCAGGACAGCACCTACAGGATGTTTGGGCTCCCTTTTGGAACTCTCTTACGCCTGTTGCCCACAGTTATTTACTTAATTTGTAACCATATTTTTCTAATTTTCTCTTTTTACTGGGCTTCCCACCCATTGTTACTATACACTGAATAGAGGAAGTGGGCACACAATTTTTCTTTGGTACACACCTGGGCTTGGGTGGGTGGGAGGAGTGAAAATATCAGAAATGTTACTTTCTTGTCATACAGACTATTGTTCCTTGTTTTCGAATTATTTGTTTCGCTTGTTTGTGCTGTATCTTCCTTTTTACTGCACAGTAAAAAAGATATTAAAAAAATAGTATCTACACCTGTCATAATTTGATACTTACTGTTATCCACCTGGCGGAATATAAATTAGAATGTTATGTAATCTTAGGTGACAATAAATGAGTTACAGGAAAATTTAACAAGTGAAGATTCTTAGACCAATAAAGATTTCCCAAAACCTCACACTTATTGTGTAAGGTTAAATTACACTGGCCAATACTCATTTTGGTGCTTCAAATGTTAGACCTGTTTCTGAGTATATTTGACCTGCTTATTCCAAAAATGGCACATTTTCTCCTATCAGCTCTAGTTTGTGAGATACAGAACATGTGCAATATAAATACCACTTCACTCTGCTTGACCATTAGAAAATCAGGATATTTTTATGTAGTGTTTAAATTAATATCTTTTAAGCATGATGGAAACATATTACAAATTAAAAGAAAAGGTATACAACATGAAAATCTACTTATTTCATACCAAAAGCACATGTTTATGATACACACTTTCCAGTCATTTGACACAGAAGAAGCCCCTTTTGTAAAACCTCTGAGAGTGGGATCTGCCAGGACAATCCCACATAAGATTCCAACAATAGTCTGCCATCATGTGTGCATCCCATCTTCCTTGGTTCTGGCTTCCATTGTTTTTATGTGTTGGTGAAATCTTTCACCTTGCTTTTCACTTAAGTCACCAAAGTTTTCTGGAAAGTGATCTAAGTGGCTGTGCAGATAATGGACTTTAACACTCATGTTACAGCCAAGCCTGTTGAAATGAAAGAGCATATCCTCTACTAATTGTGTGTAGTTGTCTGCCTTCTTGTTGCCAAGAAAGTTTTTCACAACAAGAACAAATGAAGACCAGGCACGTGATTCGATTTCATTCATTGATTCTATGAAATGTGGGTCATTTATAAGTTGCCTAATCTGTGGCCCATCGAAAATTCCTGCCTTCAGTTTTTCCTTGGTAAATCCAGGTAACATATGTGCTATGGGCTCATAATCAAAACATAAACACATCTAAAAACCCGCCCAAGTCGGCACTTGGACGACCTAAAAGACAGGTTGTCCAAGTGCTGATAATCAAACCTATTTTTTGGATGTATCCAGGAACGTTTTAGGCCTCTGAATGCCACTGTGTGTCCAGAGCTAGAAGGAGCATATCTGGAAGAGTGGTTAGGGTGGGATGTGGGCCGACCTAGACTTAGTCATCCTACAGGGATAATTGAAGGTTTTACAAGACTTCCTAGATGGAACTTATATGTTGTGAGTTAGACGATGTAAAAACAGGTATAAGTGCCCGAAAGGTATCCATAGTGACCTGATAACCACTGTAGAGACAAAGTAAAGACCCACACACACTCCCCCAGTATTCACTGACTTCCTCACATCCCTGCAAAGATCGGAATAAAAACATACATATCTGTTTCCAGAACATCAGCATCTAATATAGGAAAGCCTACTCAGTGGCGTACCTAGGGTATGTGGCACCCGGGGCCCATCATTTTTTGACACCCCCCCCCCCCCCCCCATGTAAAAAAAATTTTTTTTTTTTTTTTTTTTGCAATAACCATGAAATGGAATAAATGGTCAGAATAGAAACAGGCAGTGAAAATTTTCTTTTATTGAACCTCATATATGTAACCATTATTCCAAACATAACATAACATAAATTATGTCTAAATTGTCATGACATTAGAAGTACATATGGAGTAGTTGCAGGTGATGCTTGGGACAGTTCTGATTGTGTTAGTTCGGTTTTATGTGTTTTTTGAATAGAAGGGTTTTTATTTCTTTTTGAAGGTTTTGCAGTCTGTGGTTGATATCAATTGGTTGTAGAGTTGGGGGTCGAGTGTTGCAGCTCGAATGGCTAGGAGGTTGTCGAACAGTTTTTTTCTTTTGACGTTTTTGGTTGGAGGGTGTGTGAATGGTGCACAAGTTCTCCTATGTCTGTTTGAAGTGGATTGAATTATTTAGCTGAAGAAATTAGTTACCCCCCCCATTCCACACACATTAATTCTCTTCCATTTTTGTTCCCATTATAAAAAACACTGAAGTTCCCAGAAAAAAAATACATTAAAATAAGAAGTGAAAACAAAGGCCCCTACAGATGAGAACATAACATAAGAATAGCCTAACTGGGTCAGACCAATGGTCCATCATGCCCAGTAGCCCATTCTCATGGTAGCCAATCCAGGACACTAATACCTGGTCAAAACCCAAAGAGTAGCAACATTCCATGCTACCGATCCAGGGCAAGCAGACACTTCCCCCATGTCTTAATAACAGATTATGGACTTTTCCTCCAGGAATTTGTCCAAATCTTTCTTAAAAGCAGCTACACTATCTGCTTTTACCATAACTTCTGGCCACTTCATTTTTAAGTTTAGATCTTTCCTTTCAAACAGAGACCTTGCTAGATGTCAAATACAGCACAAGGTAACTTCACATGGACTTAGCTGTGCAGGAAATGTGAATCTCCTCATACACCCACCATATAGTGCAAAAATGTGCAAAGGTCTGTTTTTTTCTTTCGATCACTACATAGCCTAATGCCACACAAGCAGCGCTGTTACAAACATATTCTGTAGGTCAATGCTAAGGATAACAAAGTTTCCTTCCTTGGACCAGAAGGAGATAAACCACTGGAAGAGATCCCAAAACAACACCCAAAGACCCACTCAGTGTGTGAATCAGTTGAGTGGAGTGGACTAACTGGGGGGTGGAAATGGGCCCGGAGTTTGCTCAGCAGAATTTCCCAGACCACCTCTTCCTCTCAACACATTGACACGCTGCCACCATCACCACTAGGAACACCTCACTGGGTAGGCCAGCTACGCTATAAACTTTATAAAACACATTATTATATTTTCTTATAAAGCACATATTTTAACTGACCTCTCTGACATCCTCAGCCTTTCCATTCACAAAAATAGAAGGAAGAAAAGTTCCCATTTCCTGCTGTCTCATGTCCCCGGCCTATACAATATTTTTTTTCTGCAGACCCTTCAAAAGTCTGACCAAATCCTCGTTTCACTTGCATTATAAAGTACTGAGGATGCCATCTCTCCCCAATCCCAGGTCCTAAAGTCTAAGACAGTAGCGCAAACTAATGCTGCCAGATACAGGAAAAAAAAATTTTGATTCGATTCAGCCCTATTGAATTGGTTTTTCAATTCGATTTTCCTGCCCAGTTGGGTGATTTTTTTCAAAACTCCTGGTGGGTTTTATAGCTTTTTCACCCCCTTTGGCTTCTCCTAACCACACTGGCGCTGTGGTGTAAATAAAATAAAGAAACAAAAAGGACTTTTCCTCTTTCTGTTAAATCCTAGCTCACGTTTGCAGTCCAACACCAGCTCTGGCAGGATACACATTTCAAATCTGACATGTTATAATCACAAAACAGAAAATAAAATTAATTTTTCTACCTTTTGTTGTCTGGTTATATTTCAAATCTTGTTGGTCCAAGGCTCTGGTTTTCTTCTGATAACTTGCTTGCCAGGGTCTCCTTCTTTCTGCATGCTAACCATCCATCTGCCAACTCTGTCCTCCCTTTCCATTTCCCTTCCCTTCCCAGGAAGTCTGGTATCTTTCCTTTTTTTCATCTCCCTCCACAGATCCACCTTTTCTTAAATACCCTTTCATCCGGCATCTCTCCCTCCTTCCCCACCATCCCAGAGTCCACCATCTCTCCGTTTCTTTTCCTAATTACCCTCCTATCCAGTATCTCTATCCCTCCTCCACACCATCCCTTGTGTCCAATTTCTCTCCCTTTCTGTTCCTTCCCTCCCTAAATCCCATGGTCCATCATCTCACTCCCTCTCCTCTATTTTCAGACCCATTATTTCTTCCCCCCCCAAAGTTTGACATATGCATGTCTCTTTGAACACCCCCTTCCCTCCGTGTACTTCTAAATCATGGTCCCCCCCCAAAGGCCTGTCCCCCCTTAAAGGTCTGCCTGTCCCACCTTGAAGGCCTGCACCCCCCTTGAAGGCCTGCCCCTTCCCCTTGTAGGCCTGTCCCCCCCTTGAAGGCCTGCCTGCCTGTCCCCCCTTGAAGGTCTGCACCCCCCCGAAGGCCTGTCCCCCACTTGAAGGCCTGTCCCACCCCCTTGTAGCTTCTCCCCCCCCTTGGCCTGTCCCCCCTTGAAGGCCTGCCTGCCTGCCTTTCCCCCCTTGAAGGCCTGTCCCCCCTTGAAGGCCTGCACCCCCTTGAAGGCCTGCACCACCCCCCTCGAAGGCCTGCACTCCCTTGAAGGTCTGCACCCCCCCCCGAAGGCCTGTCCCCCACTTGAAGGCTTGTCCCCCCCCCTTGTAGCTTCTCCCCCCCTTGAAGGCCTGCACCCCCCCCTTGTAGGCCTGTCCCCCCCCCCTTGTAGGCCTGTCCCCCCCTTGTAGGCCTGTCCCCCCCCCTTGTAGGCCTGTCCCCCCCTTGAAGGCCTGCCTGCCTTTCCCCCCTTGAAGGCCTGTTCCCCCCCTTGAAGGCCTGCACCCCCTTGAAGGTCTGCACCCCCCCAAAGGCCTACACCCCCCCGAAGGCCTGCACCCCCCTGAAGGCCTGCCTGCCCCCCTTGAAGGCCTGCACCCCTTGAAGGTCTGCACCCCCCCCCCGAAGGCCTGTCCCCCCTTGAAGGCCTGCCTGCCTGCCTGTCACCCCCCTCCCCCTTGAAAGCCTGCTTGCCTGCCCGCCCGCCTCACCCTGAAGGCCTGATGCCCCGACCCACCCCGAAGGACCGCTCGCCCCCCTGGCCTCCCCGCACCACCTATGAACAGCCGCAGCAGGATCGCGAAGTCAGCGTCAGCGATCCCTGCGCTGCTTCCTGCGCCACGGTCCCGCCCCTCCTCTGACGTCAGAGGAGGGTCGGGATCGCGGCGCAGGAAGCAGCGCAGGGATGCTGACGCTGACTTCGCGATCCTGCTGCGGGCTGCTTCACAGGTGGTGCAGGAAGGTCAGTGGGGCGAGCGATCCTTCGGGGGTGGCGGGGGACTGAACGGCAAGGCCGGGAACACCCCCTTAGGGCTGGTACCCGGGGCGGCCCGCCCCCCCCGCCCCCCCCTAGGTACGCCACTGAGCCTACTAGAGCTGGTGGGCTAGTGAACGATAAAGAGGAGGACCCAGGCCCATAAGCCATTCTAACCACTACATTCATGGATGAAATTGTGAGCCCATAAAAAAACCTCAAACCCAACTGTACTGCCATTTAGGTGGCACCTTCAGCCATAAGGACTATTGGGGTTGTAGACAGGTGGGTTGGGGGGGGGGTTTCACCATAACCTATAAGGAAGTTCTTTTGAGATGTTTATGTGGCATCCTTTTTGTGAAGTTCACATCAGTGCCCTGTAAGCTACCCTACTGCTCTGTTGCCATGTTTGGGTGGCCAGTCCATCACAATGCTGGCCCCTTCCCACGTTCAAAAGGTCTTGTTCTGGGCATTTGGGACTTGGACAAAATTTTGGTTGAGAATATGGTATAAAGATAGATGACCTGGCGGTCTGGATGAACAATAGCCTGGATGTCCAGATAGACTATTCTCAAAATATATATATTTTAGATGTATTTTTCAAGAATGGACATTTAATATGGCTTCATAAAAGGGGGGAGGGGGTTCTGAATTGTTCTTTTAATGAACAGGCTTTATTAATATTATATCTACCTTCTTTAGAATAGAGAGGAAGAAAATTAGCTGCTATGCAAAGACATAATTGACATGACATGACAACTGACCTACAGTATACTGAAGCATTATTTTTCTCTGTTATTCTACTCCAAAACTTACAGGGGGTAATTTTATAAAGGTATTTTTGTGTGTAAAAGCCCTTTATAAAATTAATCCACAGTCCTGAAAGTACCGTATGTGCAGTGACAAGATGGGATTTACATTTATGTCACTTGGGTGTAGGCTGAACCATAGGTGAAGTCATTAAATATGTGCTTATTTATTAAAAAATTTATTCTCCGCCTTTAAGTGGTTTGCAGAAAAAGTAACTCATAAAAGTAATCATAATAGACAATATAAGAACATACCAATATAAAATCATCTCATCTTCATTGCATCATCAATAAAATCAACAATGACTTATTCCTCTCAAGTAACCATAAAAGCTTGTACAAAGAAATATGTTTTCAAAGTTTTCTTAAATTCCAAATTTTCCACTTTAAAATGTAAATTACTACTATCTTTTGTCCATGTTAAAGCTTGAGCTTCCAAAGCATTCAATTTAGTTCCATAATTCACAGTTTTAGATTCCATACTTGATACTCTGTTTTTAATTTCCAAATTTTTTTAAAGGACCATTGTACATTGAGAGGAGAGAGTTTGTATTTGACTTGCCAAAGATAATTGCATAGCTGAAATCGCTTCCTATAATGTTTCTAAAGACCTTAGGCCTTTGCAATGGACTTACATCCATTCCAGAATCCTTTAAGGAAATCTGAGTACCTGAGTCCAATACTGTAATATTGCTGCAAGCTTTCCACCAGTGTTCTTGATGACTCTCCCAATTCCACCTCAACCGTGGATTCCACTCCTTCTTTGTGGCTTTGATGTACTGGGGAAACACCTTGGTCTGGAAGGGGCCTCCATAGCTACCTCCATAGATTGAGGGTGCACTGGTTAACTCTGTTCCCCTGGAGACAAGGTGACATCCTTGAGGGGGGACAAGCTAGCTTCTGCCTCCAAGCAGCCCCCAGCCAAGGTTTGCTTCGGTCCCTGGGTGCCTGAACTCCGCTCTACATAGGTGTCCATCGGCCCAGAAACAGAGGTAATAGAATCCGCTTTAACCGAGAAAACCCGGGTCTTTGAGTTCCTTTATACCATTGATAGTTGAAGGAAAAAAGTTCCGACGGCATCTAGGAAGCAAGCACCTCAAGCAGCCATCTTGCTCTAGCCCCTCGGGGTGCCTTTTGACTGATATTGTCATATATATTGAAAAACTGCAATTAAAAAAAAAAGTTTTCTTAAACTGTAACAAAAGAGGCACAGGATTGTAAATGTCCAGAGAAAACATTCCATAGATAGGGTCTCTAGAAAAAAAAAGTATTATTATAATGAAGAGCGTACTTCAACTGTGGACGTTTACACCAGTTTCCAAAGTAGTATTAATGTATGCAACTGCATCTTAGCCTTGATTTTGGCAGGTTTTTTGAGGCTGTTTTATAAAATAATCTCAAAAGAGGTTTCTACTTGGCCTCCCCATCTAAGCAACTAGTTATAAAATTGTCCTCTCAAAGTTTATCTTGACATCGTAAAAATATTTACTGTTGAACAGACATCTTTAACACTATCAAATCAAGCTTTCCAAACCTGTCTTGATGACCTGTAGCCAATCAAGTTTTCAAAATATCCACAATGAATATACATGAAATAATTTTTTATAATTTGTCGATCCAATTATGTAAATTTACTTCATAAATATTTAAGGTTCCGTTGTATTTGGTATGCTACATATTCTACTTAAATCATAGCAGTTACAGCAATAATTTATAAATAGGAGAAAAAAAGAAAATCCTTACAAAAACCAAACATATATATATGTCTTATGTTTGTTTTTTGCTTGGATTTTCTTTTCTTGTTTATAAATTATTGCTGTAACTGCTATGACTTTAAATAAGGGGTAGGAGTGTGTGGTTAAAGCTACAGCCTCAGCTGCCTGAGGTTGTGGGTTCAAATCCCGCACTGCTCCTTGTAACCCTGGGCAAGTCACTTAATACCCATTGCCCCAGATACATTTAGATAGAGTGGGAGCCCACCGGGTCAGTTAGGGAAAAATGCTTGAATACCTGAATAATTTGTAATCCGCATACCCCTTCTTCTACAAAGCCACACTAATGGCTGCCGCGCAGCAGCAGTCCCATAGCCCTTTAAATCTCTATGGGATTCGGGGCCATTATTGTGTGGTTTTGTAGAAAAGGGGGATAGAATTGTAGGATATGCGGAATATAAATTATTAAAAATAAAAAAAAGGTATGGCATAAAATAATAAGTAATACAATCTATAATTAAATTTGATATTAAGGAAAAAAGGAAGGAAAAGGAAACACAAGACTACATATTAATTCTCACAGCCAGTCCACACCAAGGAGTGGAAAAGTCCTGTAAATCAAAAAGATTCTTATGGATGTACCATATTGGCCAGGGGCTTCACCACGATAAGTTTGGGAAGCCCTGCTGTAGAAGCTAAAACGAAATCCATTTATTGGTGGATTTGTAGTCCTAATCATATCAGGGTGTGGTAAGCTGTGCCTAAATCCTGTAAAACCTGACTGACTACTTGCCTTGCAAGTTTCAAATACTAAACAATTTTGCTCCAGGTGCAGCAGAATAATGCAGTTGCTGTCTTTTATCTCACCTGGAACAACAGGCAGAGTTTAGGTCCATATTTCTCCAAAGGGTTCTTGTCATTTCTTATTGATGAATGTCTGGAAACCTTTCAATGAACCCACACTATGCAGAATGGTTGGGTCTTGACATTACATTTATTTGCTTTAAGAACCAATATGAACAAGGCAAGAAAGATGAGGAATTCTGTGCTGGAACATTAGTGGTTTTCATTGTTATTTTGGCTAGGTTCTGCTGTTACTGCTGCTTTGAAAGTACTGATGTCGTCCTCGTTGCTGCCTCATTGGCACATCAAAGGTGAATGGCAGCCTGTAAATCTCCTGTGTTTCTGCCTTAGGGTCCATACAGAAAGCATTACCGTGGATTTTACCTGCTTTTATTGCAAGTTTTACTAGCCGTACAATGCAGAAATGGCTTCAGTGCGGATGCTAATATGTTCAGAAACCATTACTGTAAATCACATTAAAATGTATGCTAGTGTAGACAACAATTTTGCAGCCTTGCAGAAAAAGATTTTGATGCATATTTAGCTTAAGACTCCTTTTGACATGTTTCCTTATGACCCCCCTCTCTACCTCCAACCCTACCATCCTGCCCTAGATTGATTTCTGCAAGGGTTCCATGGCTCCCTAGCCCAACTCCTGAAAAACATCCCTGGTGTCTAGCAGCATCCACCCCGCCCAACCCTGCAAAATATTCCTGGTGTTTAGTGGCATCCCTTCTACCCTGACCCTTGACTTGTCTGGAGTATAAACAAAAAAATTATTTGTGTCTAGTGTGATATCCCTTGGGACCCCTTGCCTCAGGCACCCCAGACCTCAAATGAGGCAGAAGCAGTGTCTGCTTGCTCCTGCTTTCAGTAGCCATCAGCTTTAAAATGGGGCACCCTACCTCACATGGTGTATCCTGGGATACATCAGGTGAGGTCAATTTGCCATAAAAGTCCTGGGTATCTAGTGGGAACTACACCTGTAAACCCTTGCCCAAGTTTCCCGCAGACCTCATACCTTAAATGAGGCAGGGGTGATACCCACTCACTCCTGCCTTCAGTGGCAATCATCTTCAAAATGGCAGTGCCCTGCTCCACGCATGTATCCTGTTATACATTATGCAGGGCAGGGTGCTGCCATTTTGAAGATGACAGCCACTAGAGGCAGGAGCAAGTAAACATTGCTCCTGCCTCATTTGAAGTCTGAGGTCTAAAAGGGCTGGGCAAGGAGTTGTGAAGGGAGGGTTCCCACTTGACTCAAGGGATGTTTTTCTTTTTTTTTTTTTTTTTTTACTTCATGTGGACTGGGGGTCAGGAAGGATGCCACTGGACACCAAGGATATTTTTCAGGGGGGGGAGGTTGGGGCACAAAGGGTGTTAGTCATTGGCAGGAAGTGGGTGCCACTCAATACTGTGATGTTATAATCTAATCATTTATATGATAGCATTTTACCAATAGTTTTGCCTCTACAATAAGCCAACATAGGAGGGACCATAAATTCTTCATATATTTGCAGAATAGGCCAATGTTTAAGGATAGTATTACGCCATTCTGTAGTGGATGTGTTATAAAGAAGTGTAATAGTGAAGGTTTTAATAACATTGTGCTGTTTGATTGTAATTTGGCCATGCCCTGAAGAAATATTGTTGCACGAAACATGCATGTCGGCGTTGTTGGCTAACTGCTCCTGGTATTGGCTAACTCTGAACCGGGACTTTAAAAGATAAGTTTTATGAAATTTTCAATATTATCTATCTAAGCTTCATAATTGGATATTAAACATAAAAAAAGAGAGATTTAGCGATTATAAATTATTATAAACTACAAAATATAATGATGAATTGGTATAGGAGCCTATGAGGAAGCATTAGCGGCAACGCAGCCCCTGGAATCGATACTTTGTGTATTTGGGGTGCCGCTTCTGATGGCTCTATAAATACCAATTGAGGATTTCTTGGGAAGTTAAGTCAAGAAGAGATTTGCACACTTTGATGAACTTGACAATACAATTATGACATGAAATCCTACACAACCATCTGAGGCAAACACTCCGACACCCATTAAATCTCTGGGCATCGGAGCGATTACTGCAGCAGCTTTGTGAAAGGAGCCCTTAGTTTGCTGCTTAATAGTACACTGCATATGCTCAATGGGAACAATGCACAGCTACAACTTGAGACTGACACTTTCCCTCTGGTCATGACAGAATACAACCCAATTAATCACCCATGATCTTGCATATCTCTACTTGTGTTTGAATGAATTCTGCCATTTCATTGGATGCCATGTCTACGAACAATAGTCAAAGTTGTCTTCAAAATCAACTGGATTATTGGCAGCCCTAGAAAACTACAGAGCTGAAAAAAAAAAGTGTGACAATTTTATTAGCAGAGACCTCCAGTTTATTAAAATGAAAGATGTCCTCTTACAAGGGGGTGCTGAAAAGTTCTCAGCCCAACCAAGAAGGGAATATTAATAATAATAATAATAATAATAATAATAACTTTATTCTTCTATACCGCCATAGTCATGAGACTTCTAGGCGTTTCACATTGAAGAGAGCTGGACAGTCAGTAAGTTACAATATGCAGCTAGTCAGAGAATTACAGTATGCAGAATCTTAAAAAAACAGCGAATTACAATATACAGATTGTTAAAAATGGTTAAAAAATTTCAGACTTATACGCAGGAGTGGACATATTTGAAATAATAGAATTTGATTTAGTGTTTGGTTCAGATACTTTTTAGGTGATATTTCTGTCGAATAAGGCAGTTTTTATGGCTTTTCTAAAGGCGTCATAGGTCAGTCTAGCCCCATTAATGTAGTTGTCTAACCAGTGTTGTTTGTTTGCTTGGTACATAAAAGTTCTATCCAGAAAGGTTTTGTATTTACAGCCGGTAATGCTTGGGTATGCAAATAGATTGCAGTTTCTGGTTTGTCTTATAGGGCTGTATAATACGAAGTGAGGTAGCAAGTAGATAGGAGCTAGTCCCCATACCAGCTTGAAACATATGCAAGAGAACTTGAATATTATTCATGCCTCCACTGGCAGCCAGTGCAGCAGTCTGTAGTAGGGGCTAACATGGTCGCTTTTTTTCAATCCAAATATCAAGCGGACCGCCGTGTTCTGAACCATTCTAAGTTTCCTCACTGTTTTTTTGGGGTATACCCATATAAACGATATTGCAATAATCCATGACATGGAGCCATGAAACTTACAAGTTATTCTACATATTCACCCCTAAGCTCAACACACTTGGTATATCGTGTCTGAAGTTTCTGTAACCCTTCCCAAAAATACTCTGATGTCTGGTCACTGAAATACTGCTCCACTGCTGCAATCACCTCCAAATTATTTGAAAAAAGTCACCCTTTCAAACTCTTTTTTTAAGGTTTGGAATCAGAAAATAATCAGATGGAGCAAGACCTGGTGAGTAGGGTGGATGATCTATGCATTGAAACCCCAATTTTGTCATGATATCCATAGTTTTGCCAGCCTTGTGAACATTGTCATGCAAAAAGAGAACTCCTTTCTGCAGCTTCCTTCTCCTTTTTTCTTTCAATGTCTCTTTTAATTGGCACAGCAAGTTACAATAGTATTTTGCACTAACTGTGTGGCCCCTTGGAAAATAGTCAGTCATTACAACACCTTCTTAAGCTCAAAACACTGTGGCCATGACCTTTCCTGCTGACATTTGGGTCTTGAATTTCCTTGGTCTTGGAGAATCTGAGTGCCACCAATGCATGGACTGTTGTTTTGTCTCAGGATCATAGCGGTGGAACCATGTTTCATCAACAGTAACTAGTCATTCCAAAGCATCGGCACCAGCTTGCTGAAAATACTGCAAATCAACTTGGAAGTGTCCACTCGATGTCGTTTCTTGTCGGTATTCAAACTTGGCTGACAGCTTCTGCATACCCAGTTGCTCATGGATTATATACACAACAAATTTCCTGGATATCTGTAGTGTCTCAGCATTGTTTTAGCTGATATTCACCGATCTGTCAAAATCAGGTCATGGACACGATCAACAATTTCAGGAGTTGACACTGAGGTCTCGAAATCTCCATGCTGAAAGTTTGCACACCATATCTTCACTGTTGAGTATGATGGGCATTTGTCACTCAGAGTTTGCATCATACAGTCATGGATTTACTTTGGAGTCAAAAGCTAGCATTATGATTCTGCAAACTGGCGCTTTGCAAAATAAAATAACACTCTTTTCAGCTACAATGTCAAAATAATGCTCAGAATTTAGGAAGTTGATTGGGCTGAGAGCTTTTCAGCACCCCTTCATAGTGCTTCCTGCTCTTCCTGGATCTGGCCAGTTATTTGCTAGATATGTGCTTGTCAAGTTGATCCCTAGAGCCTTACAGTTGGAAAAAGTCTTGTTTATGGCCAACAAGGGTGCCATTCTCAATATGCTGAGTTTTGTGTAGGCTGCTTTGTTTCACTGGAAGTTCATTCTTGGTTGTTCATAGGCTTAAAATCTTTTGATGGTCCCATTATGGAGCAGGATAATGAATATGTTGGGATAGCTTTGTAGTCAGACTTTCTGTTAAGTACTGAAAAGTATTACTTTATGTAATCAGATACAAGTAATATACCCATGAGAATCATAGCTTAGTTCAAGGAAATTGTTTTTCATGTGTTCCAGGTTCTCTTATTGTACTATCTGTGATGAATTGCTTATTGTTTTCCTATTGTGATGAACCAATGAGCGCAACAATCTGCTTAGTACAGCTTTACATTATACTGTTTCATTAGCAGTGTGCAAGAAACTCAGTTTTTGCTCATTTTAATTGAAATTTTTCAACATTTCGGGCACTTTTTGTGCTTAATTCACTTACGCATTCTTCCACCTGTATGTATATTAATTCATAGGTATAATTACATACAGGCAATTTACATGCACTTTACATTTTTAGGTGCCCCAAAAAGTTGAATGCACACCCCTACTTTTCATCATATTAAAATTTCCCCATTGTTTAAAAAAAAAAAAAGGGATGGGTGTTAAGATATTTAATCTATACCGAATATAATAGAAGTCTTATTTAGGCATTGTTAGCTTTGTGTCTCTCAGATTATGCTGACATCACATCCTGGGCATGCTCTGTGTGCTTCCTCCACTATGTTCCAAATGCAACAGATGTCAGCAGACTAACTTACATGTCCAGAAAATGATGATAAAAGTTATACATAGAGGGGCATAATCAAAAGAAACATCTAAGCCTGATTCGGATGTATGGCATTAGACACCCAAAGTCAGCAGTGGTAAAATGTCCATTCTTGAAAAATATGTGTAGAATTTTTTTTTTTAATCGTCTATCTGGATGTCCAGGCCATTGATCGTTCAGACCGCCAGTACCTCTATCTTTATACCATATTTTCGACCAAAAATTTGTCTTAAGTCCCAAATGCCCAGAACAAGACCATCTGTATGTAGGAGGGGCCAGCATTGTGATGGACTGGCCACCCAGACATAGCAACAGAGCAGTGAGGCAGCTTACAGGGCACTGCTGTGAACTTCACAAAAAGGGTGCCACATATACATCACACCAGAACTCCCTTATAGAATATGGTGAGCCCCCCAAAACCCACTATACCCACCTGTCTACAACCCCAATGGTCCTTAATACTGCAGGTGGCACCTATATGGCAGTACAGTAGGGGAGGGGTTGGTGGGCTCACATTTTCTACCATGAATGTAGTGGTTAGGGTGGCTTATGGTCCTGGGTCCTCCTCTCTATGGTTCACTAGCCCACCTACCAGGCTATTTAAGAGACCTGTGTACAGCTCTACTAGGCTTTCCTATATTAGGTGCTGATGTTCTGGAGAGAGGTATGTATGTTTTTATTCCGATCTTTGCGGGGGAGTGTGTCTGCAGTGATTATCTGGTCACTTAGGATACCTTATGGGCACTTATACCTGTTTTTACATTGTCTAAGTCATAACGTATAAGTTACATCCAGGAAATCTCGTAAAACCTTCGATTATCCCTGCAAAATGACTACGTTTAGGTCGGCTCACATCCCGCCCTAACCACTCCTTCAGATATGCCCTTTTAGCTCTGAATGCATAACGGCAATCAGAGGTCTAAAAAGTCCCTGGATACATCCAAAAATAGGTCTGATTATCGGTACTTGGACGACCTGTCTTTTAGGTTGTCCAAAAGCTGATTTGGGCAGGTTTTTAGACATGTTTAAGTTTCAATTATGAGCCCCATATTGTATAACTAAGAAAACAGTATTGGAGATTTGGGGTTGTAGTAAAAGACCTTGTGCAAGGGGGTTTATTTAGCGACTAAGAAGTGTGGGACCATATAATTGTGTTTTCTAAAAATAGGATACAGTTATTTTTATTTGTATGAAGTAGAAATAACTATCTTTAGTTTTGCACAAGGATGAATCCAACCCCATGTGTTTTCAGAATTTAGTAATGTGGTTAGACCCAGCTGCTTCAGGATAATTAAAGGGGGGGGGGGTAGTTATGAACATGAGCCACTGTTTAAGAAGTATTTTACCACTAACTCATGCCATTTTAGCACAGGTTTCATTTTATGCAATAAGACCTAGCTAATCATTGGGATTAACAGTAACCCACATTGACAAATTCCCTCCTAAATATGTTAGAACAGTGCTTCTCAAACGTTTCCTGGAGGCACATCTAACCAGTTGGATTTTCAGGATTACCACAATATATGCACATGAGATAAATTTGCATTCAGTAGACACCTCCATTGTCTGCAAATTTATTTCACGTATATTCATTGTGGTAATCCTGAAAACCTGACTGGCCAGCTGTGCCTCCAGGAGAAGGTTGAGAAGCAGAGTATGTTCTAGACCAAGGGTTCAATAGTTGTTATTGCTGACATAATAATAGAAATAGCCGCAGGGCATATTTCTTCTTTGGAATTATTGGCTTGAGGATTCAAAGGAGAGTTTGATAGTAAATATAGAAAACAACTCAAGCCCCCCCCCCACGCCTCTCTCCTCTTTGTGTTTAATAGAAAAGCTGAGGACACAAACCCATACATAGCTGTCAGTCCTTTCTTTACTAATTTACTAAGGGGCATGGATTAGCTCTACATGTTCTCTCAATACCTTTCCTGGTAATTAGGTTCTCCATTGTTTGGGAAAGAGAAATGGCCATTTATTTTTCAGACTTGATTTAGGTGACAGATTTTAAATAATCATATTTCAGCCACTGAGGCGAGGATTCTATAAATGGCGTCCCGATTGTAGGCAGCGGTAGGCATCCTACCGCAGTCTAACCAGCCAATAAAGATGCACTTTTTAGGAAAAAAAAGCTCCCGAGGCAGGCTGCCTGCATTGGAGGCACCTCTGGGAGCATAGGGAGGCACACAAACCCACCCAAGGCTAGGCGTGGGAGTGGGTTTGTGGCCTACAAGTTTATTTATTTATTTATTCAATTTTCTATGCCGTTCTGCCAAAGGAGCTCAGAACGGTTTACGTGAATTTATTCAGGTACTCAAGCATTTTTCCCTGTCTGTTCCGGCGGGCTCACAATCTTTCTAATGTACCTGGGGCAATGGAGGGATTAACTGACTTGCCCAGGGTCACAAGGAGTAGCGTGGGTTTGAATCCACAACCTCAGGGTGCTGTAGCTTTAAACACTGTGCCACACTCTCCCTTAGGTGGACCTAGGCGGCCATACGCATCTCCTTAGGCTAGCGGGAGATGCGTACAATGTAGGCCAGCAAAATGCTGGCCTACATTGTAAGTAGACGCGGTCGTATTGCAGCAAGGGATCTCCCTGTCATGATAAGTTTAGTGGCCGCCAGTCCCCCCCCTACAAACAAATGCAGCAGGCGGGATGCCCAATCCCTCCAGCCTGGAACACCCTCTACCCCCCCCCCCCTCCCCGAATGAAAGCGGAAGGAGGGATGCCCAATCCCTACTGCCTAGAAGAACCCTCCCCCTCATAAATCGCGGCAGGAATGATGCCCAATCCCTCTTGCCAGAACACCCTCCCCCATAGATCGCCCCCGCCACCCCCCACTCACCTCATCTGAAACCCCCCAGACCCCACTCTAAACTTGTAAAAAGGCAGGACGGACGGGTCTTTTCTTCGGCTGGCCCACCTCCATCTAAATGAGGCGGGCCTGCCCCTTTCCGGTGCATTTTGGAATGCACCGGGGAAAGGCCTAAGGGCTTAATTGGCCCTAAGGCCCCACCCATAGGAATCTTAGGTGGGATATGAAATGGCCAAAGAATAAATACAAAAGATAATCAAGCTTGAAACCTTCTAGTCCAAAGCAGAAGTAAATATATGTAGGTTTGATAGCTCAAGTAATTAAATAAGTGGTAATAAGCAGATGGGTGAATAAGACTTTGTATGCTGGTTTGCAAACAGAGAATAGGGAGTTAACAGATTGTTTGTGATGGTGCCATCCCCCTTCGTGTCTCAAGCATCATTTTTGTGCTCAGAATTAATGTTCTTAATACCCTAAATATCTGAAACATTCACCATTTGCAATAGTTGCTATTTGGCAAAATGGGACTGCACATTTCAAAGGATCCCACGGTCACTCATATACGAAAAACATTCTGCATAAAGGGATCCTTCACATGTTCATCTTCTAATGTGGTATACATCATTCAGTGCAAAAAGTGCAAATAGGCATGTTACATTGGTAAAACAAGCCAAGTGTTAAAGACCAGAATCAACCTAGCTAAATATCATATTAAGAGTTACAGTACCAATCAGGATGTCACCTCTGTCGGAAACACTTTAGAAAAACTGACCACTGCACCAATAATTTTATGGTGAGAATACTAAGAGAACTTTAAAACAACCCAAGAACGTAAAACCTTTGAAATCAAAATGATAAGGGATTTTGACACCTACCAGACAGGACTTAACAGAGATCTGGGCTTTCTTTCCCACTATAAAGACATTTAAAACTGCTCTGCCCCCTTTCTGTCTCCTGCCCATCCACCCACCCACCTTTCCCTCTTCCTATCCCTGAAATGCTTTCATGTTTTCCTTATTTATATACTGACATTTGTCAGCACTTGCTTTTTTCTGATCTGGTTACCTTCCAAAGCTCATCATAAAATTCATTTAGTTAGTCCAATAAAAAAAGGTATCACCTTATTTCCTTTTTTTTTATTTCTTTATATTAGCTTGGAAAGTGAACTAACTCAGCAACCACACTATTTTACTCACGAGTGTTTATTATAAGAGGCCTGTAAATTGGCTCTCTCAGAAGAAATACACTGAAAAAGTATTGTCTGCACACTGTGGAACTGTGTACGTGGACTGCAAGATGTGTGGGATTGGATAAGCTGCCAGGCTTCAAAGTATCCAAGAATGCATGACATTACAAAACCAAGAAACGGAGGCAAGGACTTGTCTGGATTGTTTAATGGACGGGAAATAGAGGTAAGACTAACCCCCTCTTTCACTAAGGTGAACTAACCGATTTAGCGCACACTAAATGCTAACGTGCCCATTATAATCTATGGACACGTTAGCGTTTAGCACGCGCTAAATCGGTTAGTGCACCTTAGTAAAAGGACCTATAAATACTCAGTTTTACCAGTAGAAAAAAAAAATCAATAGTGGAATGCTTCAGAAGGCTGTATTTTGACCAGTGCTGTTTAACACACATAAATAATTCAGAAAAAGGAGAAACATGTGGGAAGATCAGATTAATAGACTTACAGAAAAGATCACTGAGAGGGGATATGAGAAAAACTTCCTCAAACTCAATAAACAGAAGGCAAAAGTACTCTGGTTTGGTGCTCATGACCCCCCTTTCGACTCAGACCCTAATACTAGCCACAAGAGAGAACCTTAAGATTGAAAAAACTTCTAAAGTCCTGGACCCAAATTTTACCCTCAAGAACCAAATTGATTCCTTGGTTTTGAGCTAATCAGGGCCTTAAGCCCCTCCCATAGCATCCCAAGATGCATTGAGATGGGAAGGCCCGTAATTCTGAAGAGGTGGCCCTATTGGCAGGATCTTTCATTAGAAGGTAAAGGGGGTGTCCAGGGATCTTGGGGGTGTCAGGTGATGTTGGGGGGATGCCCATTTAAGGTGGGGGGTGTCAGGTGCTCTTGAGGGGGTGGGTGATGTCAGATGTGCCCACTGAGGTACAGGAGTGCTGGGGGAGGGAAGAGAGAAATTACATTCTCCCTGCCAGTTCAGCTGAGCCTGGCAAGAGAATTTCAAATCAGCTGAGCCGGCATGACTCCAGAAACCGGCTCATTTGTTTGGGATTCCCCTGCCTTGCTCAGCTAATGACTAGCCGGACAGTACTGGGTTTTTTTGTTCATTTTTAAAAAAAGATATTTGGGTGGGGGGAGGGTAAGGGGTAGAGTAAGGGGGGGGAGGTCATGCCTTAATCCCTCCAGTAGTCATCTTGTTAGTTTGGCCAACTTTTTGACACTTATGTATGTTTGAAACAGGTCTAGCTCCATATGTCTAAGACCATTTCCTTAAAGGTTTATCCCTGTCAAATGTCCAAGTGCTAATCCCGCCCTAATTCCCGCCCAAAACATACCTGTAACACACCTCCTTAAGATTTAGACACACTGTAGACAAAACAACCAGAAAGATGTCCAGAAAGTGAGTGTTGAAAATGCCTACTTGGACGTTTTGTCTAGTAAGAAGTCTAAGTGCTGGTTTGTGCTGTCTTTTGGATGTCTATCTTTTTTTGAAAATGCCCCTAAAATGTTGCAGCTACTCCATCTTCCATCAAAGTCAATATGGGAAAGCTAGTCCGCTTCTGAGAGAACTACACTCGCTACCAATAAAAAAAGGGTTCAATTTAAAATAGCATGCATGGTATCACAAAGCCATATAAGGGGTTAACTCAAAGGGACCCATCTCAGAAATAAAGGTCAACAAATCATTCCAGTCTTCCAGGGCTACACAATGGCACAAGCTAACCTTTCCAACACCTCTAAAAGTTTACAGAAAAAACTATTCAGGCCACCTTTGCATTTCAAGACCCCAAAACCTGGAACCATCTCCTACTATGGGCTCCTTTTACGAAGATGCGTTAGGGCATTAACACGTGGAATAGCACACGCTAAAATGCCGCAAGCGCTAGCCGCTACCGCCTCCTCTTGAGCAGGCGGTAGTTTTTCGGCTAGCGCAAATCCGGTGCGTGCGCTAAAAATGCTAGCGTACCTTCATAAAAGGAGCCCTATGTCTACCTACTATCACTTCAGGAAATTACTGAAAACACATCTCTTCTCTTTGCAATCTACAGACTAATGAGCATCTGTAATCTACGCTCTGCTGTTACTACCATGATTAGTCAATTGTTCGAACTACTAATTTTGCACATAAAGTGTCAAGATCTCTGAATATTTAGATATAAGATCTAATTAATAAATCCTTTAAGCAATTCTTTCAGCTCCCTAATTTATCAACTTTCCCAAGTACTGGATAAATAAATCTTTTTAAATTATTTTAAAAAAATTTCCTTATGAAATTAAATAAATTATGAAAAATAAAACTTTTATCCTAGTTATAAATTAATTAATTAAACTAAGGAGACTTTAATAAGGGTGGGATGGAGGATCGTTGTAGACAGGGCCCGATTTAGATGAAAAGAGGCCCTAGGCTATTCCACTTATGAGGCCCTTTCACCTCCCATTTTTAAGTTTGTAAATTACATGAGAGATAATAAAATACATCATTACTGTGATATATATCAATATGTTAAATGAAACATGTTGTTATTGCTACTAACCTTTATAAAAAATGTGACACGGATAATAAATAAAAAAAAGTCGAGAACACTTATTTGGACATTTATTCTCAGCACCATATATAGTACTTGTAACAATAACTAATCAAACATAACACACAACAGTGCCCCTTCCTATGTCCATAGTGCCCCCGGTGCGTCCTTCCTCACCTCACCCCTCCTCCGATGCCCACCTGCCTCCCATCCCCCTTCCATTGAACACCCCCCCATGCCATCCTGCCTGCCTGCCTTCCATTAAACCCCCCCACCCCCCTCCGATGCCAGTCTGGGCCGCCCTGTCGGATCCACGTTTTGCCTCTCTCCCCGCGGGGCTGGGCTTTGCCCAGCTGTTTCCGGACTGACGTCTTTCCCTCCCCGATCCTCCTCCCAGGGCGAGAAAAAGAAAGGGAGAAGCCGAGTCGGCGCCCTGTTGCGGCCGGAGCTGGTTCCGATCCCGAAGCGTAGAATTTCTCCTTATTTTCGGTTCAGTGTTTTAGTGTTCACTGTTTTTAGAATAGTGTAATTTTATTTTTGCTAACAATTTGAATGTAGGCCCCTCTTGATCTTGAGGCCCTAGGCTGAAGCCTAGTTAACCTATAGGAAAATCCGGCCCTGGTTGTAGATGATTTTATGGCACTGCTTTAAGCCAGAATAAGGATTTGAAATAACTTATATGTTATAAGAGGTTCTATGCACTGAGATGATAGCCTTTGAATGATACTCCAATCTACTAGTTTATTTATTTATTTATTTATCCATTACTTGGGAAAGTTGATAAGTTAGGGAGCTGAAAGAATTGCTTAAAGGATTTATTAATTAGATCTTTTTATATCTAAATATTCAGAGATCTTGACACTTTGGGCTCCTTTTACTAAGCTACGGTAGCGTTTTTAGCGCACGCTGCCAATTAGCACGTGCTAACCCCCGCGCTAAGTGTAAAAACTAACGCCAGCTCAGTGGAGGTGTTAGCGTCTAGTATGCGTGGCATTGTAGCATGCGCTAAGCGCGCGCTAAAACCACTAGCGCAGCTTAGTAAAAGGAGCCCTTTATGTGCAAAATTAGTAGTTTGAACAATTGACTCATTATTTAAAAAAAAACAAGAAAAACCCTTTTTCTAATGATTTGATTTATTGTGGGTTGGATATTCAGTGAAGTGATCCGTGCTGCGTATTTGACTACCATGATTAGTACCAGTCTTACTGTAGGCAGCACCGTATCTTTTGTCTCTGAAATTCTACAACTTTAATCAATTGTAACCACAAATTTTACTGTAACTGCTATGTCTGTTACAATTCTTATTGTAAGCTGCATTGAATCCATGTAGAAAATTGCAGGATATAAGAGATTGTATGGCATGGTATGGTATGGTATGAGTCTACCTTCGTGAAGGGCCTGGGGTGTGTCAATTTTGGAGATGTCATAATTTTAAAAAGCTCTAGTGAAAAAAAATGGTACAATTTCATGTGGAAAATTAACAACTAGCTGTAAATGTTGTGTAATATTTTATTTACCTTTGTGGAATTTCTAGAATATTATGCAAAAATACACAAATTACAAAAATATGTTTACTTGCTCTGATAATTATTTTTATGTGTTTACATTGCATATTAAAGCCTTTTGTGCCTCAATTATCAATTTATCTTACTTATTTACCCACAAACAGGTGTCTTGCCAAAGGATCTGGCTCTTTTGAAAATAGGACCTGAATCACATAGCAGATGACTCACATCAGCTCTAAAGTTCATGAGAATATGGATTTCCGAGCATAATGTGAAAGGAAGGAATCTGAAAAATTTAAGAATAGTTGTAGAGATCTGTGTTGGGCTTTACATTGTAAATTGGTTCAATATAAAAATAAATTGCAATTGGACACAAGTGGCCTCTTTTACAAAGCCGCGCGGCAACAGCCCCGAAGCCCTTTAAATCTCTATGGGGATCAGGGCCGTTAGTGCAGGGCAGCAGCTAGTGCAGCTTTGTAAAAGAGGCCGAAGGTTCCAGGCATCTTTTCTTCCAGCTGCGACTGTTGAAAGAGGTAAGGAAGATAGTCATGCCTACAGAGAGAAGATCAGCTTGGTATGGTTATAATGAGTCTGTTCTGCAAGCTATGTTGTGTAGTGAAGAGGAAAAGGAGAGAAGGGATACAGTGGAGAAGATATTGAAGAACAGAGGTGAAGGAGATGAGACGACACAACTTGAAGACTTTGTTTGCTCACATTTAAATCTCTTCTGTTTAATACTCCGGCCTTTATTCATAAATTATTAATCCCTTATTCCTCCAATAGAACCCTAAGATCAGACCAACAGCATTTACTAATGATTCCCTCGTTAAAAATAATAAATACGCGCCGTCAGTATATTTTCTCAGTGACAGCTCCCCAAACTTGGAATTCTCTCCCCATCTATTTACGTGAAGAAATCAATCTAGACAAATTTAAAAATAAACTGAAAACTTTCTTATTTAACGATGCTTTTGTAATCTAATACCATTGGTTCCTTTTAATCAATATTCAACAAAATTTTGGACCTAACTGTCTTTTTTCCTCACATTCAACTATTTTTCATCCCATCCTTTTGTGTTTTCCATTTTTGGCTTCCCACTCTGCTCAATTACATTGTAACTTCTTTCCCTACCTTCCTTTTGTTTCCAGTTTGTCTAGTTATCGTCTGTGTCTAGTCAGTTTTTAATTGTTTTAAAATTTCTTTTATTCTGTAACTTTTATCCATGTGTAAATCGCCTTGAATATTGACAAAGCGATTAATCAAATAAATATTAAACTTGAAACTTGATGAGACCCAGGAAAACACCATCTTTCAACATTGAGGCAACTACTCTTAACTGGAACTCCTGAGTCCCTGAGCCTCCTCTTACCTGTACCAAGCCATTTCTGAGTAAACCCATGGTGGATCCAGACTGGCCATTACACATCCAGTCCATATAAGGTACATAAAAATTACAACTCAGGCTGCTGGTCATGTGTACAATCAGGAGAAGAGGGAACTAATATTATATTAGGGGTCAGGTGGTCAGCAGGGCGCTGAGCCAAAACAGAAGCAAACAAAATATGGTCCTTTTTGCAGGATTTTGTTAAATAAAATAAAATGAACTGCATAAATTGCATTTTAAAAACAGTTATGTGGTGGGTTAATAAAGCCCATTAAATAAATAAACAAACTGTGATTTGATGTAAGACTCACTTTAAGCAGTTTCTGAAGATAGCTTTAGATTCAGCATGCAAAGCTACATTATTTGGTCACTATTATGAAGGGCCGCTGATAAGTTCTCAGCCCAACCAACAAAGCTGGGGCAGTTTCCATCAAGGGCTATACACGTAGTGCAGTGATTTTCCACTTATTTCATTCCGTCAGAAAAATATGGAACAAAAAAGTGGAAAATCGCTGGACCAAGTGTATAGCCCTCGATGGAGACTGCCCCAGCTTTGTTGGTTGGACTGAGAACGTTTTAGTGGCCTATTGTAGTTTGTAAAATTTGTTTAAATATAAATCTACCCCTAAAATTGACAATTGATACACCCTAATAGTCACTGAATGATTGTTTCTTAAGTATTTGTAAAATCTACTTTAAGAAATTGTACTAAAACCCATCATGAAAGAAAAATTCTGAGCATGATAAGCTAGTATATTTCTATTCCAGTAGAATGAAATTACATGAAGACATACAGTACAAGACATATTACTCTAGAGCAGTGGTCTCAAACTCGCGGCCCAGGGGCCACATGCGGCCCGCCAGATACTATTTTGAGGCCCTCAGTATGTTTATCATAATCACAAAAGTAAAATAAAACAGTTTCTTGATCATATGTCTCTTTAGCTATAAATGACAATATTATTATTAAGACTTAGCCAAAAGGAAAGATTTATAAACTACTAGCTGATTACCCGGCGTTGCCCGGATATTTATTTATCCCAAAATGTCCAACCCCCTACATGTCCCACCCCCCTATGTCCCACATGTCCCACCCCCCACGTTACCCCCCCCCACATGTCCCATATGCCCCACCCCCATGTCCCAACCCCCTACCCTCCACATGTCCCAAAGGAATGTCCCTCTCTATGGGGCTGAACTTAGACTTAAACGGCATCGGGAGTGTCGGTATTCATCTCTGCGAGCCCGAAAACTATGGGTTGGACATTAATATCTGTCGCTTTTGATAATTTTAACTTATCACCCCCTTCCCACCCCCACAGTATTTTACCCCGTCCCACCTGCACAATATTTATCCCCAGATAGTAAGTCATATGTGTACCAAGTTTGGTTGAAATCTCTCCATGCGTTTCAGAGTTATGCTGAGTATTCATCTGTGAGCCCGAAAACACTATGGGGTAGATACTAAAATCTGTCATTTTCAATCATTTTTACATATCCCCCCCTTCCCACCCCCACAGTGTTTGTCCTCAGATAGTAAGTAATGTGTATGTCAAGTTTGGTTGAAATCTGTCCATGCATTGAAGAGTTATGCTGGAACATACATACATACACACACACACATATATTCAAACTATAATGTGAAATATTTGAAAAAATGAATACAATACAACTAACGCAAAACTTGATTATAAACAACATTTTTAGTTTCACCTCCAGGAGCAAGAACATATAAAATCTTGGGTGAACCCACCCTTGAGCAAGCAACTTAGAGTTGTGGGCCGCGAGACCCCCAGAACATATCACCCCAGGTAGTGAGGGATCTGCATACTAAGTTTCGTTCAAATCGGTCAAGCCATTTTTGAATTACTGTGAGAATGGCAGCTTTTTACATTTTTTCCATTGACATGAATGGGTGAAATCTGATTTTCTGTTTGTAGCTCCGCCCACGTGTGCAGGTGGGCCGCGAGACCCCCAGAACATATCATCCCAGGTAGTGAGGGATCTGCATACCAAGTTTCGTTCAAATCGGTCAAGCCGTTTTTGAATTACTGTGAGAATGGCAGCTTTTAACATTTTTTTCCATTGACATGAATGGGTGAAATCTGATTTTATGTTTGTAGCTCCGCCCACGTGTGCAGGTGGGCTGCGAGACCCCCAGAACATATCATCCCAGGTAGTGAGGGATCTGCATACCAAGTTTCGTTCAAATCGGTCAAGCTGTTTTTGCGTGATCGCGGCACATACACACATACATACCTCCGATTTTATATATATACTAGTCTTTAAGCCCGTTACATTAACGGGTGCTAGAACATATGTGTGTGTGTCTGTCTTTATTTCTTTCTCTCTCTCTCCTTAGCTGCTTTTTTTCTTTCTGCCTTTCTTTTTCCTTGGCTGTCCATCACCACCCCTTGCCTGCTCCCCCTGTCCATTTTCCCTTCCTTTTACCTCCCCTGTGTCCACCACCACCCCTTCACTGCTCTCCTTATGCAGCAGCAGCCCTTCTCCCTTTGTTTTACCTCCCCCCTGTCCAGCAGCACCTCTTTCCTTCTCCCCCTGTCCAACATTAGTCCTCCGTTCCTTTTCTTCAACCCCCTGTCCATCAGCATCTCTTTCGTTCTCCCCCTGTGCAACAGGTGCTAGAGTAGATGACTGTTTTTTTTTTTCCTTTCTCTCTCTGTGCTTGGATGCTGTCTGTCTGTCTGTCATTCTTTCTGTCTGTGTCTCTGTCTTGCGCCATGCCTGCCTATCTCTCTGTGGCCCCCTTCTCTTCCCCGGCATGATTGGTGTGTGCCCCCAGAACACCCTTCCCCCCAAAGCAGCCCCGTTTCCCAATGCCCCTGCCCCCTTTTGTGCCATGCCTGCCTGCTCCGTGGCCCCTTTCTGTTTCCCCCCTATGATTGCTGTCTGGCCCAGGAAACCCCTCACCCCAAAGTAGCCCCCTTTCCCTCTCCCCTTGTTGAGCCATGCCTGCCTGTTCTGTGATCCTCTGCCCATGACTGCTATGTGCCCCCAGCACACCCCTACCCCCAAAGCAGCCCCTTTCCCTCTTCCCCTGCTTGCCTGCCATGCCTGCCTGCTCCCTGTGCATCAGCATCAGCATTTCCCTCCCCCTCACCTGTTCCTTCGTAGCAGCATGGAGATAAAACGGCTCCCTTAGTTCTTTGCTGGATTTTTTTTAAGTTTAAAGATGCCTACGCGGCTCCTCTCACGATCCGGCCTGCGTCAGAAGCCTTCTCTGACACAGGCCGGGATCGTGAGAGGAGCCACGGCGGCAGTTTTAAACTTAAAAAAAAAAATGCAGCGAACTAAGGGAGCCGTTTTCAAAGCCGCCGCCGCGGCTCCTCTCATGAGCTGCACTTATATTATGTCGGAAGATGAGAGAGGAGCCGCGGCGACGGCGGCAGATTTCAAATTAAAATAATTTATGCGGCCAGCCGGCTCCCTCGAAACCCTCCCCCCCTTTCCCTTCCCGCGGTCCGTCTGGCTGCGTTGTTCTCTCCCTCATTCTCAAACCGTCCGTGCCAGCTGAAGTGGGAGTGGGGGGGACTCAGCACCAGCTGGGCGACTCGAGCCGCCGGCCCCCAGGAGCTCGAGGCCGACGGCGGACATGGCTTGCGTTGCCGAGTTTGGTGACGTACAACCCGCGCATGCGCACTAAAAAAAACCCGACAGATCAGGGAACACGTTTTTTTTAGTGCGCATGCGCGGCCTAGCATTTTATTATATTAGATAGATAAAGAGTTTTACCTCATGCAAAATTGTCATTTCTTTAATAAGACATTAACTGTTTTTTTCTGCGGCCTTCCAAGTACCGACAAATCCAAAATGTGGCCCTGCAAAGGGTTTGAGTTTGAGACCACTGCTCTAGAAACTTTCCTACCTCCCAGAAAAGGAATGGAATGCCAAGGACTTCCACAAAGAGAATTGTGTGTTCATTATCTCCTCCTGATAACACTGTTCTCACAGTGAATAATGATTTTGTTATAATAAAATATGTGCCCTTCAGCTTTCCTTTAACTCCTGTAGAGACCCATTCGTTAAATACATTAAACATGCTTTTCTAACTTGCATGATTGCCATATTGTTAAAGAACAGCAATAATGCACATGAAAACTCCATTACCATTGAATGCTGAAACCTTTACTATACTCTAGACGTATTGGAAGCAATTCCATAAATGGGTACCTCTATTTAGCTACCCCAATGACATGTGGTAAAAACCTATTCTTTAATAGCATCTGAGCAACCATATTCCATTATACAATACTAGTGTAAGTCAGTATTAGGATTTATTAACTGGCTTTCATTAAGTGATTCACCCAAGGCACTGGGCAACACGTTTTAAAATTAGGTACTCTAAGGCCCTCTTTTACTAAGGTGTGCTACCCGATTTAGCGTGCGCTAAATGCTAACACGTGCATGTTAGTGTATGGACACGTTAGCGTTTAGCATGCGCTAATTCGATTAGTGCACGCTAATCGGTTAGCGCACCTTAGTAAAAGAGGGGGGTGAGTATTTTCCCTATCTGTCCCAGTGGGCTCATAATTTAACTATGGTACATGGGGGTCAATGGAGGGTTAGGCAACTTGCTAGGGTCACAAAAAGCAGCACTGGGATCAAACCTCAAGGTACTGGGATAGCAGCTCTAACCACTAGGCCATTCCTTCACTCCACTTTGCATTTATGTGCCTGCGTAACTGTAGCTGTATTAAATGTGGCAGAGGTGAATGTAATTTATAGAATGAGGGGGTGCTTGAAAGTTCCCAGCCTAACCATTGCAAATGCAAGCAGTGTCTCACTTCCGGCTCACCACATAATTGTTTCCCACGTACTCACCTTTATAGGACCCCCAGGGACCCCTGAAGAAGACTTTTTGTCGAAACGCGGACCGTGTTGGGTCCTGTATCTCTAGTGGACTAAGGCTCTTATGTGGATGATTTATTTTTATGTGGATGGAATTATTTTATGTGGATGATTTCAGTGTACCTTTAGAACTTTGACACTTTCAAATAAAGTCCATTTAAGAACATTGTCACTCCACAGAGTTTTTTTTTTGTTGTTTTCTCTGGATTTTCTTCTTTGTGGATATTTTGGGATCAATTCCTTTTGTTTTTTTGCTTGGTGCTTGAAAGTTCCCAGCCTAACCAAGAATGGAATGACATGGAGCCATAAAACTTGCAAGTCATTCCACATATTCACCCCTAAGTTCAACACAAGTGGCACATCATGTCAAATGCTCTGATGTCTGCTCATTGAATTAATTCTCTGCTGCTGCAATCACCTCCAAATCACTAGAAAATTGTCAGCCTTCAAAACTCTTTTTAAGATTTGGAAACAGAAAATAGTCAAATGAAGCAAGATCTGGTGAGTAAGGTGGATAGTCTATGCACTGAAATCCCAACTGCATCAAACCATCCATCATTTTGCCAGTCATGTGAGCAGGTGCATTGTCTTGCATGAAGAGAACTCCTTTCTGCAGCTTCCCTCTCCTTTTTTTTCTCTCATTGCCTCTTTTAATCAGTACAGCAAATTTCAGTAGTATTCTGCATTAACTGTTTGGCTTCTTGGAAGATAGTCATTACAACACCTTCTTGATCCTGAAACACTGTGGCCATGACTTTCCTGCTGACTTTTGGGTATTGAATTTCCTTGGCTTTGGAGAACTGTTGTTTTGTCTCAGGATCATAGTGGTGTAACCATGTTTCATCAACAATAAATAGTCATTCCAAAAAGTTGGTACCAATTTGCTGAAAATGCTGCAAAATCAAAATGGAAGTGTCTACTCGACATTGTTTCTCATCAGCATTCAAACATTTGTGCACCCACTTGGCTGATAGCTTCTGCATACCCAGCTGCTCATGGATTATACATTCAACATATCAGTGGCGTAGCGAGAGTAACTGGTGCCTGGGGTGGTGGCGCCACTCTCCTGCCCTCTTCCCCGCCCCACCCTCTGCCATGTGCGTGCACACATGCCCACACCCCAGCCCTGTACTTTTGTAACTTCAGCGCGAGCAACGAAGAACTTGCTGCCCGCTTCAACTTTGGAGCTCGCTCTGATGTCACTTCCATCCAGATGTGATGTCAGAGAGAGCTCCGAAGCCGGTGCGAGTTCCACACTTCAAAATTCCACCCTTTTCGCTGAAGTGATTGAATCAATGACCTGAAATAATATCAAATCATAGATTTATGTTTCTGCAAATTGGCGCTTTGCAAAATTAAATAACACTCTTTTCAGCTACAGTGGCAAAATAACGCTTAGAATTTAGGAAGTTGTTGGTTGGGTTGAGAACATTTTAGCACCCCTTCATATGGCTCTAGGCACAATTTTATAAAAGTTATGTGAAACGTATAGAATTACGCTTACCACAGTTATGTGTCATAACTTTTAGGTGTGCCCATTTAGGTTAAGGAAAACCTGGCCTAAATGCCCGCACCTAAGTTGTGTGGGCATCGGCGCATAATCCAAAAACTTGTGTATAACTTAAAAGAACATCCACAATCTGCCCCCTAGCCACACCCCCTTTTCGGAGTCATGCACTTGAACTGACGCATAACATTTTGGGCAATGCACACACCAAGTTGTACACGTAACTTCCAATAAATGCCAATTAATATTAATTATGAGTTAATTGCCAATTATCAGGCTTGTTAAACAATTAAGTTATGCTTGCAAATAGCTGTGCACACTACTATGCATGCATAATATAAAGCACTATAAACTGAATTTGAGGGTAACTGTCTAATTATAGGCAAATTGCTACAGAATTACCCCCATGCTTGTCTTAATGTAGATTTTCACTCATATTCAAATATCTACATCAGGGGTAGGGAGCTCCGGTTCTCGAGAGCCGCATTCCAGTCGGGTTTTCAGGATTTCCCTAATGAATATGCATGAGATATATTTGCATGCACTGCTTTCAATGCATATTCATTGGGGAAATCCTGAAAACCCGACTGGAATACGGCTCTCGAGGACCGGAGTTCCCTACCCCTGATCTACATACTAAATTATAACCAGCTTATTGCTTTTGGTTAAACTCTAGTGAAATGGCTAAAGAATAAATACAAAAGATAATCAAGCCTGAAACCTTTCACTGCAAAACAGGTTTGAGAGCTCCAGTAATTAAATGAGGTAATAAGCAGATGGTTGAATGAGACTTTGTATGCTGGTCTGCAAACAGAGGATAGGGAGTTAACAGATTGTTTGTGATGGTGCCATCCCCCTCCATGCCTCAAGCATCTCTTTTGTGCTCAGAATTAATGTTTTTAATACCCCCAAATATCTGAAGTGTCAGGGGACCATTTGCAACAGTTGCTATTTGGCAAAATGGCTATTTGATATTTGGGGTTGATTAAAAGCAAAATGCATATTAACACATACTGCCCAGTATTAACATTAACCTGTGGAAGTTAATTGATGTTAGATGGTACTGCAGGTATTTACTAGGGAATTCTCTTTACGGTACCCAGTATTATGTGCTATTTCTGTGCCGATTTTTTGGTCTGGAAAAATATCACAGAAGCAAGAGACTGCAACGGGAAGGTCCAGCAGCCATCTTGGCTGCAGAACCAATAGGGGCAAGAGCAACTGGTAATCACTCTTGCCCTGAAGAGTTACTAGACCACCAGGAGATTTAATGGTAGGCCTGGTGAGGACCTTCTGGTGGTGGATGAAGGATGGTAGTGCTGGTGGTTAGATGCTGAGGGTGATTAAGGGGGAGCAGGCAGAGGGAGAGGTTGGGCGGAGAATGCTGAGAGTGATGGGAGGACCCAGTTTTCAGATGCCAAACCCGAAACCAAAGTTGAAATTTGATCAACCTCTAGTGTCAATAAACCAAGCTTTCGAGTTCTGCTATGCATAGTAAATTTAGAGAAATTTGATTAATTATAAAATCATGGGATATTTCTTTATGTACATAATTATATTTATCTGAAGTTTTAACAAAGAACTCGAACAAAAAAAAATGCTGTAAAATTAAAATATGCAATACACTGTTGCAAGATTTTATTTTGAAGCTGGAGTTAGTGTTGGTACATTTTTACCAACTGACTCCACCCAAAATTGCTTCTGACTCAACAACTCTAACTCCTCAGCCCTGACCTGAATACAGGGGCACTCGGTGAAAGGAGTAATCCGATTGGCTAGATGAATCCTTTAATCTACTGTGGTTTTCCTTGTCGAACCAGGAAGCAATAATCCTGATTTCAGTTTATCGACTGACTGCTAGCTTTTTCTGTATGCCCAAAACACAGTAGCATCCAAAAGGCTGTGAATTGACACAGGCAGTTGAACACATCAAGAGAAGCATCTTTAACAATCCAAAGACAAGCGTAGATCATCTCAGCTGTACTATCCTCAATGTTTCACTGCTATTTCATAATAAATCAAAATGGAAAGAAACATTGCATTCACGAAGTATTACAAGTATTACAAGGCAAGAAGTGGAAATGTCCTAAACTCAAAAAAATGAGACTGATCCAGAACACTGCGGTTCGCCTCATTTTTGGACTAAAAAAATGGGAGCATATTACCCCCTTTTATCAAAAACTTCACTGGTTGCCAGTAGAGTCCAGAGTTCTGTTCAAGTTTTCCCTGTATTTGTTACAAAGCAGTTTTGGGGATGCTACCAGATTATCTTGCTTCTCATTTTTCTTTGAACTATTCTAATAAGAGTACACGTAGAATAAATCTATTTAATTATCCTTCTATAAAATTATGTCAATATAAGAAGTTTTTTGACGGAATTTTCTCATTCCAGGCCGCTAAACTGAATACATGGCTTGGAAAAACCTATATTAGAGGCTACTTCTTATTCTGTTTGACATGTTTACAACTTAGTTGTGGTACTGTTTAACTTCTTGCTTTTAACTGATGTATTCCAATTTTATTGATTGTCTTTAATATGCATTCTACTTTTACTGACTGTATGTATTGTTTCCTTTGTTGTGAACTGCTTTGAACTTTTGGTATAGCAGTATACAAAAATAAATTATTATTATTATTATTATTAACCCTTTCAGGACCATAAGGATCGTAGGCCAATTTTTGTGGTTTTGATGACATTTTTATGGTAAAAAGGGCTTGCAGATGCCAAAAAATTGATTTTTTTTGTGAAATATCATTATTTTTATTTAAAAAATCACACTTCTGGCTTATGGACAGTGTGGCAAGTGAATCTTCTCGTCAATCTGGCAACGACGCTAATGAATGAATGTCGGAACCAGTTTGTTTACATAAAGGCAGTATCATATGGAATCTGTACATATCAAATTTAGAACTGTAGACTATCCCAATCAAAATTTATAGGATTTTAAAGTTATGGGACAAATATGTCCCTTGGTCCTGAAAGGGTTAAACAGACTGGTGAATGTTTTGCAAAAATTTCCTTTTATTCATCCAAAAGTAACTCAATGACTCAACATGTACGTGTTTCGGCCAAGGTGGCCTGCCTCAGGAGTCTTAAAAATCTCGTTGTTGATGTAACTAAATAGGTCCACAAAAGCACATATACGGTACTCAAATCATGGCTGCAGAATTATGGATGGCTAAATAGAAGATACCACATCTTTAGACTCTCTGAAGTGCATGCTAAAGCCAAATTGATTCCGTCCGCATCCGCGTTCACTACGTATTATATAACCTGTTGCATTTACTACTACATTAGGGCCAGATTCTGAAAAAAAGGCCCTAAATTGGTACCTACATTAAGGGCTCCTTTTACTAAGGTGCGCTAGCGTTTTTAGCGCACGCAGGAAATTACCACGCGCTACGCTTCTAGAACTAAGACCAGCTCAATGCTGGTGTTAAGATCTAGCAGGCGGGGCAATTTAGTGCGCCCCTATTCCGTGCGTTAAAGCCCTAGCGCACCTTAGTAAAAGGAGCCCTAATTATCCAAATGAGGTTTTTTTTTCCAGTTTAATTTTAGTGTTGAAACATTTTATTAATCATTTTTAATAAACAAGAATGCAAGCAAATAATGAAGTACAGCATGAAGCAACATCCCCCAACCCTCCTACCACTCCCCAACTACCGCTCATCCAGTAGATGTAACCCAGAACCAGCAAACCCTCCCAAAACACGAAGGTTTGGGAATCTGTGTTCTGATAATCCCCGAACCTCTACCCCACAAAACAGGGCTAAGTTACATACCCCAGCCACCATATTACACAATAAACAACATAGCAACCCACCCCGCCAACCCCCCCGACTCAAAATGACCACAACTATCCGAAATATATCCCATCCCAGAAGATCACATGGCTCTCAGTAGGAAGTCCCTCCACTCTATTATATTACCTAAATGAGTTTTAACAAGCTCATAGTTGGAAAAAAAATAATTGCCTGATAGGTGCCTACCCAATTCTATAAAATGGGTGTGTTTGGGGACAGAGATAGAGATGGATGCTGCTAGGCACAATTCGCAAAAGAATTTAGGCTCCTGCAATGCAGGCTAGTAAAACCTTGGCCTACATTATCGGCACCTAACTTTCATGATGTGCCATTCGACACAATTCTGTAAGTGGCACTTAAGCATGATTGGCATGCGCCCGTTGCCTTTTTTCAAGGCACCTGATGATTTAGGCGCCGTTTACAGAACCTGACCCTCAGTGGCTATTGTTGATATTCTTGTGGTCATCACTGGCCAATCGCATTCCTCTTTTTGGGTCTGGAGTCACAGCTTATGTCGTTGCTTTTCATCATTCTCTCGTCTTCTGTGCCAACTTTGTTTTGATCTACTTATAGAAAGAGAAAAACACATTTGAGATTTATTGAATTACCTTTCTATAGAGAAGAATAAACCATCATAACGCTGATATGGACAGAAATGCCACCCGTCTAAACACCATACACAATTAAAATTGCAAAGAGCAGCAATTATTAAGACTTAATGTAGTTAAAGAGGCAAGTTTTAATGAAATCAGTGTTGTATAAAGATTTAGCTTTTAACCAGTCTCAGCCCTACATGTGGTAGTTCTAATCCTCCGATATTTCAATTCGCTTTCCTTACGTGCGGTTAAGTCTATTCTGTTGCTTCACAGCTGGATGGGCTTGGAATGTATCGGAAACATGTTGGATAAAAAGACTTGTGTGCAAACTGAACAAGAAAGAACAACTCTTGCTGTTCTCACTCAGGTCTTTTATTATAAATGGGACTGTCTCCTATGAGGAGCTTGTTATGACATGACTTCAACAGTTTTGTGCAAGCAAACAATTTTCCATTCCCAGCTGGAACTCATCCAAAAGGTGTGGCTTCTAGCACTTCAGGCATGAATGAGTCACGCCTCCTCCTTGCTTTTGGGGCATCAAGCAGTACCATAGCTCAAGGAGTGGCCCGGCCTCTTTCTCTATCTCTCCCTCCACCCCCCACCCCCCCCAAACATTGCTCACCACAGTTTAGTTTCATATTCCCTCACAGACACCTGACAGCTATCACCCATCGTGGCCATGCACCAGCTTCAGTGAAAATGCAAATGGACTCCTGGTCCTGGTTTCTGTTTTAATAAGGCTTTGGGTGTGTCTCTTTGTACTGATACATAATACTGTGCTGATAGGCTTTAATGTTAATGATGATTACTTTTTCCAAAGTACAAATTCACAAGAGAAGAGCATTTTTCCTTGAAAAGGTAGTTTTAAAATAATGAGTCATTTATTACATGAGGCTGTAAAGGGTGTAGATTCAAAAGTAATATTAGGAAATACAGTACAGTATTTCTTTAGAGAAGAGGTGGTGAATACATGCGAAAGGTTTCTAGTAATCTAACCCAAGTACCAGAACCTGGGAATTCTCTTTCATAATATCCTCGCTTTACCCTGGGTTTTTATTTCACTGTTATTATGTTTCCCTTTTGTTTCTTCTTCTTTTTTATATTTTAATAATGAAATGGTAGTTTAAGAAAAAAAAAAAAAAAAAAGAAGGGTGCCTTGGCAGGGAAGGCACACAGACACATATATTATGCCTATTTTATAGAGGTTAGGCTGCCCTGGAGTAATCTGGAAGAGTGCATGGGTGCTTTCTCTGACAGAAAGAAGCTTTTCTGAAAATAGGAATTTTTACTATGCTTTGAAATTTTGCAACAGCAAACAGGCATATCCTGACCCAAAGCATCAGCTGAAAACACAATTGCGTTGGCCTTTTTGTGAAATTGTATTCTACGTTCAAGAAACAGCAATTGCTAGATAAGTCCGATTTATATACAGTTCTTTGGATAGAACTTTTGCACAAAATAATGCTGGTGGATAGATATAGCAAAAAAGAACCCAGGCCTTATGATTAAAACAATATTAACCCCCTCCTTTACATAGTTGCGCTAGCGTTTTTAGCACCGGCTGTGGCGGTAACAGCTACATGCTCATAAAATGCCGATGAGCGTTTGAGCTGATACTGCCACGGGCCGGCGTTAAAAACGCTAGCGCGGTTTTGTAAAGGAGGAGGTAAAGCAGCAACTTGTTTAGCACCAAGTGAAAGTGCTACATTTGTTGGGCATGATTTACTGCCCTTTATATGAAGGTTCTGCCTCACTACTAAAAAAGATGAAAAAATATTTATATAAATTAGGGCTGCTGCACATTGATTAAAATTTGTAATCACATTTGTAATCATCAAACTTTTCCAAAAAGAAATCAAAACTCTTCTATTCAAAAAACACCTTCCATCATTCTAACCTACATGCACACGCATACCCCTTCATAATCACCACCCCTATAGTATCCCCTAGCCAAATCCTTCAAACCTTCCCCAAAATCATACTCAGAAACCTAAAAATACAACCCCCATTCGGGATCAGAATATTGCTTCCCTTAACACTATGTAAGCAACCTCCATCTGTAACCAGAATATTCCGTCCCTCAACGTTATGTAATAATCTTCCTAATTTGTATGTATTGCTATTGCTATGTAAACTTGTTATGTATATGTTATATACCTGATATATAAACTCCCTGGAAATGTCCAGTTTTCACCCAACTTTGTAATCCACTTAGAACCGCAAGGCACAGGCGGAATAGAAATCTCTAATGTAATGTAATGATTAATTGATAAAGTGTCTCCCTCACATTTCCATGTATACAATGCAAAATATAGACAGCAGGTATACTCAAAACTCACATATTTCAGTTACTAAACTGAAAATAATATAATGTTTCTTTATTGCTGGTGATTTTATTTTTCTAATCTTGTTGTTCCATTTCTCTGGTTCTGCTCCTCTGGCTGTGCTCTGAACTCTGTTTCAGGGCATCATCTCAACTATTTCTTTTCTTTCCCCCTCTCTTCTTTATTTCTTGACCTATATATATAGATATATATTTTTCACATTCAACTTTCTTCCATATTTTCTTCCTCCTCATATCTATCTTATTTCCATCTCTTCCCTTCCTCTTCATTCATGGACACCATCTCCTCCAGTCTCCTCTCCCCTCCCCTCCATGGGCACCATCTTTCCGGATGATACATAAATCTGCAATAGAGAAGATACCCAGGATGGTGTGAATAACATGAAGAAAGACCTGGCGAAGCTTGAAGAATGGTCAGAAATTTGGCAGCTAAAATTTGATGCTAAGAAATGCAAGGTTTGGGCTGCAAAACCCCAAGGGAACGGTACAGTTTAGGGGGTGAAGAACTTATGTGCACAACAGAAGAGCGGGACTTGGGTGTGATTGTATATGATGATCTTGAGGTGGCCAAACAGGTTGAAAAGGTGATGGTGAAAGCTAGAAGATTGCTAAGTTGCATAGGGAGAGGTATGGCCAGTAGAAAAAAGGAGGTATTGATGCCCCTGTATAAGACTTTGGTGAGACCTCATTTAGAATATTGTGTACAATTCTGGAGGCTGCACCTTTAAAAAGATATAAAAAGGACGGAGTCAGTCCAGAGGAAGGCTACTAAAATGGTGCGTATTTTTTGTCATAAGACATATGGGGACAGACTTAAAGATTTCAATCTGTATACTTTGGAGGAAAGGCGGGAGAGGGGAGATATGATAGAGATGTTTAAATACCTAAATAGCATGAATGCATATGAGTTGAGTCTCTTTCATTTGAAAGGAAGCTCTGGAATGAGAGAGCATAGGATAAAGTTAAGAGGCGATGGATTCAGGAGCAATCTAAGGAAATACTTTTTTAAAGAAAGGGTGGTAAATGCTTGGAACAGTCTCCCGGAAAAGGTAGTGGAGAGAGAGATTGTATCTGAATTCAAGAAAGCATGGGATAGGCATGTGGGATCTCTTAGAAAGAGGAAGAGATAATGGTTACTGCGGATGGGCAGACTGGATGGGTCATTTGGCCTTTATCTGCCATCATGTTTCTCTGTTATCTTCTCTCTTCCCCTCCCCTTCTGTGCATGGGCACCATCTATTCTTTCCTCTTCTCTCTTTACTTCCTCTCCCCTCCTTCCCTCCTCTCTATGGGCACCATCTGTTCCATCTCTTTTCCAGTTCCCTCTGGGGACCTTCTCTCTTTCCTACCCCTCCCCTTCATTGACACCTTGCTTTGGTCTGTGTCTCAGCCCCCTTCCCCCAACCAGAATATTTTTTTTTGTGCTGCATCCCCCCCCAGATTATTTTTCTCTCCTACCACTGCCCCCTCCCTGGGTATTCCTACAGCTTTTTCCCCTACCCCATACATTCTGTTTACCTTTACTCCAGCACCCATTTCTCTCCTGCAAGCTACTGCACTGTGTTCTCCAGGAAAATGTTTGAGTACCTGATTTGTAACCCACTCTGAGTTCCTTTTAGGAGGATGGGCCCCCCCCAAAAAAAATTAAAATAAAATAAATTAATATCTCTTTCCCTCTCTCCCGTCAGCCTTCTGAACTTGTCTGTACACATTCTGCTCCTCTCTGGCTGGAATTCTCCCTCTAGCATCCTGCCTACAGGGAACAGGAAGTTTTGTCAGATAAGGCAGGATGCTAGAGAGGGAGGATACCGGTGGCTAGTGAGGAGCAGCATGTGTACAGGCAAGTTCAGAGGGCCGCCAGGGAGAGGGTTGAATGAGATACCGGAGAACATAGGGTGGCAGGAGCGGAAAGGTACTGAGCGAGCAGGTGGAGGCAGGGGAAAAAGCTAAAAGAGAAACTGAGACAGTGGTAGGAGAGAAAAATATGCCAGGGAGAGGAGGAAAGGGAGAGAGAACAGTCTGATGCAATTAATGTTAAAATTATTGACATAAATTAAAATTTTTAATGCATTATTCCCTCTCTCCCTTTTACAAAACCTTAGCGCCAAAAAATGTGCCAACTTTTCCATCCCATCAATTAGCGATCTCGAATGTCTCGTACAAAGTCTTAACACTAAAGGTACCAATGCGGAGATGATCCCTCCTTTGATTTTGAAACGCTTCGTCTCTTTCTTTGGCCCATTCATCCAAACAATTATCTCACACAGTCTTACTTCTGGATCACTCCCAAAGTCATGGAAAGAATCACTTATTCACCCCATTCTAAAAGATCCAAAAGGTAACCACAGCGACTGTTCAAACTACAGACCCATAGCTAATATTTCCTTTCTCGCTAAACTAACAAAAAAGGTCATGGTCAAGCAACTTTCCAAGTTCACTGAGACAACCAGAGTCCTTCATCCAAACCAGACAAGTTTCCGCCAAAACCATTCTACCGAACATTCTTTGATTGGCCTGACTTCATCAATCCTTTACTGCCTAGATCACCATTAATCAGCTATTCTTATTTTGCTGGACTTGTCGGCCGCATTCGACATGATTGATCATCATCTCTTATTAAAAAGGCTCGAGTCAATTGGCATAAGTGATTCAGTTCTGGCATGGTTTAAATCTTATTTCTCTGAAAGAACTTCTAAGGTTAGATTCAACAATTCTATCTCAAAATCCTCTATTAATAACCATGGAATCCTTCAAGGCTCAATTCTATCTCCTCTCTTATTTAATATTTTTACAGCCCCTTTACTAACTCTATGTCAATCCATCGGGTTTTCAGTCTTTGCCTATGCTAATGACTTCCAACTCTGTCATCCAGTGAACTCTGAATCTGACGAGGAGATGTTCAACATCAACCAAAAGCTCTCCAAAATCCAGCAATGGCTTCAAGATAACATGTTATCTCTGAACCTGGCAAAAATTAAAACTGTCTTTTTCCCATGGAAAAAAGGACTCAGGAGTCACCATCAGTTTGCATCAACAATTCTTCAATTCAGTCTGTTGATAAGATAAAAATCCTCGGAGTAATTGTAGACAATAAACTAAACTATCACGACCAAATTAATTCTGTTGTCAAAAGCTATTTCCACAGGCTGCATATGATCAGATCCTTAGCCAATTTTCTGAATGCTCCCTCATTGAACACTTTAATTCATTTGTTTAAATATATATAAATTGGATTATTGCAATTCACTTTACAAAGGCATCGCACAAAAAGAAATTAGAAGATTACAAATAATACAGATTGATAGGATTAAGAGTGACAAATCCCCGGGACCGGATGGCATCCATCCAAGGGTCATTAAGGAACTGAAAGGGACTATAGCTGAACTGCTTCAACTAATAGCCAATCTGTGGATTAAATCAGGAAAGATTCCGGAAGACTGGAAGGTAGCAAATGTTACGGCAATCTTAAAAAAGGTTCGAGGGGAGATCCGGGAAACTATAGACCAGTGAGATTGACCTCGGTACTAGGAAAGATGGTAGAGGTGCTGATAAAAGACCGCATCATTGATCACCTTGACGGACACAATCTGATGAGGACCAGCCAGCATGGCTTCATCAAAGGAAGATCTTGCTTGGCGAACTTGCTGCACTTCTTCAAGGGAGTCAACAGGCAGATAGACAAGGGTGACCCGGTCGACATTATACATCTGGATTTTCAGAAGGCGTTCGACAAGGTTCCACATGAATGACTTCTTTGGAAAATTGAGAGCCATGGAATAGTAGGTGAAATACTCACGTGGATTAAAAACTAGCTACTTGACCATGTAAAATATTATGCATGTTTAAGTCTCCTACAAATGTGCCTCCATTAAGGGTAAATTTAATACATTTTATCCTTGTGTAGAAAATGACTTTTATAAAACTGTACAAATGCATACATGTGCAAAAAAGTATGCACCTACAGTTATATGATCTGCACGTGTGCGTTGCTACAGGCATAGTTCAGGTGCAGCAGAGATAGTATTGCAGTGCACCGTATGCTTGGAACAAGCTGCCTGAATCCCTATGGTGGGCTCCGTCTCTGGCAGTGTTCAAGGCCCAGTTAAAAATCCACCTCTTTGAGAGTGCTTTCAACTCCTAACTCCTTTCACCTTGGGTTCTGCATCCCCAATCCTATATATCATGCCTGTCTGCCCAAGTTAGATTGTAAGCTCTTCCAAGCAAGGACTGTCTATAAATGTCAAAATGTACAGCACTATGTATGCCTTTCAGCGCTATATAAGTAGTAGTAGTATACAGACCACCTAATTCTATAATCTTGCAAGCACATTTTCATGTTTACCATGCAAAATTGTATGCATAGGTTATAGGAAAATGGTGGTCATACAAATACGTTATTGATTAATAAGGCAGAAATTGGCACTAGCAACCAATTGTCAGTGATAATTGGAGCTACTTGTTGATAATTAGCACATAACTGCAAATTATTGCCAACTTCACTTAAGTTTATTTTAAAGAGCTCTGAGGGTGTGTGTGAGGGGGGAACACCCCCAGTTTACTTAATAGTGTTCACGCTGCCTTTGGGGTGTGTGTGGGGGGTGAAACCCCCCACATTATACAGAAAACTTAACTTTTCCCCTAAAAAATAGGAGAAAAGTTAAGTTTCCTCTATAATGGGGGGTTCCAACCCCCAACCCCCCCCCAACGGCAGCACAAACACTATTAAGTAAACTGGGGGGGTTCCCCCCTCACACACACCCTCAGAGCTCTTTAAAATAAACTTTTAGGGCAGCACGCTAGAGTCTTACGCTCAGTTGTCTGTTCTGTAATGTCGACGCGCCTTTGTCCCGCACGCTTATGACTGTGAACCATTGTTGGAGAATGGAGATGTAACATTAATATCATGTCCAATTAATATCATACCAATTGTCAGTGATAATTGGAGCTACTTGTTGATAATTAGCACATAACTGCAAATTATTGCCAACTTCACTTAAGTTTATTTTAAAGAGCTCTGAGGGTGTGTGTGAGGGGGGAACACCCCCAGTTTACTTAATAGTGTTCACGCTGCCTTTGGGGTGTGTGTGGGGGGTGAAACCCCCCACATTATACAGAAAACTTAACTTTTCCCCTAAAAAATAGGAGAAAAGTTAAGTTTCCTCTATAATGGGGGGTTCCAACCCCCAACCCCCCCCCCCCAACGGCAGCACAAACACTATTAAGTAAACTGGGGGGGTTCCCCCCTCACACACACCCTCAGAGCTCTTTAAAATAAACTTTTAGGGCAGCATGCTAGAGTCTTACGCTCAGTTGTCTGTTCTGTAATGTCGACGCGCCTTTGTCCCGCACGCTTATGACTGTGAACCATTGTTGGAGAATGGAGATGTAACATTAATATCATGGCTTGACTAGTTTAATTTCTTACATCTCTGAACCATAACTTTTGCTTTAGCTTCCAATGCACATAGAAGAAACAGGAAAGCAGGATAGGACATTAAATTGGCCTTTTGAGCTAATTAAGGGGGATGAATGGTATGCTGCAAAACTGAATGTGAGACAAAGCTGAGGTTATCAAGATGATCTTGCCGAATGCTAAAATATACAGGCATTTAATTTCTCTTCTGTTCTGGTTAATAACAAATTTTTCTCTCCTATGATTCTCTTTCTCTCACAACCTTAGACTGCAATAAATAACTGCATAGACCCCTTTTCTGCATTCCTTTTCTGTGAAATCTTTCTGTGTTCTGTTTCTCTAACAGATAAGACATAGCATGATGGGGGCCATAGAACAAATAAGAGGCCCCTGTGCCATCCAAAGACGTGAGTAACCATGGAGATGTGATCTATAAATCAGTGATATCCAAATAAAGTCCTGTTAGCAACATGAGAACTGGCACAAGAATTTGGCTACACATTTACTCCCTCTTCCATCAAGGGGCACGCTTTAGACTTTGTTAGTAACATAAGAAAATTAATACTTGGTTTTACTGCTCCTTATGGCACACCCCCTGCCCATAAATTATGGCCTCTCAATTAAGAGTTTTGTGAGTAACACAAGCACTGGCACAGAGTTTGGCTAGAGCACATGACAGAGATAAGAGATTACGTGACCTGAGCTAATACATATATATGTACATGGTATTAGAACCCTGTAAAACTCGAACTCCTAGTTTCAGCAAGTGGGAAGACTTGTTTTCTCTAACACAGTGTTTCTCAACAAGCGGTTCGTGTACTCTTAGGGGTACGTGAGCTAATTGTTGGGGGTACATGGCACTGGCCATTGCCAAGGATATTGCCTACCCACCTGCTGAAGTCACAGCCAGGAATCCCTCCTTTATGTCCTCCACTCTCCTGTTGAAGCTGCCGCCGGGGATCCCTCCTTCCTACCCTCCACACTCCTGTTGAAGCTGCTACTAGGGATCCCTCCTTCTCACCCGCCCTCCTCCACTGAAGCCGACCCAGAGGGCATCCCTCCAACGACAGAGCTGACATCAGAGGAAAGCCTTCGGGGTCAGCGGGGTTGGTGGTGGTCCCAGTTACCTCCTTTTGCCTTCAACGGGACTCGTTGCAGGGACGCACAGGCAGCAGTTCACATGCTGCACATAGCTAACCTGGAAACCTTCTCTCTGACATCAAAGCTGACATCAGAGAGAAGGCTTGTGGGCCAGCTACATGCAGCATGTGAATCGCTGCCTGCCCATCCCTGCAACGAGAGCCGCTGAGGGCAGCAGTGAGTGTGGCTCGAGCAAGTAAGGAAGAGAGGGGACATGATCTGGGACAAAGAGAGAACGGAAGGGGGTTGAGCACACTGGGACATGGGAAGAGCATGATTTTGGGACAAAAGCTAGAAGGCGGGGGGAGGGGGCATGAACTCGGGACACAGAAGGGAATGGGCATGAACATGGGATACAGAAGGGATGGAGGAAGGGGCACTAACTTGGGACATAGGAGGGAGGGAATAGAAAGGGAGAATTGTTGGGCATGAGAGGCAAAGAGATGGTACACATGGGGAAAGGAAAAAGAGGAAAATTGGGCATAAAGAGAGAGAGGAGTGAGGTAGAGATGCATGGGGAATAGAAGGATAAGAGGGAGAAATATTGGATATGGTGGTGGAGAGGGAACAGAGGGACAGATTGAAGGGGATGCAAGGGGGAGGAATGTTGGACATAGTGATGGAGGGAGATATGTAGTATCATGCTGGAGAGGGGTGATAGGAGAAATGGGCATGGGGCATTGGTGAAAAATGCTGCACATGATCCGGGGGATGAGAAAGGGAGAAATGTTGGATGTGGCAGTAGAGGGGATGGGAGAGATGCACCCTGGATCTCTCAAGACAGATGGACAGTGAGAGAGAGAGGGAGACCTGTTGCCAATAGGGGTGGAAGAGAGAGGAAGAAAAGTTGACTCATGGAGTGTCAGAGAGTGATGTTGGTTGGGGGCAGGGAATGAGGTCCAGAGGAGAGGAAGCATGCAGGAGGCAGAAAGAAAGAAATATTGGATGCACAGTCAGAAGGAAGTGCAACTAGAGACTCATGAAAACACCAGACAACAAAGGTAGGAAAAATTATTTTATTTTCAATTTAGTGATTGAAATGTGTCAGTTTTGAGAATTTATATTTGATCTATATTTTGTACTACATTTGTCTATTTTTCTATAGTTGTTACTGAGGTGACATTGCATATTTTACAGTCATCTGCCTTGACCTATTTGAAAAAAAGAAAAGAAAGAATATAAATGATAATTAACATTTTCTGTGTGTACAGTGTACTTTGTGGGAGGGGGGGTTATTTTGTGGTTACCATTATGTATTAATAAGATTATATTATGTGTATATTGAAAATGAATGAAAGAAATTGCATTACTATTAGTACTATTATTATGGGGGTAGGGTCAGAGGTTGGGTGGGTCTGGGGTGGAGTTTGGGCTGGTCTGGGACAGAGCTTGGGCGAGGATACTCGGTTGATATTTGTTAGACTTAGGGGGTACTTGGCTTGAAGAAGTTGAGAAACGCTGCTCTAACACAATGCGTTTTAGTGTTAGAGGGGGCAACGCTGCCCTGGGGGGAACTCTGTTCCTTTGCATCAGACAGAATGTCTCTGGATGGGGGTACAGTTCTCCCAAATCTGTTTGTCTTAGATGTCTTGTTTGAAAAGTAATTATTTGTTTGTGTGAGGTTTGTCCTGAGCTTTGTGTGCTATATGAGTAAGGTTTATTTCTACTTTGTTTAACTCTTCTTCCTATCAGTGTGTATGAAAATAAGTTAACTAGAATAAAAAGAGCAAAAAGAGACTTTATCTGTACAGATTGTGTGAGTGCTGTTTGTAATTACTTTGATACTGGATGGATATAAGATTGATATCTAGGTCAAAGGATGACTCTAAGACACTTGTCCTCTGGAGTGCATCTGAGGTTTGACACTGTGTAACTGTGGGAGGGGTATGGTCATGGGAGAGGCATGGGCTGGACGGCAGCATGCCAAGTTCTTATACGCTAACCCAGTGTCTCTCAAACTTTCTTGAGCCAGGGCACACTAAAGGTAGTGGTCACGGGTTGAGGCACCCAGAAGTGCGCAAATGTCACCGTGATGACATCACGCATATGTGTGACATCATCACATTGACATCCGCACATGTGCAGAGGCCCTCCAGATGGGCCCTGAGACACCAGTAGGGGGTGCCAGCAGGGAAGAGGGCCAGAGAGAAGGAGAGACACTGGCGCCAGCTGATTGCCTACAGCAGTGTTTCTCAACTACTTCAAGCTAAGTAACCCCTAAGTCTAACAAATAGGCCCACCCAAGCTCTGCCCCAGATCCTATCCCCTTTACTAATTGTAATGCAATTTTTTCCACTCATTTTTCATGTACACACAATATACACAGCAGATATAAATTCTCAAAACTGACACATTTCAATCACTATACTGAAAATAAAATCATTTTACCTACCGGCGATCCTCTGCAGGCTGCTGTAATTGGCTTTCAATGTGAGACCGGGAAGCTAGGGGGGGAAGCCGGAGGATGCTAGAGAGAAGGGGGAAACATGCAGGCCTTCGGCAAATCGGGCAGCGCAGACGTTGTACCGCGTAGGGAAGTCAGCTGGCAGGTGCCTCTCTTCCTCCTCAGTGTGCCGCGGCACACTTTGAATCTCAGGAGGCACACTAGTGTGCCTCGACACACAGTTTGAGATACACTGTGCTAACCTTTTAGATTATTATCAAGGTGTGTAATTGACAACATTTAGGTGTGAGCATTTACACCAGCCTTTGACATGGCATAAGTGGTTATGCCTAAAGTTAAGCAAGTAAATGATAACTTATACTAGATATCGTGCTCAACAAACATCATCCTAGAGCCTAAGTTTAGCTGACTTTTATAGAATCACCTCCACAGTGTATACACACACACACACACACACTATAAATATACCCCACACATTCCACTCTGTATTGGGTATATACAGGGTGCCCACAAAAACACTCCTTGATTTTAAATGTTTACAAAACTAAAATTTATTAAAATATTCTTTCACCTATGAGGCTACAGTTTCATCAACTCATAAAGTTTCATATGTATGCACTCGGTGTGCGCCCCACCTGTTACATGGCAAACATCGATGCGATAATCGAGCTCAGACCAGACTCTCCGAAACATATCCAGCGTGATCGCATTTATAGCTTCAGCGATGCGTTCCTGCAGATCATCCATAGTTGCGAGTAGTGGAGGTACGTACATTCTGTCTTTCACGTACCCCCAAAGGAAAAAGTCACAAACAGTAATGTCTGGTGATCACGGGGGCCACTTGAGCAACACCTGGTTATTTTGTGGCATTGCATTGTCTGAAGGTTGTAACTTCAAGTTTATTGTGATTAAGTTTCAAGTTTTATTAAAATTTGATATAATCGTCTGCACCAATTGCAGCTTATAAGAGTGAAAAGTGCAAGCAATTGTGTAAGATCTTGCTAACCATTTTTTTGGGGACTTGTATTTGCTGTCATCTTATTTATAAACATATTCCAATAAGTTTTGATTTTGTAACCATTTAAAATCAAGGAGTGTTTTTGTGGGCACCCTGTATTACCCGAGCCAGTTTACAGCCAACAGTTCCTCTATCTGCCTCCCTCCAGCCTACCATTAAAATCCAAGCAGCTGGCACGGGGTTTGGTGTGGTCATCTGAGATCAGCCTGTTGCCATTCCCACCAGTCTACTCCTGGCTGCCCAAGCAATGCTTATCCGTTGTCTTTCATAGTATAGCCAAGACTTCCCATATGGTTTAAGGCTGGGATGTCTGCCTTCTAAAAGTCATGACAAGATCTTGCCTCTTGGGCAGACTGGATGGGCCATTTGGCCTTTTATCTGCCATCATGTTTCTGTTTTATTCCATGCTTTACTGTATATCCACAGAAGCAGGTCAGTGGGAAGCAAGAATGAGAAAAAGGCTGAACCACCTGACTCACCCTTTTTTATTCTCATCTGCTGGTTCACGCACCAAGATCCCTTCCTTGTCCTTCGCCTTCCTCCAATGACAGTGACCAATGGTTGTAATCTACCCCTTGGAAAGGGGTAGGAGGTGTGGGGGGGAGCTCTTCCACCTCCTCCCAGGATGGGCAATGCCACTGGGTTATCTTCTGAGGTACGCTGACCTCAAATCTTTTCTTCTGAGGCTATTTGGAAATGCTCTGTCTACACTGAAGATAGTGAAATCAGTAACCTCCCATGGGTGGCTTCTTGCAGGACTGTTGTACTGCTCTTTATTCCAAGCCTGTGCTAGTGTCATTGTGTTACTTCCAAAGCCGGAACATACACTAATAACAAAAGGTTGAAAACTTTGCCAAATGAAGTGCACATAGTTTCCAATGTAAAAGATGCAGATCTTAGATTGGTTATATTTAATGATTCAATCAAATATTTGATAGTTTTATAATTACTAATGAGCTTTCTAGTGCAACTGCTGCAAGAACACTAGTTTGCACATAGAAATCTTTTAAATAAATATATTATGCATGTAATCAAGTGTAATCCACAGAGAACTTGTGATGGTGCAGAATAGAAATTTTTAAATGTAAATAGCTGAAAATGATTGAGCGATGAGCGGGTGCCAGAGCAGAGAGAGAAAGAGATTTTGGAAGATAAGTTAAAGAAGCCCTCTATATCCCCATGCGCAAGCTCCTTGAAAAGCAGGAAGTATCCCAATATCTACAAACCTGTTACATTCTCAAGACATTTTGACACTTATGAATGAGGCCACACAGGAATGCAAAGGGCTAAGTAACACTTGATTTTATGCTTTGGATAAGGAAGCTGTACATAAATGAATCCCTGTGTCCAGGTTTGTCCACACAATTCAGCATTCCAGGTGGTTGTTTTTACTGACACACCAACAATAGTAAACCACACCCTTTGATATAATCTCTGCCTTGATACTTACCTAAATGGGTGGTAAATGTTAGGACTTGGAGCTTTTGTTGTGGGAGGATTTGGGAGAGGTGCTTCTGTAATTAGTCATTTCAAAAAGAAAACCTTGCATTGAACATTTTATGCACCACTTTCAAGGACCAGTTTTTACTGCACCTGCTGGGAGCAATATCACAGCTGTTTGCCATTCCAAAAGCATGCAGCAAAACATGCAGTTCCTATACTGTGAGGCAAGCTGCCGTGCACAGAAGCATACTGTTAATAATAATAATAATAATAATAACTTTATTTTTCTATACCGCCAACAATCTTGAGACTTCTAGGCAGTTTACATTGAAGAGAGCTGGACAGTCAGCAAATTACAATATGCAGATAGTCATTTAATTACAGTATACAGAATAATAATGAGCCTTCTGCATGCATGCTATTGGTCACATGGCACAGAAAGGGGTTCACTGTGGCAGACATGCATGGTAGACATAGGGCTCCTTTTACAAAGCTGTGCTAGCGGTTTTAGCACGCTTAGCGCACGCTAAATTGCCACGCGCGCTAGACGCTAATGCCAGCATTGAGCTGGCGTTAGTTCTAGCCACTTAGCGTGGGTTTAGCGCACGCTAAAATTCTGCGTGCGCTAAAAACGCTATCGTATCTTAGTAACAGGAGCCCATAGTCATACATTATATTAAAATTACATTACATTACATTAGTGATTTCTATTCCGCCATTACCTTGCGGTTCAAAGCGGATTACATCCAAACTAAAACAAGAATTACATTCAAAATTTGAAGGAATAGAATAAGCGATGACATAAAATTTTTAAGGTAATAAAACATTGGGTAAAGAGTTACCAACGGGAAGTAGAGGTCTTTAGGAGATAAGAATAGGGTGAATTATGGAGTTTTAGATAACGTTTGGTAGATAGAAGAATATTAGAGAGTACTAAGGGTATAGAGAGTGTTGGATGTTGGGTTGGGATTGGTCGTGCTGGATAGGTTTTATGTGTTTTTTGAAGAGTATGGTTTTAATATCTCTCTTGAAGGTTTTGTAGTTTGTAGTTGAAGATAACAGGGTGGTGATTTGTCTGTCCAGTTTAGCTGCTTTGGAGGCTATTAGGTTGTCATAAAGTTTTTTTCATTTGACATTTTTGGATGATGGATGAGAGAATAGTGAGTGGGTTCTTCTGTGTCTGGTTGAGGAGGATTGATTTAGTCGGTTATTCCAGTAGGTTGGGCTTTCTCCGTTGAGAGCCTTGTAAAGTAAGCAGTAGAATTTGAAGTGCACTCTCGCTTCTATTGGAAGCCAGTGCGAGTCATGGTATGCCTCTGTGATATGGTCATATTTTTTTAGTGAATAGACAAGTCTTAGGGCTGTATTCTGTATTGTCTGCAGTTGCTTCATCATGGTCGCGGGACATGGTAGGTATAGTATGTTGCAGTAGTCTATCAACCCAAGGATAAGAGATTGTACCAATAGTAGGAATTGCTTCTTTTCGAATTTGGTAATAGGAATTTAAGGCCACGTTTTGGGGGAAAATGTGCCTCGTTTTTCTTTTTTTCAGCAACCAGATCAATGCTTGCATCTTTAATAGAAGCACTTGAGTATGGCTGAACAAAAATAAAAGTGTCATCACACATCTGTACCTGAACTGGAATGTTGTTCTGTGGATAAATATCAGCCTCACAAAACGTTTGTGTGTAAGAAATGCTTGTGAGGCTAATATTTTTGTGCAGTATAATATTCTGGTTTATGCACATATGTTTGCAGGCATTTTTGTTTTCTTCAGGCATATGCATAACGAAGGCACCCTTACCACAATTTTTCTGTCCAGCAGGCTCCCCAAACAAGCAGGCAAGTTGTGTGCACTTGAAATTTCCACCTCTTAGCCAAATGATTAGCACAGTGGGCTGAAAACCTAGGGAATTGTGATTCTTTGTGATCCTCCCTTAACCCTCCAAAAACTTAAATTGTTGGTCCACTAGAGACAAAGAAAGTTCCTGTCTATAATTAATGTAAACCACTTTGATTGTGCCATAATCCATGTTGGCAATACTTTTTATTGGTAATTTCACAGTAAGAACATAAGAACATAAGCAGTGCCTCCGCCGGGTCAGACCATAGGTCCATCCTGCCCAGCAGTCCGCTCCCGCGGCGGCCCAAACAGGTCATGACCTGTCTGAATCACCAGAAGGGGCCCCCTTGCCACCTTGGTTTCCCATTGAGTCCTATCTTCCCATCGAAGTCCTAACCCTCCGGTCTTGCACATGCACGACCTGGTTGGGTTTCTATATTACCTGGTTAGCTTTCTATACCTGTGTTACATCCCAGCACCTCTCTCAGTATCCCACGATCCCTTTATCCCTCAGGAATCCGTCCAATCCCTGTTTGAATCCTTGTACCGTACTCTGCCTGATCACTTCCTCCGGTAGCGCATTCCAGGTGTCCACGACCCTTTGTGTGAAAAAAAACTTCCTTGCATTTGTTTTGAACCTATCTCCCTTCAGTTTCTCCGAATGCCCCCTCGTACCTGTTGTCCCCTTCAGCCTGAAGAATCTGTCCCTATCCACCCTCTCTATGCCCCTCATGATCCTGAAGGTCTCTATCATATCTCCCCTGAGCCTCCTTTTTTCCAGAGAGAAGAGCCCCAGCCTATCCAACCTCTTGGCGTATGGGCAGTGTTCCAGCCCTCTTACCAGTTTCGTTGCTCTCCTTTGGACTCTCTCAAGTACCGCCATGTCCTTCTTGAGGTACGGCGACCAATATTGAACGCAGTATTCCAGATGCGGACGCACCATCGCCCGATACAATGGCATGATGACTTCCCGCGTCCTGGTTTTTATGCCCCTCTTTATGATGCCCAGCATCCTGTTGGCTTTTTTCGAGGCTGCTGCACACTGTGCAGATGGCTTCAGTGATGCATCCACCAGCACACCCAAGTCTCTCTCTAGACTGCTGTCTCCCAACAATGCCCCCCCCCCCAATTTGTAGTTGAACAACGGGTTCTTTTTCCCTATATGCATGACCTTGCATTTTTCCACGTTAAAGCGCATTTGCCATTTGTTTGCCCAGTCTTCCAGCTTGTCCAGGTCCCTTTGCAGGTCCTCACACTCCTCCCTGGATCTAACTCTGCCGCACAGTTTGGTATCGTCTGCAAATTTTATAACCTCACACTTTGCCTCCTTTTCCAGGTCATTGATAAATATGTTGAAGAGTAGCGGCCCCAGCACCGATCCCTGTGGCACACCGCTCGTGACTCCTCGCCAGTCAGAATATTGTCCCTTTACTCCGACCCTCTGCAGTCTGACCCTCAGTCATCAGCACACGACTTTACGGCGTGGCTTTCTGCATCGCCTTCATATTAGCTACAAAGACAGCATTTTCAAAGAAATTTAGGAGAGCATCTTAAAATGCAAGCTGTAGTCATGTGACTGTTAGAAACTGAGAAAGACATACCTGCAATCAAATTACCTATTTTTTTTTTTTTCTGTAATTGCATTTTATTTTAAAAAAAATGATGGAATGGAAAGGGATGAAGCTCCAACCATATTTCTTTCTGTCAAGATGTTCTACCACCAGGCTATTGTATAAGCCAGAGGTGTGAAATATGGCCCTGGAAGGCTTCAAACAAGTCATGCAAATTGACTGACACTATTGCATATGAAGAAATTCTCAGGAATATGTCTTGTGGATATCCTGAAAACCATATTGGCTTGTGGCTGAATTACCAGGGACTGAGGGCTGGATTCTTAAAACTTAACTGTGCCTTTAACAATGGTCACAAAACCAGTTCCAGCCAGTTTAGCGTGCCAATATTTTATTGCCCGATTATCAGAATGACTCACCGTGGTCTTTTCCGAGCTTCCTAGCAGCCTCTGACTGCCATACAAGTGTAGTACAACAAGGCTATTACTAATAAAATAGTAGTAAAATGGGCTCATTAATATTTAAACAAGCACTCCGGGCAATTCTCTACCATTTATCAACATCACCAGGTGATTCTCAAAATGAAGCATTGGCTTTTATAGACCACTAGCTGATGCCCCGGCGTTGCACGGGTATTTAATTATAGTAATAACACTGTAAATGGATTCAAATAAAGATACTTTATAGTGGTGAATGAAATTATTTTTTTACAGCTTAATAAAAAGTACAATATTCAAATTATAATGTGAAATATTTGACAAAATGAATACAATACAACTAACGCAAAATGTGATTATAAACAACATTTTTAGTTTCACCTCCAGGAGCAAGAACATATAAATTCTTGGGTGAACCCACCCTTGAGCAAGCAACATAGAGTTGTGGGCCGAGAGACCCCCAGAACATATCACCCCAGGTAGTGAGGGATCTGCATACCAAGTTTTGTTCAAATCGGTCAAGCCGTTTTTGAATTACAGTGAGAATGGCAGCTTTTTACATTTTTTCCATTGACATGAATGGGTGAAATCTGATTTTCTGTTTGTAGCACCGCCCATGTGTGCAGGTGGGCTGGGAGACCCCCAGAACATATCACCCCAGGTAGTGAGGGATCTGCATACCAAGTTTCGTTCAAATCGGTCAAGCCGTTTTTGAATTACAGTGAGAATGGCAGCTTTTTACATTTTTTCCATTGACATGAATGGGTGAAATCTGATTTTCTGTTTGTAGCTCCGCCCACGTGTGCAGGTGGGCCGCGAGACCCCCAGAACATATCACCCCCGGTAGTGAGGGATCTGCATACCAAGTTTCGTTCAAATCGGTCAAGCCGTTTTTGCGTGATCGCGGCACATACACACACACACACACATACATACATACCTCCGATTTTATATTTATAGATAAATTACCAGCTGGTGCCGGTACTTTGAAAAGCGCGTCTCAGGCACGTTTCTGGCTGTGGCTTATGATTAAAAAAAAATTTTTAAACCCATTATTCACATAAATTATAGTAATATAGTGATGGGAAAAAAAAAATATCTCAAAAGCACGCATCTTGAGCACATGTATTAAAGGCGTGCATTGAAAGCATGTTGAAAGCCAATAATTGCACCTCCCCTCCCTAGCGCTGGCATGCCTATGATTGACATGACAGCATGGCGTTGTTGGTAGTTCTCTGTCCCTCCAATCCACCTATTCCTATTTTTGTGGACTTTTCTGCACATATAAATTTGGCGACCCTCTGTGAACTTCATTTGAATGTGTGGTTCTTACAGAATGACTTGTCCTTTTTGCATCATTAGATTTACGGCCGCTACATCGGCCCGCCAGATTTTATGTTTATTAAAATTCTTGCTATCCCCCCTCATCTATTAAACCGCGCTAGCAGTTTGTAGTGCAGAGAGCCGCGCTGACTGGCCCGCGCTGCTCCTGACACTCATAGGAACTCTGAGCATCGGGAGCAGCCTGGGCCATTCAGCGCGGCTCACCGCGCTACAAACTGCTAGCGCAGTTTAATAGAAGAGAGGGTGTAAATAAGAACAAAGCGATTATAAAATAATATAATATAGTAATAAAAAAATTGCATTCAGATAGGAAAGCTCAATCAGACATAGCAGAATCATTCATATGCAGACAATACCTAGGAATTCAGACTGTCAAGTCTAGAGAGAAGTCTAGCTTAAAATAATGTGATTTTAAACTTCTTTTAAACCTTACCAAAGATTCTTCTTTTCTCAATTGTATCGATTCCTTCCCCATAAACGTGTATGCTGTTGTAATAAACACAGCGCACACAGGCATCCACAGTCACTGGTTCTGATCATAGCAAAAGTATTACATTTTTTTAAAAAGGCACTTTATTTTTACCTTTCTTTTTTTGCCTGTAGGCAGTAATAAATGAAATTTTTTTATATATTATTTATCCTTTATCTAGATCAGAGCCCTGCCAATTGATGAAAATCAAACTGGAACCCTCCTCCCTCTGGTTGCTTAAGATCTCACCACCTTGGAATCAAAGATCTTCCCAAAGCTGGATGCTTGGGGGCTTGCTTAACCTGCTCTAGCTGGTTTTAGAAGACACTTGTGGGAAGCGCTGTCATCTCAGACTGGGAGGGTTTGAAGCCTGAGTTTTAGTCTACGCCTCATGAATGTTACTGCAGAAGTAAATCAAGACAGACGTGAAAGAGCCTGCGGGAAGGTGATCGCTTGGTTCTTCTTTCCCAAGGCTTTACTAGAGCCCTCGCCCACAAACAGACACACCTTGATCCGAGGGAGGGTGGGGCAGTTTGCAGAGCTCTCATGTTCTTTTGTACAACTTCCAGCTCGTCTGCAGCTTCAGTCTCTTTTACCCAGCCCTCCCACCAAAACCTTGGCAGCAGTTGTATACTCAGTATCGTGGAACTACTGTAGTTTGTGTTCTGGTGGTTCGATCTCACTTCACAAACAATTGATATACTAAAACTGCATGTTCGCTTTTGAAAAGGCTACAGCCACGTGACCACCAGTCCACGTGAATAGGTGAACTGATCCTGTTTCTTTTATCTTCAGGTGCCTCGGTCTCTTAATGAAAACCTCTCGAAAGTGTTTTTGAAAAAGGAGCTGAGAAAAGACAGGACCGGTTCAGCTTTCTTTTGGAGTTTCACAGCATCCTATGTGCATCAAACGAGATGAGGGGTAGCATTAAAGCTGAGAATACCACATTGCATAAGAATGCAAGAAAACACTTATCCTTCCTCCACACTTAAGGTCTCCTCAATTAAATGTTTCATCATCCTTGCAAAAGGGCAAACAAGTCTTTACATTGAGAACTGTCTTGATAGCCAGTTGGCCATGCTATGGTCAAGGTCCATGCCCTCTCGCATTTCCTGCTGAAAAAGTTTGTGGGCAATTCTGTTATAGAGTAGCATCTAAATTTACTTAATTTAATATAAAGTCACTTTTATAGCAAATTTTTTGAATTTTGAAATATGCAACTAAGGGCCAACCAATAATTGATCTTTGTATTGAATTAATTTAATCTATTGGTGCCTAACTCGCTAAATTCTAAGATGTCCATAGGAATATAATGGATGTCTTAGCATTTAGCGTGCACTAATCTGTAGTGTGCACCACATCAGTTAGCTCACCTTAATAAAAGGACCGCCATGTCAGTAAAGAAACAGCACAGTTACACCAGATTTAACTAGTACAAAGTTTATGGGGATAATGCCATGAAGAAAATGGCAGTGTACAAATGGATTAGACATTTTTCTGAGGGGAGAGAAAGCGTCACTGATGAAGAGAGGTCAGGGCAGCCAGTAACGAGCAGAACTGACAAAAACATTGCAAAAATTTGTCAAATTGTGCATCAAAATTGTTGGCTGACTGTGAGAAGCAAAGCAGACCAAGTAAACATTGATAGAGAAAGAGTTAGGAAAATCTTAACTGAAAATCTTGGCATGAGAAAGGTGTGTGCAGAAATGGTTCCTCATGGCTCTTGCATCACAACAATGCACCAGCTCACACAGAACTGTCTGTGAGGGAATTTTTAGCCAGAACACCCTCCCTACTCACCTGATCTGACCCCCAATGACTTTTTTCTTTACCCGAAGATAAAGGAAATATTGAAAGGAAGACATGCTGATCAAGGGTAATTTGATGACAGCTCTGATGGCCATTCCAGAAAAAGAGTTAGAAAATTACTTTGAAGGGTGGACTAGGTGCTGGCATCAGTGCATAGTTTCACAAGGAGAGTACTTCGAAGATGACCTTAGTAATATTCAACAGGGAGATATGTAGCACTTTTTCTAGGATGAGTTCATGAAGTTAATTGTCAGACATATCGTATACTGTTACTGCTTAGGAAATTAGTTAAGGATTAGCTTAGTTAGGAAACTGTGAGACTCAAAGATAAAGAAAGAGAGGAATAGGTAGAAGCTGATTAGGATAAGGAGGAATTGCTTAACAATATTTCCGTTCTGTATTCACAAATGAAGGGCTGGACGTAGGACTGCAGAAGACAAACACAAGTAGGAATGAAATGTGGTAGACCCTAAACAATTTTAAAGTAGTTTTCAGGTGTATGTGGTCTTTTATAAAATAAATATGATATGATGGTATGTACTGTGCCAGTAAGCATGTACAAGGGTGGAAGTTTGGTCAAACCATGAGTGAAATTCACAATTATTCAAGGAGATGATAAAACACACAAATCTATTTGTGTACGTGAATAATCTCGGCACAGACATTTATACCTGTTGAGAGAAGGTGTAGCTGTCTGCACCTGTAAGGTAGGCGTAATTTCTGCAACTTATGACTCTCTAAGCCCTCATCTCAGCCTGTTTACTCCATCCCCTGGTACAGATTATTATTTTATGAGAAAAGTAGTAACAAAACCATGGGTCTAAACTCTAAGGGCTCATTTTACTAAGCTGTGGTAGCGTTTTTAGCATGCGCTGCAGAGTAGCATGCGCTGACCCCTGCGCTACGCAGAAAAACTAATGCCAGCTCAATGGAGGCGTCAGCGTCTAGCGTGCGCTAAAACCACTAGCGCAGCTTAGTAAAAGGAGCCCTAATGGTTCAAATAATGAGGCAAAAATGAAATGAAAATTTGTAATGCTAAAATTGTGATTAACGTCTCCATGTCCTTGGGGTTAGGACCAGCCTCAGTCCATGCGTGTACCCAAAGATCAAATCTCTTTAAGAAAGGCAGCAGGTGGGGGGGGGGGGGAGAAGGACCTGAACTGGCTCATCCTAATCAGAGGACGGGAGCTATTAATCAGTATTTCTAACATTATAGAATAGATCCTTGTTGCCTCATTATTTAGACCAGTATGTCTCAAACATTTTTAGCTCCGGCACACTAAACAGAGCAAATGTTTTATTGCAGCACATTATAACTGAAATTATAAAATTGCAATTGCAAAAAAATTAGAGGGTTATTTATTTATAGTTCTTTAAGCTATGTATGTATGGGTAACTGTAACAATGGTGAAACTAAAGTAAACAGAATAGAATTGTTAATCAATGCAATGGATGTGCTTGTTTTTGAGTACAAATTAACTCAAAACGTAGCTCGATAGTTGACAAGCAAACATCCATTTCATTATCCACTATCTTCAGCTGTTCTCTTTTTTTCAATTTAATTTCTGTCAGAGCTGAAAATCCAAATTCACAAAGATAAGAAGATCCAAATGGTACCAAAGTTTTTCCTTTATCTCTCTTAAAGCAGATAATACAACAAAGCTAATCAACTCCATTCTACCTATATTTAAAATGTAATAAAAATCAAACATCCAGATCATCACATAAAAAAGAATCTCCTTTCTCAGTCCCCAATGACTGCTGCTTTAATAGGAATTTCATCTACTAGTTTAACAATATTTAATTCCGCTGTACCATTCCATATCTAATTAACTCATAAAGGTTTGTTTGGAGGGACAAGCTCTGCCCCCAACTCAACCCATGCTCCACCCCCAGCTCTAGCACCTTCCCTTCTCTACCATTCCATAGTCACTCCCTCCTCATGGCATCCAGCATCCTTCCATACCCCAGACCCCCCTCCATAGTCTACAGCACTTCTCTCCCTACCTCCCCCCACACACACACGGTCTCCATTACTTCTGTCCATCTCCTAGTCCCCCATAACATGTTTAGTGCCATACCTCCCTCCCCTGGGGCAGTGATATTCCAATCAACACAATACCAAAAGCATAGAGGCTGATGGGCATAGGGCCTTGAGCATCTGTGTGTGCAAAAGACCTGCCTGATCGCTACCCTCCAATCTTCCTGTTTCAGAGAGGGCAGAACTGGTAGGCCTCGGGTATGCACAGAATGATACTCAAGGCCCTGCATCTGCTGGCCTCTATGCTTTTAGTGCTGTGTCAGTTGGAGTATCACCACCCTGGAGTTAGTGATTCTGAACAGTTTTCCTCAAGTATCTTAAAGACTAGATAATAAAGTTTAAAAATTATTCGGGCCCTCAAAGGCAACCAGTGCAAAGTTATCAACATTCGAGAAACATGATCAAATCTTGACTTATTAAGAACCAACCTAGCAGCAGTATTTTGAATCAATTACAACCCAGTCAATTGTTTTTGAGTAATCCCAATATAAAGTGAGTTCCAGTAATCCAATTGCAAGTAGGATTATACATTGATTTAAAATTTTAATTGCACAATTAGTTTTGAGATTAAAAATTTTTAATCACATGATTAATCACATAAAGTGCCCCCTCTATAGTGCAATATAGACATAGCAAATATAAATTCTCAAAACTGACATAATTCTGTTACTAAACTAAAAATAAAATCATTTATCCTACCATTGTTGTCTGGTGATTTTCTTTCTAATCTTCTCATTACCTGACTCTGGTTCTGCTTTCCTGTGCTCGCAAAACAGTTCTGTGCTGTCAACTATTTCCAGGGCCTCCTGTCTAGTCACTATTTCTCTTTTTCTCCAGTAGCTCTCTGGGGGATGGGAGGCAGCAGCACCAGCAGCTGTGATCCCTCTCCCCGCCCCTTCCATCCAGCATCTACCCCCTTCTCTCTCTTTCCCCTTCCATCCAGCATCTGCCCCTTCTCAAACCCCTTCTACCCAGAGTCTGCCCCTTCTCTCTCTCCCTTCCATCCAACATCTGCCCCCTCTTTCTTTTCACCTCACCTCAATCCAGCATCTGCTCCCTTCTTTCTCCCCTCCCCTTCCATCCAGCACCTGACCTCCTCTCCTCTCTTCCCCAATGCCATCCAGCGTGTCTCTCTCCCTTTTATCCTGAAACTGCCTCTTCTCCCCTCCTACATCCATGTCTGCTGTTAGTCTGGAAAAACAACAGCATCAGTAGTGGCACAACAAAAATAAAGGCATCGTGGGGGCCACTCATTCATCCTTGCAGCCCTGCCTGCTTCTGACATCACTTCCAATTCCGGAGCAGAGCTGGCAGGCACGAGGATGAATGAAGCGGCCCCACAGTTGCTATATCTCTGTTTTGCCATTGTTGTGGTAAGAGTGGGGAGATTTTTGGGGGTGGCATGGCACCTATGATTCCCCCCATTGCAACACCTATGTTAAGGATGCCCTGGCTATCAAGTGGATACTGGAAACATTCCAATATTATTTGCTGGGGTGTCCTTTCACTCTGATAGCAAAGCCTTTGACAGTGTTCCAACAGACGTCTAATAAATAAACTGAGTGCCCTAGGGATGGGTCAAGTGAAGGACTGGGTCAAGGACTGGTTCAAGGACTGGTTGAGTGGAAGGTGACAGAGGGTAGTGATCAATGGAGATCACTTTGAGGAAAGGTATGTTACCAGTGGTGTGCCTTGAGGTTCTGTTCTTGGGCCTGTTCTTTTTAACATTTTTATAAATGATATTGCTGCAGGGCTGTAGGGTAAGATTTTCCTCTTTGTGGATACCAAAATCTGCAATGGAGTAGACACCCAGGATGGTGTGAATAGTATGAAGAAAGACCTGGCAAAGCTTGAAGAATGGTCTGAAATTTGGCAGCTAAAATTTAATGCTAAGAAATACAAGGTCATGCATTTGGGCTGCAAAACCCGAGGGAATGGTACAGTTTAGGGGGTGAAGAACTTATGTGAATGACAGAAGAGCGGGACAGAACAGCGGGATTGTATATGATGATCTTAAGGTAGCCAAACAGGTTGAAAAGGTGACGGCAAAAGCTAGAAGGATGCTAGGGTGCATAGGGAGAGGTATGGCCAGTAGGAAAAAGGAGGTATTGATGCCCCTGTATAAGGCTCTGGTGAGACCTCATTTAGAATATTGTGTACAGTTCTAGAGGCAGCACCTTTAAAGATATAAAAAGGATGGTGTTGGTCCAGAGGAAGTTACTAAAATGGTGCGTGGTCTTTGTCATAAGGGGCAGACTTAAAGATCTCAATATGTATACTTTGGAGGAAAGACAGGAGATGGGAGATATGATAGAGACATTTAAATATCTACATGGCATAAATTTACATGAGTCGAGTCTCTTTTATTTGAAAGGAAGCTCTGGAATGAGAGGGCATAGGACGAAGTTAAAAGGTGATAGACTCAAAAGTAATCTAAGGAAATACTTTTTACAGAAAGGGTGGTAGATGCATGGAACAGTCTTCCGGTAGAGATGGTGGAGACAGAGACTATGTCTAATTTCAAGAAAGCCTGGGATAGGCATGTGGGATCTCTTAGAGAGAGGAAGAGATAATGGTTACTGCAGATGGGCAGACTTGATTGGCCATTTGGCCTTTATGTGCCATCATGTTTCTATTATAAACCATCTTCATCTCTCATTCAATTGGCAACCCAGACCTGCCAAGGTATAATTTTGATGTACATGCATGAGATGCACCTTTAATACACTACCGGTATCTCCAGACCTGCCGGTAAGTTTGGAGCATTAAAGGTCAGCGCTTCATTTTGTGTATCACCAGACAATATCTGGGCATTGCCCAGAATGCTCATTTTAATATTATTGACCTTGTTGGACTACATTTACATAGTATTAATGGAGGATGCTACGAAGCATGGAAAAGATTATGCAGAGCCATTATGTTCATTGGAAACTAAAAGACTTCGACACTAAACCGTTAGAACTTGTTTAGCATTAATTGTTAAAAGCACAATAAGTTTAGAACATCAGGGCCTAAGTCAGGCCAGAGCAGGGAAAGCGTGGTGCAGGCAGACCAGATCTAGATCCCTTTTGGATTGTTTGACATTGAATTTCCAACAGCTTTAAATGCAGTGTTTTTCCTGTCTGCCTTACTTATCCTACCTACTATGGTATATCCTTCAATTCTTCTCTTCCTTCCTTTCTGCTCCTACACCCCCCCCCCCCATCTCCCTACCCACCTTCTCCTCTTCTTCTGGGAAATACCACCTTCCACCATCTCTTCTTTGGCTAGTGATTCTAGAGGAACACCACCAATTCTATTTCCCCATCACCACTTATGTTTTCTGTTTGACCATCTATCCTTTGCTGCTCTCACCATGATGTCGGTGTCAGAAAAGGATGGATGCCAAAGTGAAAAAACATAACCATTTTGGTTTTTTTTTTTTAAAGAAAATGTTAAAAATGGAGATTATGTTTAAGCAGATGTTTACCAATACCCCCGTATTAAAAATCAGCCCATTTTATAGAACTCTCGGTGTAAGTAAACAATATCATTCAAGATACAGCATTTTGAAAAACTATGAAATAAGATCTCTGCTTGCAGATAAAATTGGAGCAAAGAAGGCTGAATAATATTCTCAAACTGTCAGAGAGAGAATATGAATCTCCACCAGTTTTACAGGTTTTACTACTAACCCACTTTCATTCTTCTGCAGCGAAATTGTCTTATATGTAAAGGGGATACTGCAGCCTGCTGTGCATTCATGAAATTACTACAAGAAAAAACACATTGATAAGCATATATAGATAAGCATACTTCATATAAACATGCCTGTAAATCAGAAACTGACTTTTTCAGTTCTCAGTGGGATCACAGAGGGTGGATTTTTGGGAGGAGCCTACTTCACAGACAATCAAACTATTGCTGGAATAAGAGATTCAAGAACTTGCTCATTTGTACACATGGAAATGCGAAAGTATCTGAAAATAGCGTGAGCTACACCCAAGAAAGGAGAAGTATAAGCCAGGTGGAGGTTTTATTTTTCATCTGAGCTGTGCTACAAGAAAATATCCTAGCCGTGCAATGCGAAAAGTCATGTTCTCGCTCATCTTGAGGTTTTAAAAGGACTTTGCAAAACATAGTGACAAGCAGTTCTAATAAAGCACAAACCAGGCTTTTGCTGCAGATTTTCATTTTAAAGTGTACTGAATTTAGCATTGCAAGGTTTGTTTCATGGCAGTTGCAATGTCCTTCTGCCAGAGGGCTATTGATCATGACAGTCAGTGACATCATGACCACTAGGCAGCAGAGGAACTCTTCACTTTCTGATACACAGCAAAAGGACTCTTGTCTCTGTCAAATACAGTCTGCTAACCATCATTAATACAACTGTTCTGGCTGAAATTATAATTCAGATGAGTGAAAGCACCATACTACTTAGGTACTGCTTGCACTAAGAAGTTTAGGATCCTTCTTCCACTTCTGGAAAGCTCTGAAGACCTTCTTGTTTGCTAAACATTTTGAAAATTAGCACTACAAAACTTTTCAGAAAAGAAATAAAAACTCTGCTATTCAAGAACTCCATCAAGACAAACTAACACCGCAGGAAGCATTTCAATCCCCCAAAGTAACCCGCTCTACTCTGTAACACTCCTGGAAATGTCCAGATAACCTCTTATGTAATCTGCCTTGAACTGCAAGGTAATGGCGGAATAAAAGTCACTAATGTAATGTAATTTAGATTTTCTGCTTTTTGTTCTCTTAAAGTATTATGTTACCATTTACCGTTAACTGAGTCGAGCTCCATTTGGTTGATGACCCGGTCTAAAAAAATAAGTTTTAGTTTAGGTACAGCGCGTAGCATATCCATGTAGCAATGCAGGTATATATTTTTCTACACTCATTTGCTCATCACCCCATGATTGTTTCACTCAAGTATGGCCTCCGTTCTTTAGTTCTTCACGCAGTGTTTGGATATTGCTATGTACACTTAACATTACATTACATTCACAGTATCATTAGGTAGTGGTTGGAAAAGTTTAGTCATGACATTTTGTGTTCTTACACCCACATAGTTTTGCCTAATGTTCCTTGCACAAATCTGCAGTGGTCTTATGTTATCACACTGGTTACCTAAATAACCGTTTTCACCACTACCTCCCACCAAGAAGAAGGAGAACACAGAACCTTTTCACCTACCCACCACTCAACGGTACTCGTCATAAGAAACTTTACGACAACCTACTGGGGACACAGGCAGCTAAAATAGACTCTGACATCTCAAAATTACTCACCAAAACAACAGACATAAAAGAGTTCCGCAAAGAAATAAAAACATTACTGTTCAAAAAATATCTCCCACCACTCTAACCACCACCCAATGAGCTCCCAATCAACAACTTTGGAAATACCCCCTACATTATCTTTTATCTGTGATCTAGAATGTACTGTAATTCTTCTACACTACACCCGATTTAACCAATCGAGTTGACATGTATTACCTCTGTTAAATGCATTATCTTCCGTTATATGTATTATCTTCTGTAATAAGTATTATCTTCTGTGAAACTGTAGTATAATAACTCATTACTGTTCCTGTAACTTACTCTTATCCTGAAATGTCCCAGATATTTTCTATATTGTAATCCGCCTAGAACCGCAAGGCACAGGCGGAATAGAAATCCCTAATGTAATGTAATGTAATTTGCTATTGAACTCTGTTCCAGATGTGCTCTAGTTCACTTTGCATTTTTTTTTATATATCTTAGCTTTAGTTTGGGAGTTCATTACCTCATTTAAAGCCACTTTCTGTTCCAATAATAAGGTTAGTATAAATAAGAGAGCTTTATAGGTTTTTAATGTTTTTATTTAGCATCATTATTCTTTGCTGCGGGTATTATTTATTTTTTTTTTTTACATAATTGGCATTCTCGCAATGTGCATCCATACTTCAGATTTTTATTTCATGTACGCTGTTGAACACATTGGCGCACACCAGTTTGCATTCCTTTTGATTTATATTATTTAGATTTTGAGATTAACTATTTTTTAGATTTTGAGATTAACTATTTTTGAGTGTTCATTTTCTTGCACATATGTTTTCCAATCTATTTGCTCGCCTGCAGTATTTCACCATCTATCAGGTTTGAATTTCTTAATCCTTGCACACCTATCTGCACGTTTCTTTTATTCACACAACTAGTATACACTATGGGCTCCTTGTACTAAGGGCTCCTTTTATCAAGGTGCGCTAGCGGGGTTAGCGCGTCGGACATTTCATCACGCGCTAACCCCCCCGCGGCAAGCCAAAAAACTAACGCCTCGTCAATGGAGGCATTAGCAACTAGCGCAGCAGGCGGTTTAACGCGCGGTATTCCGCGCGTTAAACCCCTACTGCACCTTGATAAAAGGAGCCCTAAGGTGCGCTAGGGCTTTAACGTGCAGAATAGCGTGCGCTATATTGCCATATGTGCTAGACCTTAACGCCAGCATTGAGCTGGCGTTAGTTCTAGAAGCATAGCGTGCGATAATTTCCTGCGTGCGCTAAAAATGCTAGTGCACCTTAGTAAAAGGAGCCCTATATGCCACATTATATATCATCATCCAATTTTCATATTTTTTACATATTCACCATTTACTTTTCATTCATCCCTTAAGCAAATTGAATACACATTTTTCAGTGTAGTTTCTCATTTGTTAAATCATTTCACTCATCTATCATTGTGCACTTGCTATTTTCACATCTTTTTCAGATTTTTATTTATTATTTTTCTTCTTTCCTCAGGGACCTCTGATGAAGGCAAAGTTTCACCGAAACAGACCGTGTAGGGTCCAGTATATGTTACCATTTCTGTGAACAATTAATGGTTTGTGATAGTTTTGGTGTATATGTATGATTTGCTGAGCACATGGATTGTGAATCTTGATGCTTTCATATGTTTTTATATTTGGACATTTATCAATCATAATAAAACCCTAAGCGCACATGCGCACTTCTAACGCCGTGATCCCTGCCTCCGTGATCCGTAGCTCTGTGGCAGAGACATGGTAGTACAGCGTTCAGCATGTGCGGCATGTGCACATGTTCGGCGCGTGCAGCGCTTGCACGCTTGGCGGTTTGCAGCATGTGCACGCATGGCGGTTTGCGGCAAGCTTTCCTGAACTTCCTCCAGCTAGAGCCTGCGGCGGTTTGTGTGCGCCGGTTGCCATTTTCACTCTATACAACGTGATAAAAAAAACGGAAAAAGGTAGGTGGGAAAAGGGCACGATAAACAGAGAGGCAGAGGGCAGGGAGATAGACAGACAGACAGAAATAAAGACACACACACTGAAAGACAGGTAGATAGGAGAAGGGGCACAAGAAACAGACAGGCAGGGGGCAGGGAGAAAGACAGGAAGATAGAAATAAAGACAAACACACAGAAAGACAGCGGCCAAGGAGATAGAGACAGAAAGAAAAGACAGACAGACACATACAGTGACCAAGGAGAGAGAGAGAGACAGAAAAAAAGACAGACAGACAGCGGCCAAGGAGAGAAAAAACAAACAAACCAGACAGACAGATAGCGGCCAAGGAGAGAGGGAGAAATAAGGACAGACAGATAGCGGCCAAGGAGAGAGACAAAAAGAAAAAAAAAACAAAACCAGACAGACAGCAGCCAAGGAGAGAGGCAGAAATAAAGAAAGACAGACAGATAGTGGCCAAGGAGAGAGACAGAAATGTTTGTATGGATAGTTAGTTGGGGAGGGGGAGCAGTTTGGAAGAAAATAGTGCCACTGAAATTGTTGCAAGAGAGAAGGATCTCACGAGATGAGATTTTTGAGACATTTTGGCCTTTTTAATTGCACCTATATGCCTCAGTGGTACAGGGGTCTGCTGGAAAAATGGGAAAGCAAACAATTTTTGAGGCCCGCAGCATCTAACAACAAAAAAGTAAAAACATAAAAATTTTAAATTCAGAAAACTATTTAAAGCCAGGAAATCAACTGTACAAAGGATATTAAAGCTTACACGGTAAGGCCCTGATTCTGCGAAGTGTGTCCCAATTTTAGGCAGCTGTAGGAGTCCGGAGTGAGGGGCATCCTCCTGCCTGCGATCGGGGGTGTTGGGTGGGTGGCGTTCCAGTAGGAGGGGTTGGGTATCCTTTGCTGGCGATTGGGGTGGGGGAGGGGACAGGCAGCTGCAGCCGCTATACCTATCGCGTCTACTGTAACCCAATTCTGTAGCCGGCATCTATAATATGGACACCGGTTACAGAATCGGAGTTAGTGTAGGCCCGATTCTGTATAGGACGCCCCGCCCGGGCGTCCTAAGCAGAATCCGGGCCTAAGTTTTCAGTACATTTTTATAACTGTTTACACATCTATTCTAGCACCCGTTAATCTAACGGGCTTAAACACTAGTTTTTAATAAACTTTTAATCTACCAACTGTTCCTGTTACATCCAGAGACTATTGTTCCACTCTTTTTTGTTTTGGATTCACCAACTTGTGTGTGGAACACAGGTCTCTTTTTTTCCTTTTGTATTTGCAGTACAGGTCAGTATCATAGCCAGACAACCAATTATGGGTCGGCACAAAATTCTCTCCAACTCAAAATATTAATAGCTTAGCTGATGAGGATCCCCAAGCCCCACCAGCTGAAGACTGAAGATGGCCAGACCTCCCTTTTATCAAGCTTGACATTCAGCAGCAGCATTCCTGCGCTACCAATATCAGCACCCTGCATGAGTTAAATTGTCAGCATTGACAGCTAAAGGAAGGTGCCTCTGACTCCCAACTTAGTAGAAAAGAGTTTTGACCTCTTTGGAGGTCTCAGTTAGACAGGCTTGGGAATCCCCACCAGCTTCAATAGGGGTGGGCTGCATGAATGTCAGTACTAACCCTAAAGAGTTAGCACATTATGTAAAGTAATATAGAATCAGAACTCTATAGATTTTCTGTGATAAATAAGCAAACATTTAACTAAAAATGATAAAAACCAAACTGTTAGAGTGGCTATTCTGAAAATATTTGTAAAATACAGAATTTAAAATCAGCAAAACTCTGGTTAATGACATTTTCTGTGTATACTTCCCATGATCTTGGAGGCAGCATAAAATTCAATGGTGGGCTGCAGAATGCCCACCCCTGAGCCACATCATGAGTCAGGACCAGTATTAGACATGCTGAGCCCAGGGCAGAAAATAAGGAGGGGATCCCCCAATCTCCTTTCCTCCCTGCATCCCCCCTGATCTTCCCATCTGTCATTACTACTACATACCAACTGACCCTCACCAAATACAGAACAAGGGATCACACATTAGAAATAAAAATAGATAGACATAAATTAAACTGGAAACCTCAAGAAGTTAAACTTAGCATGTACTGTAACTGGTGAAAAAATAGAAATGCATTTTCTTTTCTACTGAACACAATACAAAGACGTCTGCTGTATACATTTCCCAAAGCTAAAATATTCCAATTAATAAATTCAAAATAAAATGCTTTATTTTCTAGCTTTGTTGTCTGGACATTTTATTTTTCTATCATGCTGAACCCAGTTTAACTTTTCTGCTTTCCTGTCTGTCTTCTGCTAATTCTCCTTTTAATGGCTGCTGTCCATTTGTTTTTTCTGTTTTGTTCCATTCTCTCATCTGACATATTGAAATTTCCATTTTCACTTTCCTCCTTTTTTCTTTTCAGCCTCTCACACTTTCTCTTCTTTTTATTTTTCATTTGCCTATCAGTTCCATCTCCTCTCACTCCCTAGGCTCTCCCACTTCTCCTTCTCCAAACTTTTATTCCCTTCCATATTTCTACTTACATTTCTACACTATATATTCATTATCCTCTCATGCATCTCCTTGCAACCTCTCTCCTCAGCCTCCCACATTGTTTGGCTACTCCCAGGGTCTCCCTCTATCTATGCTTCCCCACTTTCTTTCTTATGCTTCTTCTTTCTGCTTCCGGTCTATCGTCCCTCCTACCAGCATCTCTCCTTTTCTATTTCCTGCTGCCTTCCCCTGTGGTCTAGCATCTCTCCTTCACTCCCTTCTGCCCCTAGTTTCAACATCTTTCTCATTCTTCCTTAATCCTCTTATGCAGAATCACTTCCTCCCTACCTTTACCCCATGTCTAACACCTAACCTTTTGACTTCCTCCCTTTCTTCCATTGCCCACAATCTCTTTCTCCCTTTCTGCGATACACCTCCTCCCTATTCTTTGCATGACTCTAAAGCAGGGATAGGGAACTCCGGTCCTCGAGAGCCGTATTCCAGTCGGGTTTTCAGGATTTAAAAGAGCCCTGTATGCACAACGGGATCATCTACTCCTTTCTTCCAGGGATTCTAATGAGCCTAATGAGTCCAGCAACATTTAATATGGTTAAGGCAGATCCTCAAGGAAGGTGGTTACTTGTTGACATGAGCATGGGCAGTAATACAATGGCGTTACTAAATATATATGCACCTAATTCTAATCAAAGTGAATTCTTTAAATCTCTACAACAATTAGTTTTACCACTGGCTACTACTAATTTAGTGGTGGCTGGGGATTTCAATGCTGTTATAGATCCAATAATGGATAAAAAGCCTAGTAGAATAATGAAATCAATGGGATTAGATAATTTGGTACAAGTATGTAATTTAAAAGATATATGGCGTATTCTTCATTTTAATGATCGGGAATTTACATTTTGTTCACATGTTCATCAATCGTTCTCAAGAATTGATTATATTTTTGTTTCAGATCAGATGGTACAGCAAGTTATAAAAGCTGACATAGAACCAATAGTAATATCTGATCATGGTGGTATATGGATAGAAGTTAATTTAGTAGATCCAGATAATTCCAAACCTGTATGGAAGTTTGATAATACATTGCTTGCTGATTCTAAATTTTGCACAGAATTTAAAAATAAAATAAATGAATATTTTAGACTTAATGATTTAGAGGAAATTTCGATTGGAATTTTATGGGATGCTTTCAAAGCAACTATGAGAGGACAAATTATATCATATTCTGCATATAAAATGAAACTGTTAAGAAAACAATATGTGAATTTGGAAAAAGAAATTAAGAATTTGGAATTAAAATTGGTTAATAAATGGGAACAGGAGACATTTCAAATATTGTTAAAAAAAAATGTGAATATAATGAAATTTCCTCTGGGTTAGTAAGGAAAGATATTTTTGCTCAGCAGGTGGTGTATTATGGTAGTGCAAATAAGGCTGGAAGATTATTGGCAAATTATTTAAAAGCAAAGAAAAGGAAGGAGAAAATAAGCATAATTAAAGATGAGTTAGGAAATTCTCATTCTCAAATTGGAAATATATTAAAACAATTTTTAAAATATTATAAGTCATTGTATTCTTCGGAGTCTTATTTAAATAAAGAGAAAGATGGGATGGATTTTTTGAGTTTAGTTGAAGGTCCTAAGGTTCCTGATCATATAAAAAGAAGTTTAGATAAACCTATATCATTAAAAGAGTTACAAATTGAAATCCCTTAGAGTTGGGACCACTCCAGGTGGAGATGGATTTACAGTAGAGTTTTATAAAGAATTTCAAATTTCCCTATTACCGTATTTATTAAAATTATATCAGGATCAACTGAATAAAGGTTGTATATCAGGCACTATGGCAGAATCTTTAACTATTGTTTTGCCAAAGCCAAATAGAGATCCAACATTGGTTTCAAACTACAGGCCTATATCTTTAATAAATGTAGATGGTAAATTATTAGCTAAGATTTTAGCATTAAGATTGGCTAAAGCTCTTCCGCATATAATAGGAATGAATCAAACTGGATTTGTTGCTCAAAGACACTCTTCTAATAATACTAGACTGGCATTTCAGATGTATTATTTAACAAAACAAATTAATGATCCGGCTTTTTCGGTTTCACTAGATGCTGAGAAGGCTTTTGATCGTGTAGAATGGAGTTTCATGTATCAAGCTATGGAATGGTTTGGTATTGGATCCGGATTTATACAAATGATACAAGCATTGTACAGCTCCCCAACTGCTCGCTTATATATAAATAATAATTTTTCGGATGCTTTTAAGTTGCAGAGGGGAGTTAGACAAGGTTGTCCATTATCTCCTTTGCTCTTTGATATAGTTCTTGAACCCTTATTATTAGCTATTCGACAGGCAAAGGACATACAGGATATTCCATGTGCTGGAGTGGAATATAAAGTATCTGCTTATGCAGATGACATCTTGCTTCATTTGAGGAATCCGGAAACAACAATCCCATGTCTACTGAAGGTCATAGATACATTTGGAAAATTCTCAGGATACAAAATTAATTGTAAATCAGAGATTTTACCTTTAAATGTGCATTGTACAAAAGGTATACTTGATACTTTCCCTTTTATATGGAAAGAGGATGGAATAAAATACTTAGGTATTTGGCTGAATAAAACACTTGACGAGACAATAAGAATAAATGAAAAATTTTTATTACAAAAAGTTACAGAATTGTGTGAGCAATGGAATCCTTTACATTTGTCCTGGTGGGGAAGAGTACAAACTGTTAAAATGATGATTTTGCCTGTGGTTTGCTATCAATTGGGAATGATACCAGTGTTTTTTCAGGGGTCTTTCTATAAAAAATTAAATAGTATTCTGGTTAAATTTATTTGGCTGGGTAAAATTGCAAGAGTGGCTTTAGTGTCTTTGCAAAGACCAATTAAGGAGGGTGGGGTAAATTTTCCCAATTTTTATAGGTATCATCAGGCCTATATCATGCGCCAAGGTATGTATTGGGTCCTCCCAGAGCTTTTGGAACAATTACCAGAGTGGTTAAGGGTGGAGAGATCACTTATCTTTCCACTTAGGCTTGATCTTTTGCTTGGTATAAAGGTGCCTAGAATGCGTAAGGACAATAGAGTATTAATGGATACTTGGAAAACATTAAGGTTTGTAGACAAATTAACTACTGATTCTATTTTAAAATCAAAACAACAGACTATTTGGGTAAACTCCAAGATACAAATAGGCGGGCTTAAGGTTGTCTGGAAAGATTGGATTAAAGCAGGTATAAGATCATTAACGGAAGTAATTGATAATGATAAGATGCTTGAATTTTCACAATTGCAACATAAATATGGTCTGAATAAAAAACAAAGTTATAAGTGGTTGCAATTGAAGCAGGCTATTCAGGTGGGGTTCCCTGAATGGAAATCTTTAAATGATCATTACAGCTTAAAATTCTTATGTTTCCAGGCAGATTTTCTGGGTCACCAGGCCGCAAAGTGGTATAAAATTATATCTAATTATTTGAATAAGAAGCCTAAAAATGGATTAAGAGATATTTGGAGCATTGAGATTAAGCATCAGATTAATGCATCTCAATGGCCACGTATTTGGTCTTGGAGAATTAAAGGTACGATGTCAGCATCTATTAGGCAAACATGGTTCTTTTTGTTGCATAGAGCATTCTGGACCCCTACTAGATTACAAAAATTAGATTGCTCTAAGTCTAATAGATGCTGGCATTGTAAAATTGAAGTTGGAACTCTAGACCATCTTTTATTTTATTGTCCATGTATTCAGGCATTTTGGATATCAATATGGGATCAAGTTAATATGTTGATGGAGAGTCATGTGGCTTTATCCTATGACACAGTGATTTTTGGAATGTGTATGAGGGCCAAATGCCAAATATCTGCAGCAAACAATAAATTATTGTTGATTGTTACGGGAGTGGGAATTCAACAGATAACAACTAATTGGAAAGACTGTTCTAGATTGAATTGTAATTTTTGGTGGAAAGATTTTTTGCGATACAGAGGGGGTATTTTAAAAGATTTCAAGAGGTGTGGAGGCCATTAATTGAATATTATAACGAGTAAAGTTTATTCTTTTTCTTTAGGGGATAATATATAGAAATGGGATGGGATGGGAGGGATAGGGAGGGAAAAATATTGGAAAGATGTTGTTATGAAAAATAAGGAGATATATGTAATAGGATGGGATATTTATTGTTGTGCATTACTGGGTATAATAAAATGTTTAAAGTGTTTGAGGAAGAAGGATGGGGGGAGGGACAGATTTCATGTCAGATTAATTGTATTATCAAAAAGGGATGTATAATTATATATAAATTTGGAAGGAATATTTTATTGATATGGAAAAGGGTGGGAGGTGGGGGGGGATAAAAACATGTATAATAATATTGTTTAAGAATGCCAAGAGTGTTATGTAAATTAATTGTAATAATACTGTACACTTGTTGAAAGAAATAAAAAGGAATAAAGATTAAAAAAAAAAAAAAAAAATTATCAAGTCTCACTGGCACATTTTACAGGTGCATGAGTCATTGGAACAGTTTCCCATTTTTGCATACTCCAGAGGCAAGAACTTAAGGGACCGGGTCACATCTTCTCAGTTTATACAGGTGAACCAACAAATGTATCCTCAATTTTCAGCTACACCTAAGGGGCATTTTAAATGTGGGAGGTGCAGTGTTTGCCCACATGTCATGGAAACCCAGCGGGTGTCTCATCCAGTCTTACATAAGTCTTATGATCTCAAACATCACACGAATTGCAGCACCGAGTGGGTAGTGTACATGATCATATGCCCTTGCCAATTGTTGTACATTGGACATACTACCCGGACTATCCGGGTTCGAATCACGGAACACCTCAGTAAAATCCGACGAGGGGATTTGGGAACTCCCCTTACACAACATTGGCAAGCGCTGTCCCACTTCCTTGAAGATTTAAAGTTTGTTGTATTGGAAGCCCCTATTCTCCATAGGGGCGGGAATAAACAAACATTACTATGGAAACATGAACAAGCCTGGATTTTCCATTGGCAGACTGTCAGCCCGGCAGATTTGAATAAAGAAATGGAATGGTGGGTGTTCCTCCACTAAGAATGACAGGTGTATCTGCATATATAGTGGGAGTTTAGGTGGAAGTTGTTTTCAGGAAGTGATGTAATTACGGGTGACGAGGAAGGTACCACCAGCAGCAATGTAAAGTTCAGTGAGTGTTTATCTGTATAATTTTCTTTTAAAACAATGTATCATTGAAAGCACTCTCTTGTATTGGCAGGAAGAAGTTTTCACTCAGTTCCAGCTTGTTTGGCGGCTCTCTGAAGAAGCCTTGCGGCGAAACGCGTTAGAGCCTGCTGGAGTGAGACAGCTTCCTAAAGCACCCATGCAAGCTAAGTTCACATTTTTGAAAAAAATGTTGAAGTTACTATTTTTATCACACGATTGTTTTGGGACATTAATTCAATTTTTTGAAAAAACTGGTTCACTAAATTCTTTCTAACACGGGAGAGGATGCAATGATAGAACACTGAAATGTCTATAGGGGCTTGTCCCCATTAGCATTCATTTCACCTTGTTTTTCAAGGTTCTGAGCACCTCTCAGGTTGAAAGTTTATATTTTCAAGTGAAGTTTACTTTATTAGTTCTTCCTTTCTAGTTCTGTTGTATGATTCTGCTCTTTTGGGAGACATAGTTGTAAGTTTGACCCAGTAGTTTTCATTGAAAGCAGTGCATGCATATTCATTGGGGAAATCCTGAAAACCCGACTGGAATACGGCTCTCGAGGCCCGGACTTCCCTATCCCTGCTTTAGAGTCATGCAAAGAATAGGGAGGAGGTGTATCGCAGAAAGGGAGAAAGAGATTGTGGGCAATGGAAGAAAGGGAGGAAGTCAAAAGGTTAGGTGTTAGACATGGGGTAAAGGTAGGGAGGAAGTGATTCTGCATAAGAGGATTAAGGAAGAATGAGAAAGATGTTGAAACTAGGGGCAGAAGGGAGTGAAGGAGAGATGCTAGACCACAGGGGAAGGCAGCAGGAAATAGAAAAGGAGAGATGCTGGTAGGAGGGACGATAGACCGGAAGCAGAAAGAAGAAGCATAAGAAAGAAAGTGGGGAAGCATAGATAGAGGGAGACCCTGGGAGTAGCCAAACAATGTGGGAGGCTGAGGAGAGAGGTTGCAAGGAGATGCATGAGAGGATAATGAATATATAGTGTAGAAATGTAAGTAGAAATATGGAAGGGAATAAAAGTTTGGAGAAGGAGAAGTGGGAGAGCCTAGGGAGTGATAGGAGATGGAACTGATAGGCAAATGAAAAATAAAAAGAAGAGAAAGTGTGAGAGGCTGAAAAGAAAAAAGGAGGAAAGTGAAAATGGAAATTTCAATATGTCAGATGAGAGAATGGAACAAAACAGAAAAAACAAATGGACAGCAGCCATTAAAAGGAGAATTAGCAGAAGACAGACAGGAAAGCAGAAAAGTTAAACTGGGTTCAGCATGATAGAAAAATAAAATGTCCAGACAACAAAGCTAGAAAATAAAGCATTTTATTTTGAATTTATTAATTGGAATATTTTAGCTTTGGGAAATGTATACAGCAGACGTCTTTGTATTGTGTTCAGTAGAAAAGAAAATGCATTTCTATTTTTTCACCAGTTACAGTACATGCTAAGTTTAACTTCTTGAGGTTTCCAGTTTAATTTATGTCTATCTATTTTTATTTCTAATGTGTGATCCCTTGTTCTGTATTTGGTGAGGGTCAGTTGGTATGTAGTAGTAATGACAGATGGAAAGATCAGGGGGGATGCAGGGAGGAAAGGAGATTGGGGGATCCCCTCCTTATTTTCTGCCCTGGGCTCAGCATGTCTAATACTGGTCCTGACTCATGATGTGGCTCAGGGGTGGGCATTCTGCAGCCCACCATTGAATTTTATGCTGCCTCCAAGATCATGGGAAGTATACACAGAAAATGTCATTAACCAGAGTTTTGCTGATTTTAAATTCTGTATTTTACAAATATTTTCAGAATAGCCACTCTAACAGTTTGGTTTTTATCATTTTTAGTTAAATGTTTGCTTATTTATCACAGAAAATCTATAGAGTTCTGATTCTATATTACTTTACATAATGTGCTAACTCTTTAGGGTTAGTACTGACATTCATGCAGCCCACCCCTATTGAAGCTGGTGGGGATTCCCAAGCCTGTCTAACTGAGACCTCCAAAGAGGTCAAAACTCTTTTCTACTAAGTTGGGAGTCAGAGGCACCTTCCTTTAGCTGTCAATGCTGACAATTTAACTCATGCAGGGTGCTGATATTGGTAGCGCAGGAATGCTGCTGCTGAATGTCAAGCTTGATAAAAGGGAGGTCTGGCCATCTTCAGTCTTCAGCTGGTGGGGCTTGGGGATCCTCATCAGCTAAGCTATTAATATTTTGAGTTGGAGAGAATTTTGTGCCGACCCATAATTGGTTGTCTGGCTATGATACTGACCTGTACTGCAAATACAAAAGGAAAAAAAGAGACCTGTGTTCCACACACAAGTTGGTGAATCCAAAACAAAAAAGAGTGGAACAATAGTCTCTGGATGAAACAGGAACAGTTGGTAGATTAAAAGTTTATTAAAAACTAGTGTTTAAGCCCGTTAGATTAACGGGTGCTAGAATAGATGTGTAAACAGTTTAAAAAATGTACTGAAAACTTAAGCCCGGATTCTGCATAGGATGCCCGGGAGGGGCGTCCTATACAGAATCGGGCCTACACTAACCCCGATTCTGTAACCGGTGTCCATATTACAGATGCCGGCTACAGAACTGGGTTACAGTAGACGCGATAGGTATAGCGGCCGCAGCTGCCTGTCCCCTCCCCCACCCCGATCGCCAGCAGGAGGGTACCCATCCCCTCCTACTGGAACGCCACCCACCCAACACCCCCGATCGCCGGCAGGAGGACGTCCCTCACTCTGGACCCCTACAGCTGCCTAAAATCGGGACACACTTCGCAGAATCAGGGCCTTACCGTGTAAGCTTTAATATCCTTTGTACAGTTGATTTCCAGGCTTTAAATAGTTTTCTGAATTTAAAATTTTAATGTTTTTATGTTTTGTTGATAGATGCTGCGGGCCTCAAAAATTGTTTGCTTTCCCATTTTTCCAGCAGACCCCTGGGTACTGAGGCTGTAGCTCTAACCACACTCTCCACAGGTACAATTAGATAAGCAGGTAGTAAATCAAGAGTCACAGAATTCAGGTGGACACAGCTGCTTTGCAGGTAATCCCAAAGAGCTGGAACCTGTGGCAGCCCCTGTCCCAAGGAATGTGAGATTAACATCAGATTCAAAATAGATTGCTTGCAATAACATCTGTAGGAAATTTGTTTGGAATTTGCTGCTACCCTTCTGCCATTTTTTGGGGTTCGGAGTGGGGGGGACAGAGAAAGTAATGAAAGGTAATTACGATCTGAAGCTCAAGAACTGGGGGAAAACAAAGGGACAGGGAGAAGGTATTTCAGAAACTCCAGGCTCAAGGCCCAGGTCAAAACAAGTGCCTTAATCATACCATCATGACAGAGATGTGGAGGGGCATAATCGAAAGGAATGTCTAAGTCCGTTTTCGTCCAGGTCGCAAGTCGTCCAAAGTAAAAAATAGCTTAGGACACATTTTCGAAAAATACATCCAAATTTTTTTTTGTTTCGAAAATCGTCTAACTATACGTCGTGCTGATCTGATCGTCCAAGTCGCTAAATCATCCATCTTTATACCACATTTTCGTCCAACACGAGGCAGGAGAGAAGGAAGGGAGCAGAGAGAAAGGCGAGCAGAGAGAGAGGCGAGGGAGAGAGGAGCGAGGCGCTAAAAAGCGGAACAGTGCCGGAACAGGAGAAGGGGGACATCGTTATCCCGCTCCACAAAAAGGGATGCAGGTCAGAGGCCGAGAATTATAGACCGTTGAGTCTCACGTCAATAGTGAGTAAACTCATGGAAAGGTTGATTATGAACAGATTGGACACGTTTCTGGATAATGAAAGATTAAGGGATCCCCACCAGCAAGGCTTTACAAAGGGAAGGTCTTGTCATTCCAATCTAATAAGCTTCTTTGACTGGGTAACAAAGAAACTGGATGGGGGTGAGTTCCTGGACATCGTATATTTGATAGTGTTCCACAACGTAGGTTATTGAGCAAGATGAACTCGGGACTAGGAGAAACACTGACAGCATGGGTACAAGAGTGGCTAAGCGGCAGACTTCAGAGAGTAATGGTAAACGGTATTCCCTCAAAAACGTCGAGAGTGACCAGTGGAGTACCGCAGGGCTCGGTCTTGGGCCCGATGCTATTCAATATCTTTGTAAGGGATCTGACTCAGGGACTTCGAGGCAAAATTACATTATTTGCCGATGACGCTAAACTATGCAACATTGTGGGCAGGGCAACAGAACCTGACAGTGCAACCAGGCTGAGCACTATGGAACAGGACCTGCTTTTATTGGAACAATGGTCCAGTACTTAGCAACTAAACTTTAATGCCAAAAAATGTAAAGTATTGCACCTTGGGAGTGGAAACCATGCAGAATATACACCTTGAATGGGGAAACTTAAAAGAACTACTGCAGAAAGGGAGTTCTCATCAGGGAAGATATGAAAGCTGCCAATCAGGTGGAGAAAGCTTCAGCCAAAGGCCAGACAAATGCTGGGTTGCGTCAGAAGGAGCTTTATCAGCCGAAAGCCTGAAGTCATACTACCGCTATACAGAGCCATGGTAAGACCTCACCTGGAGTACTGTGTCCAGTTTTGGAGGCCACATTATCAAAAGGATGTGAAGAGGATGGAGTCGATCCAGAGAATGGCCACTAGGATGGTCTCAGGACTTAAAGACATCCCATATGAAGAACATCTGACCAGGCTGCGCTTATATTCTCTCGAAGTGCAGAGAAAGGGGGGACATGATAGAAACATTCAAATACATCACGGGTCGCATTGAAGTGGAGGAAGAAATCTTTTTTCTAAAGGTCCCATGGCGACAAGAGGGTATCCGCTAAAACTTAAGGGGGGGAAGATTTCATGGTGATACCAGGAAGTACTTCTTCACCGAATGGGTGATTGATCAATGGAATGGTCTTCCAAGCCAGGTGGTCGAGGCCAGTAGCGTGCTCAACTTCAAGAGTCGATGGGACAAATAGGTAGGGGTACCACAGAGTTATGCTTAAAAGATGGATACCCCAGGGAGGGAGGGTTAGTCTTGAGTGGGCAGACTTGTTGGGCCGCCGGCTCTTATCTGCCGTCATACTCTATGTTTCTATGAGGGTACCTGTACAGGAGAGGGGCATGGCGCAATGGTATTCTGCATGGCAGAAGGGATTGGACATCCTTCCTGCCATTTTTGGGAGGTTCGGGGGGATGGTGGCTTGTGGTGCCTGGCGCGGGGGGGGGGGGGGGGGGGCATGGCTTGGGGAGGTGTCTTTTTTTTTAATGGGATTGTGCATGTGTAATACACACACATCTGTGCCATTAAAAAAAGAAGTCCTAACAGCAGTGACAGGAGGCTGCTTCCCCTGTCACTGCTGTTAGGGCTCTGCGCATGTGTCAATAGGGCTGAGCCGAAGGAAGTCCCTGATTGACCATTTGTTTGGCATCTACCGGCATCTGTGTTTAGGCACCATTTATAGAATTTCCCTCTTTGTGTCCTATGCAATCCTCTGCCACAACACATCCTTGCAAATCAGCTGCCCCAACCCTCTACTTCATTCTCTTCTCTCAGACTACAAAGTCTTAAAGGTAGGAAACTCCCTAAGTGTGTGACTTGTTTTACAAATTTATTGTAGCCCTGGCTTTTATAGGGTAGGTATTCAATAAGGGTTTAACTGGACATGAGAGGCCTATTGGGTTAAACTCCACTGAGCTAGCCAGCTGCTGATATTCAGTGACACTTAACCAGCTATCTAGGGAAGGAGCTTGGGCAGAGGGTCAATGTAGCCAGTTAGCAGCAATATTCAGTCAACTAACTGGCTAAGTAACTGCATAAAGTTAGCACAGTTAAACAGCGGTCCTACTTTTATGTAGCATATAAACTGGGCACTGGTCCAAATATTGAATATCAGTAGACATACCTGGATATTCAATACCCTGAGTTATGCATATCTGGGGTTAGTTCAGTCTAGAAGCAGCTTATAAGCTGCTTACATTGCGAGCTCAATATTGACCTCTATATATTTATTTGATGCATTGCTGTGTATACTATCAGTGGCATATGTGCAAGTTAAGTTATAGCAGGGATCTCAAAGTCCCTCCTTGAGGGCCACAGTCCAGTCAGGTTTTCAGGATTTCCCCAATGAATATGCATTGAAAGCAGTGCATGCACATAGATCTCATGCATATTCATTGGGGAAATCCTGAAAACCCGACTGGACTGCAGCCCTCAAGGAGGGACTTTGAGACCCCTGAGTTATAGTAATAGTCAACAGCAATTTCAACAGCTAAAATATATACAAGTGAAACTAACTGCTTTTACCTTAGTGATGCTGCTGCTGTTTAGAGATAATTTTATAAGCCATTTTCTGCATATAAATTAACATTTTATATAAAAAATAGGCACTTATAAAATTGCATGGGTTACTTATGGGTAAAATGAGCAGAGGAATCCCCAAGGATAGAGTTGAGTAAGAGTTTGAATCTATATGTAATGAAAATAAATGCAGATCATGTAAAATTCACCGGGACATTTACACAACTCGGAGCAGGTGAAAATGTTTGTGGCTACTTTTCAATGGGTAATTTTTTATAAAGGAGTGTGTGGCACAGTGGTTAGAGCTACAGCCTCAGGACCCTGAGGTTGTGGGTTCAAATCCCATACTGCTCCCTGTGACCCTGGGTAAGTCACAGGGAGCACAGATTGCAATGAGGTATCTGTCTGCATTAAAAAGGGATTGTGCAGGTCAGAGTCTGATACTTCTTCCTCCTCCTCAACCAAATTATTACATAACAAAAAATTTCAGAGTCTTTCCTGATTAGAGATCAGCATGTATTTTCACAAAGGGTTTTGGATAGTGTTCATTTTGCGCCCTTTGTTTTTTTACTAAGTCACTTAATGTCCCAGGTGCATCATGTAGAGCAGGGATCTCAAAGTCATTCCTTGAGGGCCGCAATCCAGTCGGGTTTTCAGGATTTCCCCAATGAATATGCATTGGAAGCAGTGCATGCACATAGATCTCATGCATATTCATTGGGGAAATCCTGAAAACCCGACCGGATTGCGGCCCTCAAGGAGGGACTTTGAGACCCCTGATGTAGAGTGTGAGCCCACTGTGCAGATAGGGAAAAATGCTTGAGTACCTAAATGTAAGCCGCTTAGGCTATAAGTGTTATATAAATACTAAAAATAAATATACAGACCAGTTCCTTTTATAAATTGACCTGATTTATTTGCATATCTGCTGTAAAAGTTATGTGGCCTATTATAAAATTGCCATCCTAATGTATACAAAATGTTTGGCTTACTTTTAAATTTCTGTTGAAACAAGATTACACCCAGTGCTTGTTGATGCACAGAAATGTCTTCCAGTGTTTTTCTTCTGCTCAGTTCTTGCATAAAGTAAGTCTATAACCTAATAGGTGTTTCATTCTCATGTTTGATGAGTCTTAGGTGTGGCTTTTGAATTCACAGCATATGCCAAAAAGCAAAGCAAAAGGATAAATGTTTGCAAGCCTGTTAGAGCTGGTTGGGCAAACTTCAATCACGGTATCATCCTGAAGATGCAGGTTTCCCCATGCCAACACACCTTCATTATTGGCACAACTGGTTATACCAGCCTCATTCTTCAGGGATGGGTATGTTCACTTCGGAAAGCTGGCAATAGATGTTCTTTTCAAATGTTCAAATTTGTTTTCTTAATTTTCCAACACAGATGAACAAAAACATCAAACAATCATCAATACTGCTACATCACAAAATACACACGCCATTTAACATTCAGAACGCAGGAAGCAGGCCGGCTAACTTCCGCTGTCGGGGCAATGTTGGGCCATTTCTGGTGACTGACATTGACTATTCATTTTGTTTTTGGCCGGCATAAACTTAACCGGTTAAGTCAATATTCAGTGCTGGCCAGTTTAAGGTTAGAGCAGCCAAAAACAGAACTGCTATTTGCATGGCATAATTTGGCTGCTAAACTTGGCCGTCCAGCCCTAAAAATTGCTGGTTATCATGCGATACAAATAGTTAACTTTTATCCGCTAACGAACTATTCAGTAGAGATAACCAATTATCTCGTGCTGAATATTCACATTTAGCTGCTTAAGCACTATTTAACTGCTTAGCGCCATTTCTATCCGGTTAAATAGCACTGAATATTGGCCAGACAGTATTCACCTTATGCAAGACAGTCACACACATAACAATCGAGACATGTCCAATGTATTTTCTCAGAGGAACACAAAATTGTTTTACCATCCACAAAACTCTCATATTTCCTATATAAACAGACTATATTCTACCACATACAGTTTAAAGCAGCATTGCCTTTCCATTTATTTATTAATAGTTAACTATCAGTAAAAGAAAATCTAATAAATCTGCTTCAGACTTTGAAAGAGATTCTTCCACTGGTAAGGATTTTCACAATTTTGAACAAGAGGGAAAACTGCAAGTTAATAATAACTGTTATACAAGTCCAAATTTGTTACCAATATAAATGCAAACTTGAATAGAGATATAATAAGTGGATCTTGTTTGTCATCTATTAACTTCCAAAGAGACACATTTAGCAGCTCTAGATAACATCCATAATGCCTAGTGGCCAATAAAATATAATGAGGAATTCAACACTTTATATACCCTACTGATTATAGAAGATACAATTTTAGTCCTACTAGCTGTAAGGTACTTGTGCCTTGCTTCAGCACTGAATCTCCTCAGAGTTACCTAGGGCATTTTCTACTAAGATCTATAAGGAAGACCTGGGCTTGGCCTTGTAAGAGATGCAAGGTAGACACCTGGTTTAGCAGGAGGCTCTTTCATTGAGGGAATCATTGAGGGAATTTAGATTTTTCACTTGGCATATATGTTGGGATAGTGGCTGAAATATGTTTCAGATTTTTTTTTTTTTTTTTTTTTTTTATTATTTCTTTATTAATTTTCAATTTAAATCAAGCTAAACACTTGTACAGAAAGCAATAGTCATAATATCAAAATAATCATAAAGAAATTAACATCTAATAAGAAAAACATGTATTATTTAACTATTTAAGCTCAAGTCCTCCTAAAGGAACCAAGATTTTAAATTAGCGAAGCATTAAAATTATAGAAATTATTTTTGCAAGATATTCAAAGCAGAAGCACTGAGAAATAAAGTTTCTTAATTATATTAGGGTTTAGATGATTCTCCATCCAAACGAGACATAGCTACAAAAGTTGTCAATTGAGATGGTTCAAAGAATACATATTTAACAGAACGGTAACACACTATACATTTACATGGATGTCTCAAATAAAAGGTTGCCCCCAAGGAAGTAACCCCAGGTTTCAAAAGAAGAAATTCACGGCGACGTTTCTGTGTCTCCCTTGTAAGATCAGGAAACATCTGTACTTTACAACCAAGAAAAATTTTTTGTCTATTTTTAAAGTAAAGTCTTAATAACCATGTTTTATCTAACGGAAGCGCCACAGTTAGAATCAAAGTTGCTGGTGATGCCAAGTCTTTATCAGATGTCTCCAATAATTCTGAAACATTTAAAGTTTGTTGGGCCAATTCTTTTTGTTGATTTACAGAAACTTTCATTGGCAAATAATAGACACGTGAGAATGGTGGTAACATTTCTTCTGATACTTCTAAAATTTCCATCAAGTATCTCTTAAGCATTTCTCTTGGATTTACCATTTCTAATTTAGGAAAGTTAATTAACCTTAAATTATTACTACGAGAATTATTCTCAAGCATTTCAACTTTCCTTCTCAAGTTAGTATTGTCTTTAATCAAAGTCTCTTGAAGCTGTTTTGATGTAATTATTTCTTTTTCAATTTTCTGAATGGTTTTATTTGAGTCAGACAGTTCTTTTCTTAGATCTTTAAATTCTTTTGTATGTTCTGTAATTTTCCCTTCCAAGTATTGAAATTTAGGCTTAGTAAACTTAACAAAATCAGCCATTAAATCCCATAGTGAGTCTAAGGTTACAACTTCAGGTTTTACCAAAGAAATTGAACGTTGTAAATTAGTATAGTGCTCACCATTCTGTAAAGAATCTTCAGGGCCTATCTCTTGGATTTCACCCCCTTGTAATGCTGGATTCTCTTCAGGTAGATTGGTTAGGGCTCCTTGAACTTGAGCCCCAACCTCCAAACCTTCTCCCGGATTAACACTTGCCTCTGAGGGAGAGAAAACCTCCAGCTCCGGGGTTTCCCCACCCCTGGGAGAACTAGCAACCTGAAAGTGTGGGGGCGGCTCCCTTGCATCGGGGCTTCCGTGCCCTAGAGGATCAACTACGGGTTCGCCTCCCTGTGTCCTCAGCGGGCCGCCTTCCGACGCTCGCGAAACTTCCTGAACTCGCCTCAGAAGCCGCTCAATGTTGCCCAGAGAAGGAACCTCGGGACGCCGCGAGACAGCAGCAGCACTCCGTCCTCTTCTCCTGGGCATATTGTAAGTAACAGAGAACCCTCTCCAGAGTTCAATTTGAAGAAATTCAATTTATGAGCAAGCCCGATGCGAGCAGCTCAGCGCGTCTGACTCGACGCAGCCATCTTGGATCTAGTCCTCTCAGATTTTTTTAACCAATCAAAATGGGATTAAGTCCTTCACAGATACAAATACCATCTGGTTGACAGATATCAATTTCTATGCCTACCATCAGATTAGGCATTGCATAAGGTCATTATCCCAGTAGACTCTTAAGATGGAGGTGATGCTAAAGTTGAACCTGAACTTGGAGGAAGAAGCAACAAAATTGACTATCAGAGAGCATAAGCTTGCAGACTAAAACCCTGACTCACATAAGAACATATGAACATAAGAAATGCCTCCGCTGGGTCAGACCCGAGGTCCATCGCGCCCAGCAGTCCGCTCACGCGGCGGCCCAACAGGTTCAGGACCTGTGCAGTAAATTTCTATCTATACCCCTCTATCCCCTTTTCCAGCAGGAATTTGTCCAAACCTTTCTTAAACCCCAGTACTGTACTCTGCCCTATAACTTCCTCTGGAATTGTATTCCAGGTGTCCACCACCCGTTGTGTAAAGAAGAATTTCCTAGCATTAGTTTTGAATTTGCCTCCTTTCAACTTTTCCGAATGCCCTCTTGTTTTTTTATTCTCTGAAAGTTTGAAGAATCTGTCCCTCTCTACTCTCTCTATGCCCTTCATGATCTTGTAAGTCTCTATCATATCCCCTCTTAATCTTCTCTTTTCTGGGGAAAAGAGTCCCAGTTTTTCCAATCTCTCAGCATATGAAAGGCTTTCCATCCCCTTAATCAGTCGTGTTGCTCTCCTCTGAACTCTCTCGAGCAATGCCATATCCTTCTTAAGGTACGGTGACCAATACTGGACGCAGTACTCAAGATGTGGGCGCACCATTGCCCGATACAGCGGCAGGATAACTTCTTTCGTTCTGGTTGTAATACCTTTCTTGATTATACCTAGCATTCTATTTGCTCTCTTAGCGGCAGCTGCGCACTGTGCTGTCGGCTTCATTGTCATGTCTACCATCACCCCCAAGTCCCTTTCTTGGGCACTCTCATTCAAAAACTTCCCTCCCATCGCATAATTATACCTCGAGTTTTTGCTTCCCACATGCAATACTTTACACTTCCCAACATTGAATTTCATCTGCCATCTCTCTGCCCATTCCCCTAGTTTGTCCAAGTCTCTTTGCAATTCTTCGCAGTCCTCCTTTGTCCGAGCTCTACTGAATAGTTTGGTGTCGTCCGCAAATTTTATTATCTCACACTTCGTCCCTGTTTCTAGATCATTTATGAATATGTTAAAAAGCAGTGGCCCGAGCACCGAGCCCTGCGGAACACACTCGTGACCTTTCTCCAGTCTGAGTAGTGGCCCTTCACCCCTACCCTCTGTTTCCTACCTTCTAACCAGTTTCTGATCCATCTATGCACGTCTCCGTCCACCCCATGGTTCTTCAGTTTCCGGAGTAGACGTTCATGAGGCACCTTGTCAAAGGCTTTCTGGAAATCTAGGTATATGATGTCTATGGGGTCTCCTCTGTCCATTTGTTTGTTAATTCCTTCGAAGAAGTGCAGTAAGTTAGTCAGGCACGATCTTCCCCTGCAGAAACCATGTTGGCTGGTTTTCAGAAGTTCGTTTCTTTCAAAATGTTCATCGATGTTTTCTTTTATCAGTGCTTCCGCCATTTTCCCCGGAACCGAGGTCAGACTCACCGGTCTGTAGTTTCCCGGGTCCCCTCTTGATCCCTTTTTAAAGATGGGCGTTACGTTGGCTATCTTCCAATCCTCCGGAATCACACCTGTTTTCAGAGATAGGTTGCAAATTTGCTGCAGTAGTTCTGCTATTTCCTCCTTTAGTTCCTTCAGAACCCTTGGATGGATTCCATCTGGACCCGGCGATTTGTCAGTTTTTAGTTTTTCTATCTGCCTGCGCACCTCATCAAGGCTCACTTCCATGGATGTTAACTTTTGTGCTTGATTTCCCTTAAAGATTTGTTCAGGTTCCGGTATGTTGGTTGTGTCTTCGCTTGTAAATACCGATGAAAAGAACATGTTAAGTCTTTCTGCGACCTCTTTCTCTTCCTTCACCGCTCCCTTCAGGTCTCCGTCGTCCAGTGGTCCCACCTCTTCCCTAGCCGGCTGTTTCCCTTTAATATATCTAAAGAACGGCTTGAAATTTCGTGCTTCCCTGGCTAGCCTCTCTTCATACTCTTTTTTGGCTTTTCGAACCACACGATGACATTCCTTTTGATACTTTCTGTGTTCTTTCCAGTTTCCCTCAGATTTGTCCTTCTTCCATTTTCTGAATGAGTTTTTCTTATTGCCTATCGCTTCCTTCACTATTTTAGTTATCCACGCCGGGTCTTTTGTTCGACTCTTGTTGCACCCTTTTCTGAATTTGGGGATATACAGATTTTGCGCCTCGCTCACTGTATTCTTGAAAAAGGACCAGGCATGTTCTACCGTATGCCACTTTCCCTTGAACTGAAGAACAGCTGTGTAGTATTAGAAAAGAAGGTAGTGATAATATCTCAGGAACAAGAGACACTAGAGCTAAAAAAAATCCCAAAGTTGTTGGATCAGTGACCACTAGAAAGTGAAGTGTAGTAATGGTTAGTGATTCCCTTTTGAGGGATACAGAGGTGCCATCTGCTGACCAGACACGATGTCCTGGGAGGTGTGCTGTCTGCTGCCAAGATCTGAGACATTACATAGAGAGTTTGCCGAGACTGATTAAGCCTACTGACTATTGTCCAATGCTGCTTTTCAGTGTTGGCAGGACTGATACTGCTGTGTATCCCTTCAACCATATCAGAAGTGACTTCATGGCTCTGGGAGCGAGGGTGAAGTAGATAGGTACAGAGATGGTATTCTTGTTGATCTTCCCTGTCAAGGGTAAAGACCAAAGCAGAGAAGCTCACATCTTAGAGATGAATGCATGGCTGCACAGATGGTGTCATTGAAAGCATTTGGCTTACTGGACCATTGGAAGACTTTCCAAGGATTGCTGTATCCACCTATCAAAGAAGAGTTGAAGTGACTTCTGCAACAGACTGGCTTACCTACTGAAGAGGGCTTTAAACTAGGATCATTGAGGATGGGTAAACAAAGCCCCCAGGTAAGAAAAAGTATAGTAGAAAAGAAAAGATTACATACCGACCACATATTGCCCAGAATAAAAAGGTGCCCACCCACCACTTACATTATATAAATGGGTTGGGAGAATAAGGGTATGAAATGATGGGTTAGGGAACAAAGATGAAGTGTAGAGAATAGTTGAGACATAATGAATGACCTGGAAGAATGCAGAAAGGATGAGAGGCATTGAAAAGGGATATGGTACAGGGGAAGGATATGAGAGGAAGGGGATGGGTCTCCCAAAGGATTGAATGAGGATGGAAATAAGGCTTAAAAATATGCAGAACAGAGGCAATAGGAATGACCTGGAAGGTAGGGAAGGAAGGAGAGCTACGGATGGAACTAGGGCTGGTGAGGGAAAGAGGCAGTAGAGAGTAGATGGAAATGGAAGACAGAGAGTGGAATAGAAAATTTAGGAAAAGAAAGAAATGGAGCAATGGGATTGCTGGAGAGGGGGATGAGAAAGCTGAGAAAAGCTGGTAAATAAAAGATGAAATGGAAACTAGAGAGTGAAAGGGAGAATGAGGGGTAAAATCATATACAGGTGGATATAGAGGCAGAGTAAAGTGAGAAAAGAAATGTTAAAAAGAAAGATTAGTGCCAGACAGATACAGAGAAAGGAAGAAGGATGAGATTAGAAAAAAGAACTGGAAAGGCAGATCTGGAAAAGAATTTAAAAGACCTGCATAAAAAATGGAACAGATTGGGTCAAACCCAATCAGAAAAGTGACCAGACATCAAAGGTAGAAAATTATTTTATTTAATTCTTTAACAAGATTGGCATGTGACCATTTTGAGAAATGTACATCATATCTATTTTTGTATTTAGCAGAATATAGGAAAAAATACATTTGTTTCTTTTACCAGTATTGTACTGCTTATAGAGTCTGGCTTTCTTTGGTGGAGGGGAAGGAGGTCTCCATTTCAGTTTTTATCTGTTCGTTATTTGTAGTCCTTTATTTTGTATGAGGTGAAGGTCTGGAATACACAGAACTAACCCATGAGACATTACTCTAGAACAGGGGTGCCAAATTTGGCCCACAGAGTAATTAGATTTGGCCCATGATGTGGCCCGCAATTTAGCCCTCTGTCCTTCCCTCCCTCCATCCCCGTCTCACCATCAAACAGCCTGCAGAGGATTGCCGGTGCTGTAGCAATCCTAAGCAGGCTGCCGTCGGGCAGAGATGGAGTATGCTGAGACTCTCATCATGACTCTAATTACATTAAAAGTGCATTAGTCATATAGTCCACCCCTGCCAGCACGAGCTGAGGTAATGGCTCAACTGCTGTCATGTCCAGGGTTTGCAGCCGTGAATGGTAGATGCATGCTAAGAAAGAAACAGGTGACACTGCCTTAACTCCTAGGGCCAGGCCTCAAACTGCCTCCTAAGGACCATATACACTCTGCGGTCTTGTGTATCCTTCAGTATGACTCCTCCTTCATTGGGTATGGACGTGTGTTTAGCCACCTGTGCCACCAGGTAGTCTACCTTTGGCACAGCAAACATTTGCTGGAACTAGGGATACAGCCTAGTCTTAGCTTGCACCCCTTTGAGGGAGCCTTCTGAGACCTCTGTAACCAGGGTCATGTCAGGGTGCAACAGAAAGGACCTGGGCAGAGATCAGACTCTGCAGAAAAGAAAACACTGATATGACAGGGGCTGAAGCGGATCAATCTTGAGCTCACAAAGAAACTCAGTAATAATATCTGGTAGGGCCAAAGACTTGAACAGCCGCCATATGGAGGGATCCTCTCCCGGGTCTGTGGCCGGGACTCCATCCTGATCTTCAACATAGCAGGTGGAATCTCTCATCAGGGAGGTCTTACTTTGAGACAGTAAAGAGATCAAGACTGAACTTTTGGTCCGATTAGCCTGAGTGTCAGAGCAGCGTCTGAGCATTCAGCATGATGGCGCTAAAAACCTTTAGTGCGGTTTCATTTAAAAGGAGCCCAAAATTTGGCTTAAATTATTTTACTAAGACTTGGTACCTTTTTCAATTTTAAATTGGACTGATATTACTTATAAAAATTATAACATTTTGTAACCCATGGCTAAAACTACTTGTTTCTATATTTTTATGATCCAAGTTTCCAGTAAGCCATATTTGCTCCCTCCTTTACAAATTCTTTATAAGTGTTCAAGCTTTTACCACCTTGGCTGGCACTAAAAACGCTAGCGCGGCTTTGTAAAGGAGGGGATTAAAAACTAACAATTGATATTTGCATTAATAAACTGTTGTCAAACAGTTTTTAATTTTTCTTGCAATTTAAAATCTCCAATTGTTGAATTATATTTTTAATTGAAATGGTATACCACTGGCAAGTGAAATGATAGAAAGATGTGGTTTGTTGCAATTGAATCAGCATCTTCTTGATTACTTAGCCAGCTAAATAACTCAATTTCTAAGACTTGGTCCCTTTTCTTGGATTTTGACACATTTTTGTACCGGTCTAGACTTTGTAGATCTGTGGAGCTTATTGTACCTGGAAGAATGGGATTATACCCATATGTCTAGGGCGCAGGGCACTTTATCCAGGTTGGATTATGTTTTTGTTCATAGTTCTCTTTTTCCTCACATATCTTCAGCCAATACATGTCTAGAAGAGATTTCTGATCACTCCTTAATTGGTTGGAGTTGAATGTAGAACCTTTATATCAGAGCAGCTCAGAGTGATGGTTTCCATTCTACTGTTTAAGCATTCTGAATTTTTTTTACAATATTTGAATAAGAAGTGGGAGGATTTTGTGGGGAGATATTATTGCTTATGTAGCGTCACGTAATAAAAGTGTTTCTCAAAGAATCATAAATTTAGAGTACAAATAAGGAACCTTAAAGTGTGCATATATTAGGCATCCATTGTCCTACATAAAAGAGAATTTGGTGTCCACTAGGTCTTAATTCTTTGCTTCATGAGTGAAAGCTTCATGAGTGAATGACTCCGATGTTCCTGTATTGGAAATATAAGTTGTTTAAATTTGATAATAGATGTGGGAGGCTTTTGGTACAAATCACACATCTTGGGAACCTCTAATGGCAGTACGATAACCATAGTGGAGGACATTGCAAAAGTTCTTACCACATACTTTAAGGAAATGTATGTTGCTAATGGTGAAACGTCTCAGGAGGAAACTCTTATCTCCTTATCTGCAGTCCTTGGGGATACCTTTACTTTTGCAGTTTGTTCTGGATTCCCTAAATAGACCCAAAGTGGCCAAAGTAGTTCAGCTTGCTATAAGAGCTCTTAAATTATACTTATCTCCTGATGGCTTTTCAGGATAATTTTATAAATTGCATCAAACACAGTTGGTGGGCCCCCTAGTAGATTATTTTAACACAGTAGTGAACACTAACTATTTCCCCCTGCATGAGAAGATCAGCGGGAGGCCTTTTGGCCAATTTCTCTTATTAATTTGGATATCAACATCCTATCCAGAATTTTAGCAGAACGGCTGGCAGGATATTTGCCTGACTTGATTGGTGGGTGGGTAGGGAAACAAGTAGGTTTTGTAAGAGGCAGGAGATCAGTAGTCAATGTCCAGAAGCAGCTTTTGGCTAAAGCTCAGTGTAAGAGGCTTGGAGAGCCTTCTCTCATAGCCAGTTTAGATGTAGAGATGGCCTTTGATAAAGTCCAGTGGTTTTCTCTTTTTCAAATGCTGGCACATGTGGGCATTGGAGGGTGGTTTTTGGCAGTAATCACTGCTTTCTATGTGGATCCACAGGAATATGTGCTAGTAAATGGGGTGCATACAGTAGCTTTTCCCGTCTCTTGCAGTACCAGGCAGGTCTGTCCTTTATCTCTCTTGCTCTTTGTGTCATCTTTGGAGCCTTTAATTTGCAGATTGCAGTCTCGGATGGGGCCTTGGAGGTGTAGGTGAGGGACTTCCAAATCAAAGCATTGGCTGATGATTTAATGCTTGTTTTAACAGACCCCCATCAGTCATTTTTTGCTATGTTACAGCTGAAAAGAGCTTATGGGGACTTAACAGGTTTTAAGCTAAATGTAGTTAAATTTAAGGCCTTGCCAGGAATTGGGATTGATGGGAAGATGCATTTCCTCGTACTTGGATGGAGGACAAATTAAGTATTTGGGAGTTTTTATTCCACAGGATCTGTCCCTTTTATATCATAACAATGTGCAACCTTTACTTGTTGACATACAGCAGAAAAACAGTTACTTACCGTAACAAGTGTTATCCAGGGACAGCAGGCAGATATTTTCACATGTGGGTGAAGTAATCCATGGAGCCTGGGAATGGACAGCTGCCAAAGTGCACCGGCACTTTAAGAACTTAAGAAAGTTCGTGACTGACCGCACTGCGCATGCGCAAGTTCCTTCCCGCCTGATGTAAGTGCGCAGCTCTTCAGTTCAGTAAGCCAGCTAATAAGCCAACCTGGGAGGTAGGAGGGTTGTGTGGATATCGGCCTGCTGTCCCTGGATAACACCTGTTATGGTAAGTAACTGTGCTTTATCCCAGAACAAGCAGGCAGCATATTCTCACATGTGGGTGACCTCCAAGCTAACAAGAATGGGATGGAGGAGTGTTGGCCTTTTATGAGAATAAATTTTGTAATACTGATTGGCCGAAGTGCCCATCCCCATCTGGAATAAGATTCCAGACAATAATGAGAGGTGAAAGTATGAACCGGGGACTAGGTTCACAGCTTTGCAGATTTCATCTATAGGAGTAGAGTGAAGAAAAGCTACAGAAGCTGCCATCAATCAGACTTTGGGGTTGTGACCCAACTCTCCAAACGCAGCCCAGCCTGAGCATAACAGAATGAGCCAACCAATTGGAAATCATTCTCTTGGAAACTGGATGTCCCAACTTATTAGGATCACATGAGATAAAAAGTTGAGGAGATGTTCTGTGTGGCTTTGTTCTAGTAAGATAATAGGCCAATGCCCGTTTACATTCTAGTGTGTGAAGAGCTGCTACTCCAGGATGAGAATGTGGCTTAGGGAAACACACTGGTAGAACGATTGATTGATTGAGATAAAATTCAATGATGACTTTTGGAAGGAACTTAGAATGAGTACGAACCACAACCTTGTCATGATGGAACACTATGAATAGTCGGTCTGCCACAAGTGCTTGAAGCTCATTCACTTTGCGAGAAGATGTTAGGGAAATGAGGAAGATCACTTTCCAAGTGAGGTATTTGAGATGAGCAGTAAACATGGGTTCAAATGGTGGCTTCATCAGTTTAGTTAGAACTACATTAAGATCCCAATTCACGGAAGGTGGCTTAAGAGGTGGTTTGATATTAAAGAAACCTTTCATGAATTTAGAAGTGAGAGGTTTTCCATCCACTGGTTGATGAAAAGTTTATTTATTTCCAAGTTTCCACTGAGATGAACTCTAATAGAAGTGGATTTGAGGCCAGAGTCAGATAGATGCAGAAGATAATCCAAAACTAAAAAAACAGAGGTGGATTGTGGATTTTGTTGATGAAGTAAACACCAAGAAGAAAATTGGGTCCACTTTTGTTTATAACACTGCTGAGTAGCCAGTTTTCTGGAAGCTTCTAATATGTATTTGACATTCTGAGAAAGATGTAAATCAGATGAGCTCAGTCTGAGAGATACCAAGCTATCAGGTGCAAAGATCAAAGATTGGGATGTAGAAGAGAACCTTGACTCTGCGTGAGAAAAGATGGAAATATTGGAAGAGTTATTAGTTCCTTGATAGTTAATTGAAATAGAAGGGAGAACCAATGTTGTAGAAGGGAGAAGCTATGAGAATCATGGTAGCTGACTCCTGATTGAGCTTGACAAGTGTTTTGAGAATTAGAGGAATTGGTGGAAATCTAGTAGAAAAGCATCCGACTCGAGACGATGAGGAGAATACAGTCTGGAGCAAAACAGGGGCAACTTGTAATTGAGGGGAGATACAAACAGATCTATTTGTGGAGTTCCCCATTGAGCGAAGATGAGATGGAGAATTGCAGAGTTGAACGTCCATTCGTGAAGTTGAAGAATTTGACTGAGTTTGTCTGCTAAAGAATTCTGCTCCCCTTGAATGCATATTGCTTTCATGAAAATATTGTGAGTAATCGTTCATCACCAGATCCTCTGTGCTTCCTGACAGAGATGGAAATACCCCTTTCCTCCTTGTTTATTTATATAGTACATGGCTACTTCATTGTCTGTCCATACGTACAAGGAGGACTTGACCAAAGAGAAAATACTGAAAAGCTCCGAGAGTATTGTACATGGCTCTGAGTTCCAAAAAATTTATTTGATAATGTTGTTCCTTGAGGGACCAGTGACCTTGAGTGCAAAGACCTTCCAGATGAGCTCCCCTAGCATAGTTTGACGAATCTGTGGTTAGAACCTTTTGATGAGGAGGTATGTGGAACAAGACTCTGGAAAGATTTGATGAGTTCATCCACCACTGTAGTGAAAACTTGCAGAAATTCAAATGCAGCCTAAAAGGCTTGCTTTTTAAAGATGCCTATAACTGATTTTTTACACATGTATTTACTTCCGCACTTTTTAACTTTTCCCCCTCTCCTATTGTATTTTCCTTTTATGTGTTCTTTCTAAGAAATTGTAGATCTTCTCTTTTTTCCCCCAATGTTTTCAGGTCATAAGCATGTTTGTTTAGTTGGTGTATGTCTAATAATTTAAAAATGTTTGTCTCCCAGCTATTTTAAATTACTATGTACAACGCTTTGTACCTTTGGATAAGCGTTTAATCAAAATTTAAATAAACTATGAAACTATGTTACTGAGATGTGTTTTGAAAGTGGGTCGTAAGCTAGAGTCCATTGCAGGGTTCGAAAATGAAGCCTCGCAAATGGTATTACGTGGATAGTAGATGCCATATGTCCAAGAAGTACCATCATGTGCCTGGCTGTGATTGATGGTAGTTGAGTAACTTGTTGACAAAGTTGGATTAATTTGTTTTGACGTTGTTGAGGAAGAAAAGCTCTTAGTTGAATGGTGTAGAGCAGAGCCCCTATGAACTGAAGTGTCTGTGATGGCTGAAGTTGTGACTTGGAGAAATTTATCTCGAAACCCATATGTTGAAGACAGAGTATTGTGCGTTGGGTTGCTATGAGGACATCCTATAAAGAACATAAGAATTGCTGCTGCTGGGTCAGACCAGTGGTCCATCATGCCCAGCAGTCCGCTCACATGGTGGCCCTCTGGTCAAAGACCAGCACCCTAGCCGAGACTAACCCTACCAGCGCCCGTTCTTGTTCAGCAAGAACTTGTCTAACTTTGTCTTGAATCCCTGGAGGATGTTTTCCCTATAACAGCCTCTGGAAGAGTGTTCCAGCTTTCTACCACTTTCTGGGTGAAGAAGAACTTCCTTACGTTTGTATGGAATCTATCCCCTTTCAATTTTAGAGAGTGCCCTCTTGTTCTCCCTACCGTCCAGGTAAGGAAAAACTTGAAAATCTTGAGTTCTCAAGGTTGCTGCCACTACCACAAGGCACTTGGTATATACTCTGGGAGATGATGCTAGGCCGAAAGGTAGAAACTTGTATTGATAATGGCAGTGTGCCACTCCAAATCTGAGGAACTTCCTTGAAGTTGGGTGAATGGGAATATGAGTGTAAGCTTCTTTGAGATCCACAGAGCATAGCCAATTGTTGTGATCTAAAAGGGGATATAAAGTTGCTAAGGATAACATTCAAAATTTTAGAAACAATCTGAGAAATTTGTTGAGACATCTCAGATCTAAGATCGGTCAAATTTCTCCGTCTTGTCCCTCTATTTCCCTGTTCTAATGGAACCTTTTCGATGGCACTGAGAAAGAGATTCAATCTCCTGAAGTAGAAGGGAGGACTGCTGAGGGTTTAAAACAGACTCTTGTGGAGGATGAGCTGAAGGAATGGTGACAAAATGAAGAGCGTAACACAGACAAGTCTGCCCAGTACTGGCCTAGTTCAATATTTAATATTATTTTCTGATTTTAAATCTTCTGTGTTCATCCCACGCTTCTTTGAACTCAGTCACAGTTTTACTCTCCACCACCTCTCTCGGGAATGCATTCCAGGCATCCACTACTCTCTCCGTAAAGTAGAATTTCCTAACATTGCCCCTGAATCTACCACCCCTCAACTTCAAATTATGTCCTCTGGTTTTACCATTTTCCTTTCTCTGGAAAAGATTTTGTTCTTGGTGGAGGATGGGCTGGGGAGGGCTTCAATGGCTGGGAGGGTGTAGATGAGCTGGAGTAAGTCTTAACAGAGATTTCAGCAGTTGGAACCCAAGCACAGTACAGGGTAAAGCTTTGGATTCTTGCCCAGAAATAGCTAAGAAGACAAAAAATAAAAAAAAAATTTAAATTGAATCAGGTTGGGCAGACTGGATGGACTATTCGGGTCTTTATCTGCCGTCATCTACTATGTTACGTTACTATGTAACCCTCTTGAATGATCTTTAAAACCTCTCAATGATGATAATAAATTTGAAGACGACCTCCGATGGGTTGAAGGAGAGACTGAGATACAGGAATCAAGGTTATGCTCTCAAGTAGGCCAATTTAGATGGAGCAGATGTTTGTAGCTTCTGAGAGCACTGTTGTTTTGGTCTCTTTTGCTGTTGTCTTGAAGAAACAGATGACTTTGTTGAAAATCACCTTTGATATAAGGAGGAGGGCTTAAATGGTCTGGCAGAGGATGGTTTAGGTTTAGGAAAAGCGTCCCAATATTTCTCATGAGCAGATAGCTTTTGAGTAGCATTCTCCATGGAGTCCCCAAATAAATCGCCAAGGCAAAGGATATTTGCTAACCGATCTTAAAGGTTAGCATCCATATCAGCTACTCTAAACCAGGCTAATCTTCTCATGGCTACAGACATAGAAGCAGCCCTGGAAGATAATTGAAAAACATCATAAGCAGACTGAACCATATATTGCCTCATTTGGATAAGTGTGCTAAATATATGTTTGAAATCCTTAACTCGATATGATAGAAGATATATCTGAAAATCAGGCAATTGTTTGACAAGACATTTCATGTTACATGTGAAGTAAAAGTTATAATTGACGACTCGACTTGCTAGCATGGAATTCTGGTAAAGTTGTCTGCCAAATTTTCCGTTGTGCGTCCCTCTCTACCTGGTGGGACCGAAGCATAAATTTCGGATGGTGTAGATTTTTTAATGTGGACTCCACCACCAAGGATTGATGAGAAAGTTGAAGTTTGTCAAAACCTGGAGTAGAGATAATCCTGTAAAGGGAATCCAATTTTCTAGGAGCCACAAAAACAGAAGGTGGAGATTCCCAATTTTTGTGAAATATGTCCTTTAGAATGCCATGCAATGGAAATTTGATAAGCTCCTTAAGGAGGTTGATCATAGTCCATTGTCTCCAAAAATTCTTTACCGTATTTTGAATCTGTCTCAAGATTGACAGCTAGATCCTTACCCAACTGTCTGTTAAATGAATAAAAGATAGCTTATTCACAGGAGATGGGTCTCTAGCAGGTGATTCATGTGGAGAGTTATACGCCTCAGTGGTAGAATGATCAATATCAGTGTCAGAATTGATTTGGAGGTCAGAGACCAGAAGTATGGCTGGATGGTGAACATGGCTGGATAGTGAACAGAGTTGAGAACCATGATGCTGACTCGATGCATGATGTTGAGATCCATGATGTTGCCTTGATGTATGGCTGGATAGTAAATGGTGTCAAGATCTATGATGCTGCCTCGATGCATGGCTAGATGATGAATGGTGATGAGAACCATGATGGCGCATCGATGAATTAATGGTACTGGAATCTCAATTGGCATGATGTTCAGGCTGAGTTGGTACCGGCAGAGTTGGTGTCAGAGCAAAAATGCCAAACACTTCCAAACGGAGGAGAGCATCGAGCTTCCCTCTAAAAGTAGGCACTGGTACATATAGCTTGCTCGTCGGTACTATTGGTGCTGCATCTCGCTCCGGAGAGGATGATGATGACGATACACCTCTTGTTTTGGAAATGAGTTGCAAGAGGTCTGTACTTGGTCGGCATGACTGGACTCATCTGTGACCTTCGACCCCATCTGGGAGGATGGCTTCTTCGCTGACTTACCTAATGAAGTGATGTGCGACATCAGACTCAACATCAGTGCCTCTCTAATGTTGTCAGTGTCTTCGATGCTGATGCTTTCGGTATCACTGGCGATATCGACATGCTGGCATCAAATAGTTTTTATTGCTGAAGAAGGCGGCTTTTGATTGTGTGCTTCTGCAGAGTTGAGCAATGTGTACACGTCTCAACACAGTGCTGCTGGCAGTTGTGAGGATCAGTTAAAGAAATGGCCCGTTTGCACCTGCTGCACTTCTTAAATCCTGTTAGTGGGCGGGACATGGAGGGGAACAGCACCTCAGCTAAATCAAACTGAATGGCTGAGGTGAGTAAAGAGGCCCCACTGGGTAATTGTCAGCTGACGAAAATAGGGAAATAAAACAAAGTAAATTTTATTTTTTATTAGAAGTAAAGAAATAAACAATATAAAAGAAAAAATCCAGAAAAAAAGAATCGTGTTAGCAGGAAGGCAATGGCAAATGATAGATGTTTGAAAAAATAACTTTTCGCTTTGTGGAAAAAAAAAAAAGAACTGAGGAGCCACGCACTTACGTTGGGCGGGAAGGCACTCGCTCATGCATGGTGCAGTCAGTCGCAAACTTTCTTAAGTTCTTAAAGTGCCAGTGCACTTTGGCAGCTGTCCGTGCTGGGGCTCCGTGGATGATATCACCCACATGTGAGAATATGCTGCCTGCTTGTCCTGGAATAATTACATGTGAGAATATGCTGCCTGCTTGTCCTGGAATAATTACAAGTTTGGTGGGCATTGCTTGTGTCCTTGATGGAGTGGATCAGTCTTTTTAATATGAAGTTGGCGCCTCACTGGTTTTATATGTTTCAGATGCTGCATGTTTTTCAATGTTATGGATGAATGATGCATCAATAAGGCATTACAAGTTTACAAGTCTGCAAGACTACCGATTACTACTACTACTACTACTACTACTACTACTACTACTATTATTATTTTAGAGCACAAAGGAAACAGTCCCTGCTCGAGTGAGCTTACATTCTAAACATTCAGGACAGAAACAGGATGCCAGGGTAAGGGTTACAGTTAGAAGGGATGGTTAAACTGCTGGCTAGCATGGCAAACAGAAGGGAGTAGGATTATGAATTGAAGGTTGTCAGAAAAAGGTGGGTTTTCAGCCTACTTTTGAATAAACTACACAAAACACACTGTATGCTTCTCAACATTCATTCCTACCAGAACACAGATAATCCCTATGCAAATACATAAGAACATAAGAATTTCCATCTCCGGATCAGACCCTGGGTCCATCAAGTCAGGTGATCCGCACACGCGGAGGCCCCACCAGGTGTACCCTGGCATAGTTTTAGTCCCCATATCACTGTATGCTTCTCAAGGGAGATGTGCATCTACGGGATCAAAAACTAAAAGTACTAATATATTTAAAAAAAAACAAAACCTAAGATTCAAAATTCTGCATGCTGAACAACCCCTGGAGAAAAAGAAACAAATGTATTTCTTCCTGAGCAGTGCAAAAGATAAAAAAGAGATTAAAATGCTCAATATTGACACAATTTAAACTTGAAAATAAAACCATTCCCCCTACCTTTGTTGTTTCCCTCCCTCCATGCTGTGCCTCCCTCCTGCGGGTGTCTAACCTTCTGGCCAGCTCCAAACCTGGCCATTTTATGCAGCCCGCGGTCCGATGCTCCCCGGTGTCATCTTGTGGCCATCTCCCTCCTCCTCACAGCCGCAGTGTGCATGGTGCAACAGCTCCTCGTGCATCCTGCACCTGAACTGGAAACCTTCTCTCTGACGTCGCAATGTCAGAGGGAATGCTTCTGGATGAGGTGTGGGATGTGCGAGGAGCCGCTGCATATGGCTCCGTGCACATTACGGTTGTGAGGAGGAGGGAGCTGGCCACAACGTAAAACTGGGGACATTGGACCACGGGCCACATAAAACGACCAGGCAGGCCGGATTTGCCCTGCGAGCCTTGAGTTTGACACCTGTGTATTAATGACTGGTATAGAGGAACCGCTGATTTTTCTCTGGAAAATGTCCTCCCCCACAAGAAGCATTTTAACTGGCACTGAATACTATTAAAAGAAGGACCCCACTACTCTTATGAGATTATATTCTACTGTAGGCAGCAAGGTCAACACAGCATTGGTTATATAGAAGACATTTGTTCTTGGAATAGACTACCCCTTTCCTTTTGATATAATAAAATCCTGATTTTACCCCAGATACAGAGTTGCCAGTATTTCAACTCTGGGGAGTCCAGGGACTTTGTTACTGATATCAAGTAGTAACTGATGATGGTAAATTAAAAACTTTTACTCTCTGCCTGCATCTGATTATTTTGCTTGCCTCCAACTTTATCACTATGTTAACAGTCTTGAAAGTAAGCTAAGGCACTATTATAATGAGGTATATTAGAATGAAGAGAATGTCAAATGGACTGAAATCAACTGTAGGATGAAGAACAGCAAGGCTGTGGGATAACATCAAACAGTCTTGAATGGACACATTTATATGAGGATGTCCAGGACACACTTAATACCGCATATACAATAGGTTCCTAGCAGCAACTCCCATTGGCATATCATAGTTTTTTTTGCAAGAAATGACAGATGAGCTGGATTACACTCGTTTAGTCACCTGCTTGGAATAGAGACTTGTCTCTTGATCTCACAGCATCTCACCTGGAGGAGTGCTTTTGGAATATGGGAAGCCTGTCTGGTTCAACACTTTTGTGTGAGCTGCAATATAAATTTATTTTGCACTTGAATGTTTCTCAAGCTCTAGCACACAATGTCACAATTAGTATTCTGGCTCACTGTCCTATATGCAACTTTCATCCCGCCACTTTGGGCCATATGTTTTGACGATGTCCTAGGATACAGTTTTTTTGGCAACAAGTCTTTAAAAATATCTTGACTCAATAGTTACGGCACTTTGGACCGACTCCTGTGCTTTCTTACGATGGTCATTTCCTGTGCCCTGAGGTCTAAAGGTTTATGTTTTGCAGAGAGTGGTCTTGTTAGCAAAGAAGTTCATCTTGTATTGATTGGAGACTGCAACTCCTACATTTTATAACTTTATCTCTTTGGAGCTCCTAGATGTATGGGATATGACTTCCTCCAAGGGAATTGCTTTTCAAAGGACTTTGGAGAGATTTTGGGCTACCCTTATGTTATTGGCCCATAGCTGATTGTTGAACTAAATTTTTGTTATTCATATCTTCTTTTATGAGAATGTGGCATAGTGGTTAGAGCTACAGCCTCAGCCCCCTGACCTTGTGGATTCAAACCCCGCACTGCTCCTTGTGACCCTGGGTAAGTCATTTAATCCCCCGCTGCCCCAAGTACATTAGACAGTTTGTGAGCCCACCAGGACAGGTAGGGAAAATGCTTAAAGTACCTGTATGCAAACCGCTTTGAGTGTGGTGTAAAACTACAAAAAGACGGTATACAAGTTCCAATCCCTTTCATGTCTCATGCAGCAGCCCTGGGGGTTGGGATGGGAATGAAAATGATAGTAGAATGTTTATGTCCATTTTATAACCCATGGTTTAACTGATGATATGTTGAGCTGAAGAATGTGTGTTGTTGGACTGTCTTTTCAATAAAAATTATTTAAATATAAAATTGAGTTTGGATGATGTGCTTTTTTGATTGGTTTATAATGTCCAAGTGACTTTTCTACATAAGAGGCTAAGACCATGATTTTCTTTACATATTAGTGATGGTTAGATGGTTAAAGTGAATTCCTGATGCAGAGACAACAAAGCATGGATATATGGCGGATCTGGTTTGAATGTTTTCAAGACAATTTTTTAAGATAAAAGATTTTTTTTGTTGGAATATTGGGACACTGAATTCAGCATTAAAATTTGTACATGAAGATTAGTCAGTGGACCGCTGATGATTTCTCTTCTGGTTGGTACTTAAATTAGTGCTGCCTTGTTGTGATGGTCCCACTATTTATTTTTATAACTATCAATCACCACATACCTTGTCAGAAAGATGCATTTTTACATAGGCTTCAAAAGCACACCTTAAATGTTTATTGGAATCATTGTTTTAATTGAGACCCACAGATGAAGTGCTGATGCATCCTGGAAGAGTTGGCACATTTTTAAACTCAGGGTGTAGACTCCAACAGTCATCTTCACTATGACAGTGTGTAGGTTTAGGTGTTCTATCTGTGGATTAGACTGATATACAAAAGTTGACATTATGATTTGTATTTAAACTAATTAACACAAAGCAACCAATTATGCCAATCAACCATCTGAATTTAACTTAGTTTGGCATTAATACTTTGCTTCTATACAGAAATTCTGAGTTTAAGATAAATTGAAAGTTATAAACCAAAGCCAACCCATACAAATAAACTTTTCCCACCATTAATAAAACACCCCATAAAGAACAAAGCTCAATACTAGGCATTTTCTGGACTCAGATAGCATGTAGCTGCAGTATAGGACTCTCTAAGTAGACATAGGCTGTACTTTCCAGAGAGCTACTTAGTACACTAATGCACACGCATGAAAGTCCCTATAATTTTCTGAATATACTTGCCAGAGGATGTGGTAAGAATGGATAGTATAGCTGGTTTTAAGAAAGGTTTAGACAAATTCCTGGAGGAAAAGTCCATAGTTTGTTATTGAGAAAGACACGGGGGGAAGTCACTGCTTGCCCTGTATCGGTAACATGGAATATTGCTACACCTTGGGTTTTGGCCAGGTACTAGTGATCTGGATTGGCCACCATGAGAATGGGCTACTGGGCTTGATGGACCATTAGTCTGACCTAGTGAGGCTATTCTTATGTAAGTACTCACAGTTGGTAGATTTTTGAATATTGCAGCTACAGGTGAAGAGTTGAAGAATGCAGCTCCTGATTGGATAAGGCCCGACTTAGTGCAGGAAGAGGCAGTCGGAGCATACTGCATGTGATTTCCTGCACTCGCGGCGCTCCGGCTGCTCTCCTGCTGCCGTTTCCCACTGCCCTCTGCAGGCTCCCCCCTGAAAAACTGTATTCGCGGTTTTTCGAGATTCGCGGGGGTTCCTGGAACGGAACCCCTGCGAATATCGGGGGAGTATTGTATACCAAGTTCCAGAGATTAATTGCTAAATCAGGTTTTCAGGATACCCACAATGAATATACATGAGATAAAATTGCATGCATTGCCGTTCTGCACAAAAATCAAACTAATTCATCTTTCATAAATAATAACACATTAAAAAAAACCAAAACAACCAACTTTCTAAAATGATAGTGTGCTCAGAACCAGGAGATGATGATAGCACAATACTGTGTCACCAACAACCATCTCTCAAAATTCAATCATTGTCTTTAACCTATACTGTATAGTGGAACTCTGTTATAGAATAACCCCTACAGAGGAGAAATGTCAGAGTAAGACCCTGATAAGGGTTTGAACTAAATTCAGCCATGGATTTCAGGATGGAAGTTCTAAACTTCATATTTCTGAGGCAACAAATTGTGAGAGTTGTGAGAGAATCTGTTGATCCTAGTAATCGCCTCATCAGCCATAGTCAGACCCAGGGATAGACCAATCATCAATGACAATCATCCTCACCTGCAAGGGATTGCCAAAGATGAATCTATGGTTAATAAAAAGAGATTATGTACTTAATCTGGTAAGTTCTTTCCAGTAGATAGGTAACAGCTCAGATGCTAACGCTAAAAAACGCTCTACAGTTTTGTAAATGGGGAGATAGAATAAAAATATGTAGACAAAGGTTAAACTGAAGCACCAAGAAGCTGGACTCTGCATACAATGCAACACCACAGAAACAGCGATGCATCTCTCCTAAAGCAAAAAAAAAGTAAATAAATATAATTTTTTCTACCTTATCTTCTCTGGTTTCTGCTTTCCTCATCTTCTTGTCACTCTCTTCCTTTCATCCACTGTCTACCCTCTCTCTGCCCCTTCTATATGGCATCTTCTCTCCTTCGATTCCCCTTCCAGAAACTTTATGCAGCCCCCTTCCGTTTCTGCCTTCACCCTCATTAGTCTGCCATCCATCTGCTTCCCTTCCCTCCTCCAATGGTCTGGCATCTCTACTCTCCTCTTCTTTCCTTCCCTTCCCTCTCCCACACCCCTTGGTCTGGCATTTCACTCTTTCCTCTCCCTTCCCCCCACTTCCATCAGCATCTGCCCCCCCTCCAACCCAATTCCATGCAGTATCCTTCCCCTTATGTCTCTTTCCCCTTTCCCTGCAATTCCATCAGCATCTGCCCCCTTTCTCTCCCTCCAACCCAATTCCATGCAGTATCCTTCCCCCTTATGTCTCTTTCCCTGCAATTCCATCAGCATCTGCCCCTTTCTCTCCCTCCACCATGCTTCCATACCACCCTGACCCTTTCTCACCCTTCACCACACTTCCATACCACCATGACCCCCTTTCTCACCCTCCATACCCTTCCTTACGACCTTGACCCCATTTTTCCTCCTTCCACCACCCTGCTATGCTCCTTTTGCACTCCATCCAAATCAGCAAGGTCCCGCGATGATTACTTCTGCTGCCTCTGCTCCAGAAGAGGTAAGTGACGTCGGAGGGTCTGGGCCGGCAGATGCAGGGAGTTGCGGCAAGGTCCTGTGTTGACTGCAGCTGCCAGTCCACACCCCCCCCCCCCAACGTCACTTACCTCTTCTGGAGCAGAGGGGTAGACACAGTCATCGCGGGACCTTCGTGCACTTCAGTGCGGCTGCCGACTCTGCTCTGGAATAAGTATGGCAGCTGCATTGAGGTGCCGTTTAGAGCAGCGCTTGAGGTTCCGGACCCAGCCGGCTGAGCACCCCCTTGAAGCGTGCACCCGGACAGACCGCCTTCCCCCTTGGTATGCCACTGGAGGCACCTGTAATAACAGGCTAAACAAAGTGTTCTGCTGAAAGGAATGAAACAGTACCATTAACCACCAACACAGGCTCCAAAGCTCCATAAGCTGTCAGCTCCTTGTACTCATTGTGAACTGATATACTGGAATCCACCTGCTCACAGCTCTTACTTAGTAGCTGTATAAGAATTCACTGCCACAATGCTGGGAATGCTTTCGCAAAGCTGATCTTCGGACTGCCTGTCAGACTTCACTGTTTGACTATGCCTCCACCCCAGTGGACCACCGGATGCGCACCAGAATGGGCAGAGGAGTGAAAATGCAGCCAGCACGTTGCAGAACACAACTGAGACCCCTAAGCATGCCTAACAGTCTGTGCTTGACCCCTGCTTAACAGAAGGTGAGACTACTTTAGTGATGGCCCTGAGCTCCAAGGAAAACTATGCAGACTGGCTAACTAGTACCCAAAAAGGATCATCCTGTCAGTTACAGACCGAAGTCTGTAAATTCTCAAGCAGGCAGAGCTCCAAAATTCAAACACAAAGATACTGCAAAGGGAACGAAACTACATTGAATTTAAAACAATAAAATGGGGAGAGCAGAACACAGACAGCTGCAGACATGCATGCAGAAGGAAAGACTGTGGAGGGTGCTAAACCAATCGGTGAAGTTCTACAGAGGCAGAGTGAAAAATCTAGAATGGATTCCTTCTGCAGAGCATGCGTGTATGGGGAAATAACCCTATTGTCTAGAACAAGGGTGCCCAATATGTCGATCGATCAGGCAACCCCGGTCGAACGCTGAGCCATGAGGTTTCCCTTCTGTGCTGTCCGGCTTTCTCTCTGGCCTCCCGTGCATCCCTTTACCTAATTTTAGCAGGGAGGATCACCAGTACTTTAGCGTTCCTTGCAGGTTGCCATAGGCCTCAGGAACTGTCTTCCCTCTGCCGTGATCCTGCCTCTGATGTCAGAGGAAGGGCGGGACCGTGGCAGAGGGACGACAGCTCCTGAGATCTATGGCAACCTGCAAGGATTGCTAAAGTACTGGCGATCCTCTCTGCAGGCTGCTCCCTGCTAAAATTAGGTAAAGGGATGTCAGGGATGAACACACAGGCCTTACGGGGGGGGAGGGAGTCCTTTGGGTGGGGGGACAGGCCTTCAGGGGTGGTTGTGCAAGCCTTGGGAGAAGTGCAGGCCTTCAGGGGGACAGGCCTTCAGGGGTGGGGTGCAGGCCCTCAGGGGGGCAGGCAGGCCTTCAAGGATGGGGTGCAGGCCTTCAGGAGGGACAGGCAGGCCTTCAGGGATGTGGTGCAGGCCTTCAGGGGGGGACAGGCCTTCAGGGGAGGAGGGCCCTGGTGTAGAAGGGAGGGAGAGAATAGGGGTTCAAAAAGACGTGCATATGCCAGACTTTGAGGGGGAAGAAATAATAGGTCTAAAAACAGAGGAGTGGGAGTGGGAGAGATATGGTGGACAATGGGATTTAGGGAGGGAAGGAACAGAAAGGGAGAAAAGTTGGACATAAGGGATGGTGTGGAGGGGGGGAGATAGAGATACTGGATAGGAGGGTAGTTGGGAAAAGAAAGGGAGAGACGGTGGACCCTGGGGTGGTGGGGAAGGAGGGTGAGATGCTGGATAAAAGGGTAGTTGAGAAAAGGTGGATCTGTGGATGGAGATGATAAAAAAGGAAAGATGCCAGACTTCCAGGGGAGGGAAGGGAAACGAAAGGGAGGACAGAGATAGATGGATGGTTAGCACGGAGAAAGAAGGAGACCCTGGCAAACAAGTTATCAGAAGACAACCAGAGCCTGGGACCAACAAGATTTGAATAATGACCAGACAACAAAGGTAGGAAAAATGATTTTATTTTCAATTTAGTGATTAAAATGTGGCCATTTTGAGAATTTATATCTGCTGTCTATGTTTTGCACTATGGTCCCCTTTTACTAAACCGCAATAGCGGTTTTTAGCGCAGGGAGCCCATGAGCATCGAGAGCAGCGCAGGGCATTCAGCGCAGTTCCCTGCGCTAAAAAACGCTATCGCGGTTTAGTAAAAAGGGAGGTGGTATATTTGTCTATTTTTGTATAGTTGTTACTGAAGTGACATTGCATAAAGTCATCTGCCTTGATCTCTTTGAAAAAAATCCCCAGAATATAAATGATAATTAACATTTTCTCTGAGTACAGTGTGCTTTGTGTTTTTAAAAAATTTTATTGTTGGTAGATCATTTTGACTTGGTCATTTTAAAAGTAGCTCGCAAGCCCAAAAAGTGTGAGCACCCCTGGTCTTGAATGTCTCAACTATTGTACTGGAAAATGTACTGAAACCAATACAAAATTTAAATGTATTCCTTAAATAAATATGCAGTATACAAGTGCAACAGTCAGTAGTGCAAAAATTTTGTAGATTTGAATATAATATATGCTGACCACTGACTTCTTAAATTTGCCTTAATTCTGTTGGTACTTTAAACTAAATATTTACAGTACCTGTTATTTATACACTTTCCTTTGGTCTTTTTATTCAGAGCTTCCAAATAACGGTTTCTTTTCTCTAATCTGCCAACAAGAAACAAATGAATTGCTAAGGTTTTTAGATTTAATTATACTTTGTTACAGATTATATAGAATTCAATAATATCCCTTCAAACTGCAAATTATACACTATCATATTTATAAAATAAGAATAAAGCATCATTGCACATCTGTTACAGGTGATTTTTCATAGACAGTAGCATTGATTAGGCAAGCACGTGGAAGATATCATTCAACAGTGCTGTGATAGAAGAGCTCTCTCAGAACTTAATGTAACATTCTAAACATACACAGTCAGTGCAGCAGTCTAGTCTCCTCAGTTAGCTCCATAGGCCAAGAAAGCACTTACCATAACAGGTGTTATCCAGGGACAGCAGGCAGATATTCTCGACATGTGGGTGACGTCATCCACGGAGCCCCAACACGGACAGCTTTTCAAGCAAACTTGATTGAAGATCTCAAGTTTGCTAGTACTGCACCGCGCATGTGCGTGCCTTCTTGCTCAGCAAGAGGGCGCGTCTCCTTAACGTGGTCTTCAGTTCAGATAGCTAGAAAAGACGCCAACCCGGGGAGGTGGGAGGGTTGCGAGAATATCTGCCTGCTGTCCCTGGATAACACCTGTTACGGTAAGTAACTGCTTTATCCCGGGTCAAGCAGGCGGCATATTCTCAACATGTGGGTGACCTCCAAGCTAACTAAGAAGGGACGGTGGGAGAGTTGGCAATTTAGGAGAACAGATTACGCAAAACTGACTGGCTGAACTGGCCGTTGTGCCTGGAAAAGGGATCCAGACAGTAATGAGAGGTGAAAGTATGAACCGAGGACCAAGTGGCGGCCTTGAAGATCTCCTCAATAGGCGTAGACCTGAGGAAAGCAACATACGTCGCCATCGCTCTGACCTTGTGCCCCGTGACCCGACCCTGCAGTGGGAGACCAGCCTGAGCGTAGCAGAAAGAAATACAAGCAGCCAACCAGTTGGATAAGGTGCGCTTGGAAACAGGATGCCCAACTGATTAGGATCAAAAGAGATGAAAAGTTGAGAAGCCATCCGATGAGACTGGGTGTGTTGGAGGTAGAAGACCAACGCCCTCTTACAGTCAAGAGTGTGAAGCGCCACTTCACCAGGATGAGAATGGGGCTTCGGAAAAACACCGGAAGAACAATGGACTGGTTGAGGTGGAAATCCTAAACCACCTTGGGCAAGAACTTCGGATGAGTACGAAGGACCACCTTGTCATGATGAAAAACAGTAAAAGGCGGATCCACAACCAGAGCTTGCAGCTCACTGACTCTGCAAGCAGACGTGAGAGCAACAAGAAATACCACCTTCCAAGTGAGGAACTTCAGGTGAACCTTATCCAGGGGCTCAAACGGAGGTTTCATTAATTGAGCCAGAACCACATTAAGATCCCAAACCACCGGGGGAGGTTTGAGAGGAGGATGAACATTAAAAAGGCCCTTCATGAATTGAGAAACCGCTGGATGGACGGAGAGCGATTTCCCATCAACTGGCTGATGAAAGGCAGCAATCGCACTAAGGTGGACTCGAATAGAAGTCGATTTGAGACCAGACTGAGACAAGTGGAGCAAATAATCCAGCACGGACGGCAAGGCGGCAGATAGCGGCTCCAGGTCACGCGAAGCACACCACGCAGCAAATCTAAACCACTTCTGGGAGTAGCATTGTCGAGTAGAATGTTTGCGAGAAGCCTCAACAACATCCCAGACCAACTGAGAAAAACCGAAGGAGGGAGTTAGGTGCACAGGAACCAAGCTGTTAAATGTAGAGACTGCAGATTGGGATGCAGCAGCGAACCCTGACCCTGAGACAGCAGAGAAGGAAACACAGGCAGAAGCAGTGGCTCCCTGACACTGAGCTGAAGGAGAAGGGAGAACCACGGCTGCCGGGGCCAACGAGGAGCTATCAGAATCATGTCGGCATGAGCCGACTTGAGCTGCATGAGGGTCCGCAGAATCATAGGAAAAGGAGGGAACGCGTAGAGGAACCAGCCCATCCAATCCAGAAGGAAAGCATCCGCCTCGAGATGGTCCGGGGAGTAAATCCTGAAACAGAAGAGAGGCAATTTGTGATTGAGGGGCAAGGCGAATAGATCTACTTGTGGCGTCTTCCAGCGAGCAAACACCTGACGCAGAATCAAGGCATGAAGCGACCATTCGTGTGGCTGGAGAAGACGACTCAGCCTGTCCGCAAGGCAGTTGTGCTCTCCCTGGATGTAGACTGCTCGAAGGAAGATGTTGTGACGTATCGCCCACTCCCAGAACTGAAGAGCCTCCCGGCAAAGAGACAGGGAACCCGTACCCCCCTGTTTGTTTAGATAATACATCGCCATCTGGTTGTCCACACCAGGACCACCTGATCCCAAAGCAAATGCCAAAAGGCAACCAGGGCATTGTAAATGGCCCGTAGCTCCAGCAGATTGAGGTGGCAGCGACGGTCGGCGCTCGACCAAAGACCCTTGGTTCGGAGGCCATTGAGGTGAACCCCCCAGGTATACGCGGAGGAAGAGTCCAAGGTGGGGGCGTGAGAGAGAGAAAACCTCTCGAAAGATTTGAAGAGAGCATCCACCAACGGAGCGAACGCCTCAAGGAGGGAGTCACCGCAATGCATTGAGAGGCAGGATCCCGGTCCTGCCTCCACTGGGACGCCAGAGAGTCCACTGAGGTATTCGGAGGTGAAGTCTGGCAAAAGGAGTAACATGAACGGTGGAGGCCATGTGTCCCAACAGGATCATCATCTGCTTGGCGGAGGCCTTGGACTGAAGGGAGACCTGCCGTCAGAGGTGGATGAGGGCGGCCTGCCGAGGCTGAGGCAGAAACGAGCGGAGGCGAACCGTTTCCAGCACCGCCCCAATAAACTGCAGGGTCCCTTGATTGGTAAAAGGGTTTTATTTTACTTATTTGCATTTTAATTTTGGTACAATAAATTTTTGCCTGCATCTTGTACACAGTCTGCAGTTTTGTTTGTTTCTCCTGCTTGGTTTTTTCTGCAGATAAAGTTGGACTTTCTCCTTTGTTTTGTTCCCCGATGAAATTCTGAAACCACTTTAAGTAAGAATTTAGGATGAATACGGAGGACTACCTTGTTATGATGGAATACTGTGAAAGGTGGATCCGCTACTAAAGCTTGTAGCTCACTGACTCTATGAGCAGACATGACAGCAATGAGAAAACCACTTTTCAAGTGAGATATTTGAGAAGAGCCGAAGCCATTGGTTCAAAAGGAGGCTCATCAATTGAGCAAGAACAACATTGAGATTCCAAACCACTGGAGGCTGTTTGAAAGGTGGTTTAACATTGAAAAGTCCTTTCATAAATCTGGAAACCACAAGATGAGCAGAGAGAGGCTTCCCTTCAATGGGCTGATGGAAAGCAGCAATTGCACTAAGATTGACTTGAATGGATGTGGATTGAGACAAATGCAACAGGTAATCCAAAATTGAAGATAAGGAGGTAGATTGAGGTTCCTTGTGATGAATGATGCACCAAGCCACTGAGGAAGTAGTCCAGGAGTTAGAGAAGTTCATTGAGGAGGCTTACAGAGAGGCCGTGGAAAATCACCGACAACCGTGGAACTGCCGAGACACACCCACAGTGAGAGAGGACCACCTGGAGGACACCCACAAGGAAGAAATGGGCGACACAGCAGCAACACCTGGAAACAGCGAAGGGAAACCACAGGAAGATGAGACCGATGCAAGCCAGTACCAGGATGAGGGAAGATGGAAATACACGGAGGACACAGACCTAAGGCTGGAGAGATGGACATAAACCAGGGACACGGACCTGAGGCTGGAGAGACAAGAGAGGACAGCGATCATCACTGGAGACTCCATCATCAGACAAGTCGACAGCGGGAGGAAGACAGGATTAGCTGGTGACCTATCTACCAGGAGCCAAGATAGAAGACATAGTGAGCCGCATCGACAGATCATCGACAGCGTGAAAGAGGAAGAAACGATGGTAATGATCCATGTGGGAACAAACAACTTGAGCAACAGGAAAGTACTGAAGAGTCAGTTCCGGATGTTAGGAAGGAAGCTGAAGTCCAGAACATCGAGGGTTGCGTTCTCAGAGATCCTGCTGGTACCCAGGGCTGATGAGAAGAGGCAGATGGAACTGCAAGCAATCAACGTGTGGATGAGGCACTGGTGTGAGGAAGGTTTCCACTTCGTGCGCAACTGGACGACGTTCTGGGGGAAGAGCAAGCTATACAGGAAGGACGGACTCCACCTCAGCGCAGACAGAACAAGGCTACTTACAAGCAACATCAAGAGAGGAATTGAGAAGTTTTTAAACTAGGAAGAAGGGAAAAGCCGACAGTCGACCAAGTGAGAGCGTCGATGGTTCGGGAACCGGTATACCCAGAGGATACCGTGCAGGAAGATAGCGGGCAGACTCACTGGATCTCAGGAAAGACAGATCTAAGGGGACACAAGAGGTAAGAAAATGTAAGAAAAGAGCAAGCCACAATCTCAAATGCATATACACGAACGCAAGGAGCCTAAGGAACAAGATGGGTGAATTAGAAGCTATAACACAAATGGATAACATTGACATCATCGGCATCACAGAAACATGGTGGACCGAAGAAAACGTCTGGGACACTGCGCTACCAGGATACAAACTATACCGCAGAGACAGAGTGGGTCAAAAAGGTAGGGGCGTCGCCCTATATGTCATAGAAGGAATTGAATCTACTGGAGGGAACACACCTGAAATGACGAATAAATTAGTCTATATGTGTCAAAATTCCAGGAGCCAATGGATTGGAAATAAAGATTGGCATCTACTATCGACTCCCAGGGCAGTCCGAAGAAATTGATGGAGAAATGATAGATGAGATCAAGCGCAACTGCAAGGGAGGCAACACAGTTATCATGGGCGATTTCAACTATCCTGGAATAGATTGGAACCTAGACATCTCCGGCTGTGGTAGGGAGACCAAGTTCCTGGATGCTGTGGGCGATTGCTTCCTGGAACAACTTGTCAAGGAAAACACGAGAGGAAATGCAATTCTGGACTTAATTCTAAATGGACTACGAGGACAGGCGCAAGATGTAGTAGTAGAGGGGACGCTAGGAACCAGTGATCACAATATGATCCGCTTTGACCTGGATGCAGGGGCAAAGCATCGATCCAGAACGACGGCCACGGCACTGAACTTCAGAAAAGGGTGGGGAAGAAGATCAAAAAGAGGATAAGCACTGTAAAAACGCTAGAGCAGGCATGGACCCTTTTAAGGACACGGTCACCGAGGCGCAAAATCTATATATACCGCGTATCAACAAGGGATCCAAGAAGAAAAAGAACAAAGAACCAGCGTGGCTCACTGTAACGGTGAAGGAAACGATCAGAATCAAGAAGACTTCATTCAAGGAATGGAAAAGGTCAAAAACAGACGAAAACTGGAAGAAGCACAAACAGCATCAATGCAGATGCCATAAAGCGGTAAAAGAGGCCAAAAGAGACTATGAGGAATAAATAGCCAAGGAGGCGAAAAACTTCAAGCCGTTCTTTTGATATATTAAGGGGAAACGACCCACAAAGGAAGCAGTGGGACCGTTGGATGATCAGAGAATAAAGGGAGTGCTAAAGGAAGACAAAGCCATTGCCGATAAACTGAACACGTTTTATGTATCTGTATTTACCAAAGAGAATATACACAACATACCAGAACCCGACAGGCCATATGCTGGAGGCGAAGACGGGAAACTGACAAGGTTGACAGTCAGTCTAGAAGAAGTATGCAGGCAGATTGATAGGCTTAAGAGTGACAAATCCCCAGGACCGGATGGCATCCATCCGAGGGTCATAAAAGAACTGAAAGGGACTATAGCTGAACTACTTCAACTAATAGCCAATCTGTCAATAAAATCGGGAAAGATTCCAGAAGACTGGAAGGTGGCGAATGTTACGCTGATCTTCAAAAAAGGTTTGAAGGGAGATCAAGGAAACTACAGACTGGTGAGTTTGACCTCGGTACCGGGAAAGATGGTAAAGACGCTGATAAAAGACCGCATCATTGATCACCTTGATGGACACAATTTGAAGAGGACCAGTCAGCACGGCTTCAGCAAAGGACGATTTTGCTTGACGAACTTGCTGCACTTCCTTATAGGGAGTAAACAGGCAGATAGACAAGGGCGACCTTGTCGACATTGCATATCTGGATTTTCAGAAGGCGTTTGATAAGGTTCCGCATGAACGACTACTTCAGAAGATTGCGAGCCATGGAATCGAGGGTGAAATACTCATGTGGATTAAAAACTGGCTGGCGGATAGGAAACAGAGGGTGGGGTAAATAGACAGTACTCGGACTGGAAGAGCGTCACCAGTGGGGTGCCGCAGGGCTCGGTGCTTGGACCTGTGCTCTTCAACATCTTTATAAACGATCTGGACATAGGTACAAAGAGTGGAGTGATTAAATTTGCGGACGATACGAAGTTATTCAGAGTAGTGAAGATGCAGGGGGACTGCGAAGATCTGCAACGTGACATAATCAGGCTCGAGAAATGGGTATTGACATGGCAGATGAGGTTTAATGTGGATAAGTATAAATTGATGCAAGTCGGTAACAAAAATCTCAGGCATGAATACAGGATGTCCGGGGCAGTACTTGGAAAGACCTCCCAGGAAAGGGACCTGGGAGTTCTGATCGACAAGTCGATGAAGTCGTCTGTACAATGTGCGGTGGCAGCAAAAAGGGCAAACAGAATGCTAGGAATGATAAAGAAGGGGATCGTGAACAGATCGGAGAAGGTTATCATACTGCTGTACAGGGCCATGCTGCACCCTTACCTGGAGTACTGTGTACAACACTGGTTGCCGTACATGAAGAAGGACATGGTACTACTCGAGAGGATCCAGAGAAGAGCAACCAAGATGGTTAAGGGGTTGGAGGAGCTGCCATACAATGAAAGATTGGAGAAACTGGGTCTCTTCTCCCTCAAACAGAGGAGATTGAGAGGGGACATGATCGAAACTGTCAAGGTACTGAAGGGGATAGACTTAGTAGATAAGGACAGGTTGTTCACCCTTTCCAAGGTAGGGAGAACAAGAGGGCACTCTCTAAAGTTGAAAGGGGACAGATTCCGGACGAACGTAAGGAAGTTCTTCACCCAGAGAGTGGTGGAAAACTGGAACGCTCTTACAGAGTCTGTCTTGGGGAGAGCACCCTCCAGGGATTCAAGACAGAGTTGGACAGGTTCCTCCTGAACAAGAAGTGCGCTGGTAGGGCTAGTCTCAGTTAGGGTCAGTGTTCCCTCTAAGCGGGCGGGTGTTGTGAGCAAACTTTTTTCACCGTGAGCCAAAAATATCGGGCGCCAGCAAGTTATGAGCCAACTCGCCCGATTCTCCTCTCGCCGCCCTGCCATCTGCCGTACGCCTCTTCCGATCGTGCGCTGTGACGAGAAACGTGTGCGCTGCGATGTAATATTTTGTGCGCCAGCGCACGCCAGCGCAGCTTAGCGGGAACACTGGTTCAAATGGTTTTATTTATTTCCCCAAATTTATTTTTGTTATACGCATTGAAAATATTTGATATTGCGTTTAAATCAAAATCTCAATAAACTTGAAACGAGTGCCCGTGAGATTGTGGGAGGGTTAAATACTCAAAACTTAGAAGTTTTTGCTACGCCAGCTTTCTGGTATCTTTACATACAGTGGCGTACCTAGCATATGTAACATCCGGGGCCCATCATTTTTTGGCACCCCCCCCCCCCCATCTGTAAGAAAAACATGATTTTTAGTAACAAACCACACGTCACACATGAGTACCTAGGAAAAGGCAGCATCTTACATATTGCAGTGAGCAGTACATCAATACACCCATTGTAAAACTAAACAAGCCAGACCAGCACAGATCAATCCTACACCGTCAATCCTAACAGAAAACCATGTCTTTCGAACACACAGAACACAGAAAACACCTTCGCCTAGTAAGGAATATGTAATCACAAACTAACCCCTCCCTCTTTTACAAAACTGTAGTGTGGATTTTAGCTACGGAGGTAACAGCTCTGATGCTCATAAAATTCTGAGCATCAGAGCTGCTACCACCAAGGCTGGTGCTAAAAACGCTTCACAGTTTTGTAAAAGGGGGGATAAAATAAAAATACATAGACAAAGGTTAAATTGAACCAGCAAGAAGCTAGACTCTGCATACAATGCTTCACAGAAACAGTGACACATGTCTCCTAAAGCAATAAATAAATAGAAATTTTTTTCTACCTTTGTCTTCTGTGGTTTCTCCTTTCCTCATCTTCTTGTAACTCTCTTCCTTCCATCCACTGTCTGCCGTCTCTCTTCCCCTATATGGCATCTTCTCTCCTTCTATGCCCCTTCCAGAAACTGTATGCCTCCCCCTTCCATCTCTCCTTTCACCCCATTGGTCTGGCATCTCTCTCCTCGCCTTCCCTCTCCCACACCTCTCCTCATAGTCTGGTATCTCCCCTTCCCTGATTCTCTGGCATCTCTCTCCTTTCCTTTTCTTCCATCTTTCGCTCCCCCTCCATGCTCTCACATCTCCCCCTTCCTTTTCCCTTAGACTGGCATACCTTCCTCCTACGCTCCAAGCCCTGGCATCTCCTTTAATTCCCTCCCTCATCTTCCTTCTCCCTCCAGCTGGGTACCGCAACACTCTTCCCTGCAGCTCTGCACTTCCCCACAATTGCCATGCTTCGGTTCCTCTTCTTCCTTCCTTCCTCCCCCCCCCCCCGCGGGACCCTGCGGCACCATCAACTCTTACTCCCTCTAATGTCGGCCCTGCAGCTCCAGACTTCCTCGCACCTTCTCCCCTCCCCCTTTGGATCGCTATTATTTTAAATGTTATAGCCGCGGAGCTGTATCCATCAGTGGAGATGTCTAACCTCGGCCTGCCCCGGAACTCTTACTGCAGCAGACGCCCGTCTAGGCAGGAACAGGAAGTCACTGTTGCAGTAAGAGTTCCGGGGCAGGCCGAGGTTAGACATCTCCACTGATGGATACAGCTCCGCGGCTATAACATTTAAAATAATAGCGATCCAAAGGGGGAGGGGAGAAGGTGCGAGGAAGTCTGGAGCTGCAGGGCCGACATTAGAGGGAGTAAGAGTTGATGGTGCCGTAGGGTCCCGCGGGGGGGGGGGGAGGAAGGAAGGAAGAAGAGGAACCGAAGCATGGCAATTGTGGGGAAGTGCAATCCCCCCAATGCGTCCCCTTACCTTACCGACGCGTGTGTGCGCTGTGAAGAGAAACTTTGCGCTGCGATGTAATATTTTGTGCGCGAGCGCAGGCCAACGCAGCTTAGCGGGAACACTGGTTAGGGTACTGGTCTTTGACCTGGGGGCTGCCGCGTGAGCGGACTGCTGGGAACGAAAGACCACAGGTCTGACCATGCAGCGGCAATTCTTATGTTCTTAAGCATAAATTCTAGTCCATTTCTGGTTGTAACATTGCTGAGGAGTAGGCTTCCTAGAAGCTTCTAGAATGTCCTGTACAGATTGAGAAAACTGTAGAGTGGCAGTTAGGTTGAGGGGTACCAAGCTGAAGTAGCGTACTAAGGGGGGGGGGGGCGGTCCGCCCCAGGTGCAAGCCCTGAGGGGATGCTCCCGGTCTTGCCGTTCAGTTCCCCCCACCCCCGAAGGACCGCTCGCCCCCCTGGCCTCCCTGCACCACCTATGAAGCAGCCCGCAGAGGGATCGCAATGTCAGCGATCCCTGAGCTGCTTCGGCGCTGCTTCCTGTGCTGCGGTCCCGCTCCTCCTCTGACGTTAGAGGAGGGGCAGGACTGCGGCGCAGGAAGCAGCGCCAAAGCAGCTCAGGGATCGCTGACATCGCGATCCTGCTGCGGGCTGCTTCATAGGTGGTGCAGGGAGGCCAGGGGGGCGAGCGGTCCTTCGGGGTGGGGCGGGCAGGCAGGCCTTCAAGGGGGGGGCAGGCAGGCCTTCAAAGGGGAGACAGGCAGGCAGGCCTTCAAAGGGGAGACAGACCTTCAAGGGGGGAGGGACAGGCAGGCAGGCTTTCAAGGGAGGGACAGGCCTTTAAGGGGGGGACAGGCAGGCCTTCAAGGGGGGGACAGGCCTTCGGAGGGTGCAGGCCTTCAAGGGGGGGACAGGCCTTCAAGGGGGGTGCAGGCCTTCGGGGGGGAGTGCAGGCCTTCATGGGTGGGATGCAGGCCTTTAAGGGGGGTGCAGGCCTTCAGGGAGGGGGGGTCCTGGTGTAGAAATACACAGAGGGAATGCGGGGGGTTTAAAGAGACGCGCATATGCCGGACTTTGGGTGGGAAGAAATAATGGGTCTGAAAATAGAGAAGAGGGAGAGAGATGATGGACCATAGTTTTTAGAGAGGGAAGGAACAGAAAGGGAGAGAAGTTGGATACAAGGGATGGTGTGGAGGGGGGATAGAGATATTGGATAGGAGGGTAGTTGGGAAAAGAAGGGGAGAGATGGTGGACCCTGGAGTGGTGGGGAAGGAGGGAGAGATGCTGGATGAAAGGGTAGTTAAGAAAAGATGGATCTGTGGAGGAAGACGAAAAAAGGATAGATGCCAGATCTCCTGGGGAGGGAAGGGAAACGAGGAGGACAGAGAGGGCAGATGGATGGTTAGCATGCAGAAAGAAGGAAGAAGGAGACCCTGGCAAACAAGTTATCAGAAGATAACCAGAGCCTTGGACCAACAAGATTTGAAAAATAACCAGACAACAAAAGGTAGAAAAACTAATTTTATTTTCTGTTTTGTGATTACAATATGTCAGATTTGAAATGTGTATCCTGCCAGAGCTGGTGTTAGACCGCAAACGTGAGCTAGGATTTAACAGAGAGGAAAAGTCCTTTTTGTTTCTTTATTTTATTTACACCACAGCGCCAGTGTGGTTAGGAGAAACCAAAGGGGGGTGAAAAAGCTATAAAATAAACCCACCAGGATGTTTGAAAAAAAACCAAAACAAAACCCCAATTGGGCAGGAAAGTTGAATCGAAAAACCAATTCAATAGGCTGAATCTAATCGAATTTTTTTTTTTTTTCTTGAATCGGGCAGCACTAGTTTGCGCTACTGTCTTAGACTTTAGGACCTGGGATTGGAGAGAAATGGCATCCTCAGTACTTTATAATGCAAGTGAAACGAGGATTTGGTCAGACTTTTGAAGGGTCTGCAGAAGAAAAATATTGTATAGGCCGGGGACATGAGACAGCAGGAAACGGGAACTTTTCTTCCTTCTATTTTTGTGAATGGCAAGGCTGAGGATGTCAGAGAGTTCAGTTAAAATATGTGCTTTATAAGAAAATATAATAATGTGTTTAATAAAGTTTATAAGCATTGCTGGCCTACCCGGTGAGGTGTTCCTAATGGTGGTGGTGGTGGCGGCGGCAGCGTGTCAATGTGTTGAGAGGAAGAGGTGGTCTGGGAAATTCTGCTGAGCAAACTCCGGGTCCATTTCCACCCCCCAGTTAGTCCACTCCACTCAACTGGTTCACACACTGAGTGGGTCTTTGGGTGTTGTGCCTGGGTAGTTGTTTTGGGATCTCTTCCAGTGGTTTGTCAGTATCTCCTTGTGGTCCAAGGAAGGAAACTTTGTTAACCTTAGCATTGACCTTCAGAATATGTTTGTAACAGCGCTGCTTGTGTGGCATTAGGCTATGTAGTGATCGAAAGAAAAAACCAGACCTTTGCACATTTTTGCACTATATGGTGGGTGTATGAGGAGATTCACATTTCCTGCACAGCTAAGTCCTTGTGAAGTTACCTTGTTCTTTCTGTATTTGACATCTAGCAAGGTCTCTGTTTGGAAGGAAAGATCTAAGCTTAAAAATGAAGTGGCCAGAAATTATGGTAAAAGCAGATAGCATTCCTGATTTTAAGAAAGGTTTGGATAAATTCCTGGAGGAAAAGTCCATAGTCTGTTATTAAGACATGGGGGAAGTGTCTGCTTGCCCTGGATCGGTGGCATGGAAAGTTGCTACTCTTTGGGTTTTGACTAGGTACTAGTGACCTGGATTGGTTACCATGAGAATGGGCTACTGGGCATGATGGACCATTGGTCTGACCCAGTTAGGCTATTCTTATGTTATGTTCTCATCTGTAGGGCCTTTGTTTTCACTTCTTATTTTAATGTATTTTTCTTCTGGGAACTTATCAGTGTTTTTTAGAATGGGAACAAAAATGGAAGAGAATTAATGTGTGTGGAATGGGGGGGGGGGTTACTAATTTCTTCAGCTAAATAATTAAATCCACTTCAACCAGACATAGGAGAACTCTCGCACCATTCACACACCCTCCAACCAAAATCGTGAAAAGAAAAAAAACTGTTCGACAACCTCCTAACACTCGACCCCCAACTCTACAACCTATTGACCTCGACCACAAACTACAAAACCTTCAAAAAAGAAATAAAAACCCTTTTATTCAAAAAACACATAAAACCGAACTAACACAATCAGAACTGTCCCAAGCATCACCTGCAACTATTCCATATGTACTTCTGATGTCATGACAATTCAGACATAATTTATGTTATGTTTGGATTAATGGTTACATATATAACCTCCTGAGATGTTGAATCTTTCATAAGCCATTCATCCAGGTACGGAAACACCTGGAGCCCATAGTTGCGCAGAGCTGCTGCTACCACAACAAGGCACTTGGTAAACACTCTGAGAGATGATGCCACGCTGAATGGTAGCACTCTGTATTGAAAATGAAGATTTCTACCCGAAATCTGAGGAACTTGCGAGAGGCTGGATGAATGGGAATGTGAGTGTAAGCATCTTTGAGATCTTGAGACCATAACCAATTGTTCTGATCTAGAAGGGGTTAAAGGGATGCCAGAGACAACATGCAAAATTTCACTCTGACTAGAAATTTGTTGAGTGCTCTGAGGTCCAAGATCGGTCACAGATCACCCATCTTCTTCGGCACTAGGAAGTAATGGGAGTAAAACCCCCTGCTCTTCTGTTCCAGAAGAATCTCCTTGATGGAATGGAGATGGAGCAGAGCCTGGGCTTCCTGGAGAAGAAGAGTGGTCTGCGATGGATTTGAAGGATACTCTCTTGGAGGTAGATCTGAAGGAATCTGGGTGAAATGTAGAGAGCATCCTTCCCTGATGATTGAGAGAACCCAGAGGTTGGATATGATTAGCTCCCATCATTGGTAAAAATGATGGAAACAACCTCCACTAGGTAAAGGAAAGGACAGAGGCAGAACGATTGAAGTTATAAGAACATAAGAACATAAGAAGTTGCCTCCGCTGAGGCAGACCACAGGTCCATCCTGCTCAGCGGTCCGCACCCGCGGCGGCCCATCAGGCCCATTGCCTGAGCAATGGTCTATACCTATCTATACCCCCCAATCCCTTTTTCTTCTAGGAATCTATCCAAACCTTCTTTGAAACCATTTAATGTTTTCTTGTCTACAACAGCCTCTGGAAGCGCGTTCCATGTATCCACCACCCTCTGAGTGAAAAAGAACTTCCTAGCGTTTGTTCTAAACCTGTCCCCTTTCAATTTCTCCGAGTGCCCCCTTGTACTTGTGGCGCCCCTTAATTTGAAAAATCTGCCCCTGTCTATTTTTTCTATGCCCTTCAGGATCTTGAAGGTTTCTATCATGTCTCCTCTAAGTCTTCGCTTCTCCAGGGAGAAAAGTCCCAACTGCTTCAATCTGTCGGTATATGGGAGATTTTCCATTCCCTTTATCAGTTTGGTTGCTCTTCTTTGTACTCCCTCAAGTACCGCCATGTCTTTCTTGAGGTACGGCGACCAGTACTGGACACAGTACTCCAGATGCGGCCGTACCATTGCACGATACAGCGGCATGATGACTTCCTTCGTCCTGGTCGTAATACCCTTCTTAATGATACCCAGCATTCTGTTTGCTTTCCTAGAGGCTGTGGTGCATTGCGCCGATGCCTTCAGTGTTGCGTCTACCATCACTCCCAGGTCTCTCTCCAGGTTACTAACCCCTAGTGGTGTTCCCCCCATTTTGTATGTGAACATCGGGTTCTTTTTCCCCACGTGCATGACCTTGCATTTCCCCACTTTTCGGCCCACTTTTCCAGCTGCGTTAGATCCTTTTGGAGATCCTCGCAGTCTTCCTTGGTTTGAGCCCTGCTGTATAGTTTGGTGTCATCTGCAAATTTAATGACTTCACACTTAGTTCCCGCCTCTAGATCATTTATGTAGATATTGAACAAGAGCGGTCCCAGCACCGACCCTTGCGGAACTCCGCTCGTGACCCCTTTCCAGTCTGAGTAGTGTCCCTTTACGCCAACCCTCTGCTTCCTGTTTGCCAGCCAGTTTTTGATCCATCGGTGGACCTCCCCTTGTACCCCGTGGTTCCATATCTTTTTAAGCAGTCTCTCGTGTTAGATGGTCAAAAAGACTGAGAAGGCTTGGGTGCAGCAGAAGGCTGAGATTTTTGTTGTCTTTGCTGTTGCTGCCGTTATTTCTTAGGGGGTGCCCTTGAATAAGGAGCTGCCCACTGAGAAAAACGCCTCTGGTAGGATGGAAGAGGTCTGGAAGTCTTAGCAGTAGAAGGCTTAGGCTTTGGTCTGATGATGGAAGCAAACGATTTCTCATGTTCAGACAAGCGTTTGGTAGCTGCCTCGATAGTCATCAAAGAGCTCATTGCCCTGACAAGGAATATTGGCCAGACGATCTTGAAGATTCGGGTTCATGTCTACAGTGCGAAGCCAGGCAAGGCGGCGCATAGTGTCACCAACCGGCTCAGGACAATGGGCCCTGAGCGGCTGGGACAAGGGAGTTGTGCTCTTGTGAGCCGCGGTGAGCTGCACAAGGAAAATAATAGTGGAAGAAAAATACTGCCACACCAGGTAAGGGTAGTTACTTAAATCAAACTCAGGATTTATTCTTTCACTGGTAGTAAACATAAACCTTGTCAGGATATTTCTGCGTTTAGCAAATAGTCCCAAAACAGTAAAAAGAAAACAAAACAAAACACAAAACAGCAAACTGTCCCAAAAGTGGAAATGTCCCAGTTCAAGGCTTTCTTTAAGATTCAGGCTGTTGGCTTCAGCCCCTACTCATTTCCAAGCAATGAAAAACCAAAATATTCAAAATTCAAACAGTTCTTAAATTGACTACCACAGCACTAGTCAGAGCTATGGCTGTGACTTACCCAGCTGCTAGAATACTGGGCAGGTAGTGCGCTTCACGTGGTGATAAACTGCCAAACAGGCCCACAATCTCACCACAAAAATACGTGAGGCGAACCCCCACTACCTGGGCTGGTAACAGTCCTTTCTCATGTAAGAGAAACACAAAGGAGAAAAAAAAAACCTTCACAAAAGTCTTTCAATCTTCTGGAGCTCTTGATTACTAAAGCTCCCACAGGGCAAAGCATAACCATGGAAGTCCTTCATTTAATAAGGTCACAGCTACTCACTTTTATTCCACGAGCGGCTTGCCTTCCATGAAGCAAACTTCCATTGGCAGAATCTCCCTCACTGGAGCAGCAGATGGATCCGGGTCAATTTCCATGGCTTGAGGTTCTTCATTCTCCTTCAAAGCAGATTCTTCTCCGGCTTCCATCAGCTCCATAGATTCCAGTGGAGAACTGCCATCAGTATCTCCCAGCCCTGAGCTCTGCTGCCTGTCCTGTGCCTCTCCTCCCTTTAACTGACTTCCCAGGAGCTTTCCTCTCTGGGCAACTAGTTTGCAGCCCCGCCTCCAACCCTCAGGTGGGAAGTATTTCCTATCAGCAACCCTGGGCCTGAGAAGGGGATGGTCGCTCTGCACTCGTGCTCTCTAACTCCCTCTAGAGAGCAAGGGAGAAATAGCATCAGGAAAATCAAAAAAAGGTTTATCTGTAACACTGGGGAAAGGGTTGGCCTTTAAACTGGGCTCTGCACTAGGGACACACCTAGCAGGCATAGGCTGTGTACCACAATAGCCACCGAGAAAGCAGTGACCCTCGAGGAAAGTTCAAATGCATCATATGAAGATTGAAGAAGATGCATGCGTAGTTGAGCCAGAGTGTGAGTCATCTGTTAAAACTCTGGAAGATGATGTTGTGGAATATATTTGATAAAATCAGGCAAGCTGTTGACCAGATGCTTGAGATAGGAAGTAAAGACAAAGTTGTAATTCAAAACCCTGGTTGCCATAAGGGAATTTTGATACAAGCGACGGCCAAACTTGTCCATAGTCCTGCCCTCTCTTCCAGGCGGAACAGTGGCGTAAACCTTGGCAGGGTTGGTTCTTTTCAAAGAAGGCTCCACTAAAAGGGACTGATGGGGTAATTGAGACTTATCAAAACCCTTGCAGTGGACCATCTTGTAGTGAGATCCCAATTTTGCAGGGACAGCAGGAATGGAATATGGTGTCTCAAGATTTCGTTTGAATGTTTGAGCAAGAAGTCTGTTAATGGGTAATTTGAGAGATTCCCTAGGAGGTTGAGGAATACCCATTTCTTCCAAATACTCCGTAGAGTACTTGGCGTCAGATTCCAAAGTGATGTTGATATCTTTACTCATCTGGCGGAGGAATGTAGAGAAAAATACTTGCTCTAGAGAAGGATGGTCTCATAAGGAAGGTGACCTTGAGGCACCTCGCAGGGCTGAAAAAGGAAGGAGAAGCTTCTCGTGAGTATTGATACCTGAGTTCTGAATATGCAGGTATAGAGGACTCACTGAGAGAATGGGTAGAGTACCTCGCATGAGAAGGACTCGAGCGGCGAGAGTGGAAAGGCTCTGCAGGTGGTCTTCTCGACTGAGGAGTTGAAGGCCTTGAAGAGTCTCGATGTGTGGATAAACGAGACCTGTCTCGAGACGAGGACCTGTACCTTGATGTTGGCAGGTGATGTGGAAAGCTATGCCTCGAGTCAGACAGATCCCGCTTCGATGGATGTCGAAGCATCCTCGCCCTGTACCTCGAAAAGGGCAAGGCCTTATGTGAGGAAGGAGGGCTGGAAGTTGGAGATCGACTTCGAGACACCAAAAAAACTCATCTTCTTGTGTCGAGGTATCTCGAGGCACTCGCAAGGACTCAGCTCCTTGAATAGAGTGTGTAGATTTTGGTCGAGACACTTGCAAAGAAACCCCATTTGGTGCATACCAATAATATAAGGGAGAGCCTTGGCCAAGTGCAAAGCCAACAACTTAGCCAAAATTTTACCATCTACATTTATCAAAGAAATAGGTCTGTAATTTGAAACCAACATAGGATCTTTATTTGGCTTCGGCAAAACAATAATTAGAGATTCTGCCATATTACCTGTAACACAACCTTTAGTCAGTTGAACCTGATATAAATTTAACAGATGAGATAATAGGGTACTTTAAAATGCTTTGTAAAACTCTACAGTGAAACCATCACCACCTGGAGCGGATCCAACTCTAAGGGACTTCAACGCTGTTTTTAATTCTTTCAACAATATAGGCTCCTCAAGACTTCCTTTTATATGCTCAGAAATTTTTGGTCCCTTAATCGATTTAAAAAATTCTAAACCCTCTAGTTTTTTATTTGAATAAGGCATGGAAGAATACAAAGCTTTATAATATTTCAAAAATTGTTTTAAGATAATTCCAATTTGAGATTGAGTCTCCCCATTCTCATCTGGGATAGTCACTATTTTTACTTTCCTTTTTTTAGCTTTAAGATAATTAGCTAATACTCTTCCTGCTTTATTTGAGTTTCCATAATACAGAGCTTGCTGAGAGAACAGCTCTTTCCTAGCCATTCGAGAGGAAAGCTCATTGTACTTATATTTATCTTTTAAGAGGGCCTGCAGAGTAGTTGAGTCCCATTTCAGGGCCAATTGTGCCTCCAATTCTTTAATATTTTGTTCTAAATTTGAAAATTCTTTATTGAGCTGTTTCCTAACATGTGCCGAATATGAGATTATTTGCCTTCTCATAGTAGCTTTAAAAGCATCCCATAAGGTTTCCAAAGAGACTTCATCTGAGGCATTTAAATGAAAGTATTCAGTAATTTTTGATTGAAATTCCTCAATAAAGTTGTAATCTGCAAGCAATGTATTATTGAATCTCCAGACAGGTCTACTATAATCTTGCTCATCCATTTTCAATTCAATCCAAATTCCACCATGATCTGACAAAATGATTGGATCTATGGCGGCCTTTGTAGCCTGCTGTAATAAATGATCTGATACAAATATATAGTCTATTCTAGAAAATGATTTATGTACCTGGGAGCAGAAAGAAAATTCCCGATCATTAAAATGAAGAATTTGCCAAATATCCTTTAAACTACAAGATTGTACCAAATTATCTAGCCCTAAAGATTTTATTATTCTGCTAGGTTTTTTATCCAATATAGGATCCATAACTGCATTAAAGTCCCCTGCCACCACTAAATTAGAGTCCAATATATAAGACCCCGGCTAAAGACACAGTGTCCTATGCTTTATTCCTTTAGAGAAGGTAGCCTCAGCCCCACCACTCCACCGCTAGTTCAATGTTTCAATGCGGGAAGAATTATGTGGGAACTCATCATCAGCTGCCCGTAACTCTAAATATCGTAGAGTCGGATGACACGGACGTTCCTGGGAGACCCTTGAAACAGCACGTGTATTGTGCGAAACATACATGTCGGGTTCCACTCCCGGATATCGGCTGTTAACTAAAGCTAAGTACAGATTCATCTGAATGACACTATAAAGCTAATAAGACACGTTTTTAAACAGTTTTTGATTTATAAAAAAAAAATTTTTGAGCATAGTGTTACGGGCAGCTGATGATGAGTTCCCACATAATTCTTCCCGCATTGAAACATTGAACTAGCGGTGGAGTGGTGGGGCTGAGGCTACCTTCTCTAAAGGAATAAAGCATAGGACACTGTGCCTTTAGCCGGGGTCTTATATATTGGACTTTGATTCAGGTTTGAGTGACCAAGGCTATACCCATGTTATTTAGAACTTAGGCCATTTTTTTGAAGACCACTAAATTAGAAGCAGCCAGTGGCAGAATCAACTGTTGAAGAGATTAAAAAATACATTTTGATTTGAATTAGGTGCATAGATATTAACAAGCTTCAGAGTATCTTTCCCCAAGCTCATATCCACCAGTACCCATCTCCCTGTGGGATCCGCAGATATCAATTTGAATGTAGCCAAACACTTTCCACTAACTAAAATGGCCACCCCAGCTTTTTTCCCCACCGCAGGAGCAAAAAAGCAATGTTTGTTACCAAATGGTTTGTTACCAAATGGATATGTTACCAGTGTTTTTTCAGGGGTCCTTTTACCAAAAATTAAATAGTAAATTAAACAGCAAGAATTGCTTTAGTATCCTTACAAAAGCCAATTGTGGAGGGTGGGGTAAATTTTCCAAATTTTTATAGGTACCATCAAGCCTATATAATGCATCAGGGTATGTATTGGGTCTTCCCCGACCTCATGGAAAATCTTCCAGACTGGTTATGGTTGGAATGGCAACTCCTGTCTCCTTTGAGATTGTGTCATGTTTTGAGTAACAAGATGCCTAGGCTGTATAAGGACAATAGAATTTTAATGGACACTTGGAAGACATTAAAATTTATTACTAATTTTTTTTTTAAGTTCAATCTTTTTATTGAATTTTAATCAACGCAACGAAATACAGAAACAAAGAACAATAAACAGTAAGCATCACTTGCAGAGGACAGGGAAATCAACGAATGGCATATGCAGGTAAACACATCAAATTAAAGTGATTCCATAAACAGTATGAAAATTGAGCTCGGACAGAAACAATAACATAATTGCATATAAAATATAAACGTAAAGAGAGACCAGTAGTATAGAGTAAAATTTTTAAGAATTGCAATATTCCAATACAGGAGACCACACCTTAAGATAAGTCAACAAGGAATTAGACTTTTAGAGTATAAGCACACTGTATTCCACCAGGAAATATGAGTAAGAGAAGAAAAACATTTTAACAATCTGGATTCAAATTTGTCTAAAGGTGACCGCAAGGCACCGGCACCAAATACAATGATTGGGTAGAAAATCTCATCAGTAATAGGTAATATCTTACATATTATAGACCAAATAGTATCCCAGAAGATCTGCAATTGTGGACAATAGAATAACATGATCAAGTGTACCAATGTGTTATAGACATGACCAACATCTATTGGAGACCGAGGCATCTAACTTGGAAAGTTTGATTGGCGTCCAATAGGCTCTATGGTAGAGGAAAAGGACTGTTTGCAAAATGGTCGCTGACTTCAACGCTTTAAAAGAAGAAAGTCAGTTCACTTCCCACATTACCACAAAGATGTGCTGAGAGTTGAGTCGGTTCAGCGTATGACCACCAGGATGGTCTCGGGACTCAGGGATCTCCCGTATGAGGAACGGCTGGATAAACTGCAGCTATACTCACTCGAGGAACGCAGAGCGAGGGGAGACATGATAAGAGACATTCAAATATGTCACGGGCCATATCGAAGTGGAAGAAGATATCTTCTTTCTCAAGGGTCCCACGGCAACAAAAGGGCATCCATTGAAACTCAGGGGTGGGAAATTTCATGGAGATACCAGAAAATATTTCTTCACCAAAAGGGTGGTTGATCGCTGGAACAATCTTCCGCTACAGTTAATTGAGGCCAGCAGCGTGCCAGATTTTAAGACAAAATGGGATTGGCACATGGGTTCTCTTCATAGAGGAGGGTAGGGGTGGGTCATTAGTGTGGGAAGATTAGATGGGCCGTGGCCCTTTTCTGCAGTCAGTTTCTATGTTTCTATGTACTTAGAACATCCGTGTCATGAGCCCAAATGTCATATAATGCAGTAGGTGGAGTAAACTTCTGTTTATGCAATAGCTTATACTACGCTGAAACTTGACCAAAATGTGAACTAATCAAAAATGACCATTTCAATATTGTAGGTGGCTCTGGGGAAAGATCAGTATGCTTTAGGTATGACGAGACACAATGTTTCAATTGTAGCCACTTAAAATGTTGTGTCGGTTCAAGGCCATAAGTAGCGGAGAGTGTCGAAAAATCCAAGAAAACACCAGCTGGCCTCAACTGATGGATCGACCAGATGCCTCGCCTACGCCAAGACTTCCATTCCAGGTATTGACCTTGGATCTTCAGATGAGGGTTACGCCACAAAGCAGAACTGTAAATACTATTCCATAGAAGAGGAGCATGACAATCAATGGTAGAAATAGCAGTTTTAGTGGAGGCCATTATGGAATGAATAATTTGAGATATATAATCAACATTATAAATCAAAGTCTCCTGGAGTGAGTCACCAAAATAAACCCCAAGGTATTTCAATTTCGTGGGAGCATATTTCAGCTGGAGAGTAGAGATGACATCCCCACAAGGATTCCCAGCAAGTGGCATCACTTCCGTTTTCATGGTGTTTAATTTGTAACCGGATACAGAAGAATAACACTTGTTTAGATGATATGAGGAAGAGAGTCCAAAGTAGTATATAGCTGGACATCGTCCGCATATGCTGACATCTTTACAGTCATATCATTAATCTGGAAGCCCAGGACAGATGGATTAGACCTGATGGATATGAGCAGCTGCTCTAAAGCCAAGTTGAATAAAGGGGGGGACAGAGGATACCCCTGTCGCGTTCCTCTGGATGGTGTAAAGGCTTCAGAGAATGTATCATTTATTCGGAGACGCGTAGATGGATTTGAGTACAGAACACGAATCATTTTTATAAATCACAATGAAAGACAAACCAAGACAGGACCTGGAACATGAATTGCCACTCTACACAGTCAAAGGCTTTCTCCGCATCTAAGGCCATTGTTATTCCAGAAGGCATGAAAGATGGAGCCAAAGATATTATATGAGAGCAAAGTCTGGTGTTATCACTAGCCATTCTTCCTTTCATAAATCCGTTTTGATCAATACTGATTATTTTAGATAAAACCAATTGCAGCCTTGAATCTAGTAGTTTAACATATAACTTTGCGTCAACATTTATCAGTGATAAGGGACGATAATTTTGAACAAGCAATGGATATTTGTCAGGTTTTAAAAGAACAATTATCACTGCTTCAGTGAATAAGCCAGAGGCCGCTTCTTGATCGATGAGATGGTTGAAGTATCGTAATAAGATTGGAAGAAGTGTAGTATGGAAAGCGAGGTAGAATTCTACCGATAGACCATCCGGCCCTTGAGTTTTACGCTTAGCCATAGATTGTAGTCTCAATAAGATGGTCCAGGAGTAAAGGTTGAGTGAGAATGGTGTTATCTTTGTCATCTAACTTGGGACCCTCGAGGTTCTGCAAATAAGCATCTATCAAGTCAGGATGCGGGGATTATAATAACTTTGAAAGTGATTGCAGATATCAGAGCCATCCAACAAGGTATCATTCAGCTCAGTTCTTATAGCTGGTATGTTAGTTTTTTCGGACTTCAGTTTCAAATAATTAGCAAGATGATGACTGGCTTTGTTGTTGGTGGCATAATAATTCGCTGCTTGCAAGAAAAGTTCTGAAGAGGCAGAGGTACTGAGCTTTTCATTATATGTATAACGTAATTTACATAGTTGATCCTGAATGGATTGATTAGAAAGGTCATTATAACGGGAGGCCTCCAAAGCAGATATCTTTGTCTCAAGGGCCTCTAGGCACACTCTGTCTTCTTTCCTCTTCTTGGAAGCAAAGGCAATAATTACACCTCTTTTGTACGACTTAAAAGCGTCCCAAGTTATTTGCCAGGAGGTGTCTTCCACACGATTAAGTTCAAAAAATTCACAGATATGGGTACTTATATATTCAATAAATTGGGTATCCGAGAGTAGTGAAGAATTAAATCTCCAGGAACCTTTGACTTTTGAAGACGCAATATTATGCAATGAGAGTGTGATTGAAGAGTGGTCAGATATAGACATTGGCTGTATATCAGAAGATTCCAATTTATTCACTAAAGGATAACTAAGTAGAAAAAAAATCTATCCGGGAATAAGATGCATGTGGTGGAGAAAAGTAGGTAAATGCTCAGTCTTCTAGATGCATCAGACGCCAAGGATCGACAAGTTTCAACTGGAAGAGCAGATCCTGTAGAGAGAACCATGATTTTGGTTTTTTGTAAGCAGCCTTTGATTTTCTGTCTTTCTCTGGGCATAAGATTAGATTGAAGTCTCCGCCCAACAAATAGTATTGGGAGGAAGTAGAACCAAGTTCAGTGGCTAGGGTCTCAAAAAAGGAAGGACAGTCCAAGTTCGGAGCGTACACATTATATACGTGGAGGTGAGTAGAGCCTACAAGTAGGATAGTTTTAAGCCAGCGACCTTCCGTATCATGTGAGGAGGAAACTATTTTGATATCTGATGAGCCCACGATGGAGCAACTTTTAAAGCTTCAACAGCATTGAGGTGCGTCTCCTGATAAAACACCACATCAGGTTGATGTTGCTCTGTATAACGTAGAATCTTGAGTCTTTTCACAGGATTGTGAAATCCCTTTACGTTTAAGGAAAAAAGGTTATTGACATGGATATGGTAGAAAAAGAGATGAATACAAAAAAACAATTTGAAGTGCATTAAGAGTCATGTACCAAAAAAGGGCAATAAAGAAAGAGATAATGTCCTGGGAGAGAAGATGAAAACTCCTGCATACATTACAAACAGAGCACTCTGCAAGAAAGCACACAAACATATTAAACAAACTACCAATACTGTGGGTCAGAAAGCTGAGGGGAGAGGAAAACCTGAGCAGCAGTGGCACAGGCGGTGAGATAAGGAGACTGAAAAGCATCACATCAAAACATAGAGAATATGTCAATAGATGTTATATAACCGAGATGTTTAAAAAACTACACAGAAAATAGTGATTATCCAAGCAGGCAATGCACAATAACATTAACAGGAAATCCATATGAAAGTTTAAGCACATTTCAGGTTTTGTCTATTGCAGTGGGCTTCACACTTTCAATAAAATCAGCAAGATCCACAGGATTATGAAAATCTTTAATAACATTCTTATGGGTGACACAGAGCCTTGCCGGGTAAAACATGCCAAATTTGGCACCCATATTCTTGAGCTGTGGACAGCAACAATTTCCTCCGCTTAGCGGTTTCCTTGGCAAGATCAGGAAGTATGATGACCTTATTACCCTCAAAAGATAAAGGAGAGTGAAGCTTCGCATTCCTCATGATTTGAAGAACATGATGATGTTTCAAGAGGGAGACCAGAATAGGCCTGGGAAACTTCTTGTGTAAGGTGTTAGGCTGCGGCAGTCTGAAGGCATTATCAAATTAAATTTTAAAGTCATCATTCATGTGTACCAGTTGTGGTAGAAGTGCTGCCAGAAAATCAACCAGGTCACAAGCTTCCCGACCTTCTGGGAGGCCGAGAAGACGGAAGCTGTTCTGTCTGGCATGGTTGTCTGTGGCCTCCAGCGCACGTTCCAGTGAAGCGATGCGCGAGGTCTGCTTAAACAGTTGTTTGATAGAAGATTCCGCAGCCGATGTTCTGGCATCCAACAGCTCCGATTTCACTTGTGCAGCAACAAATTCCTCTTTTAAAGAGGCGATGTCGGCCTTCATGTCATTAATATCCTGCTTGGTGTCCACATGCAATTCGCATATTGAGCGCAGCTCATCCAAAATGGCGGTAGAAGCCGCGTCGTCAGCCTTGAGCGCTCCAGTTTTCACCAGAGATGACGGTTCCGCGCTCTTTCGCTTGGATGGCTTACTGGATGCCATATCAGCAATTGGTAGGGGGAAATTCGTGGTTGCAGACTAAGATAATGATGCTTTGGTTGAACCCCAAGATTCAAAGTGTTGGGTTTAAGGTCATCTGGAAGTACTGGATGAAGGCGGGCATATATTCTTTAGACGATATAGTATCTGACGGAAATCTGCTTGAGTTTTCACGACTGCAACAAAAATTTGGTATTGTTAAAACTCAAAGCTATAGGTGGTTGCAGTTGAGGCAGGCCATTCAGGAGGGGTTTCCTGACAGGAAAAATCTTAAAAATCAGTATAGTTTGCCGTTCCTGTGTATCCAGGCGAATTTCCTGGGTCACCAGGCCACTCAGTGGTACAAATTAATATATGGATTTTTGAACAAGAAACCAAAACTGGTCTTCGTGACATTTGGAGCATTGAGATAAAGCATCAGATTACTGCATCTCAATGGCCACGAATTTGGACTTGGAGGATGAGATGTACGGTTTCTGCATCTATAAGACAAACTTGCTTTTTTTTGTTACATAGAGCAGTTTGGACCCCAGTTCAGTTACAGAAATTAGATAGTTCCAAGTCTAATAGGTGTTGGGATTGTCATCTCGAACCTGGGACATTAGATCATTAGGAACAGGGACACAAAGGGGAACGCTTTATGGGGGCGATATATGAATACAGTCAGTGGGGCAATGCCAGACACAGGAGGGTATAGGGACAAAGAAGATGAAATGAAGGAGAAGAGGAATGCAGAAGTGAGATATTAGAATTGGGAGGGGGCATATGGACTGACAGAGGAATGACACTGGGCATAGAGGGGATAGGGACACAGAATAGTATTGATGATGAAGGCAGGAAGATGGGCACAGGGAAAATACTAGAAAGGGAAGCATGTGAGACAGAGAAGGGAGATGCTTGATAAACATGGGGAAAAAACATACACAAAGCAGGAAGAAGAATGGTGAGCATGGAGAAAGAAGAAATGTCAAATGGTCAGAAGACCCTGGCAAGTGAGTTAAGAGTAGACAGATCGAAACAGAAACCAGAACCTGAGACCAATGTGATGTGAAGATTATAATGACCAGACAACAAAAGGTAGAAATTTTTTTTTCTATTTTGTGATTAGAATATATCAGATTTGAAATACGTATCTTACTAGAGCTGGTGTTTGACATAACTGGGGACTGCAAAGCCCAGGCTGTGCTTCTTTAGCTTCCAGCTGGCTTAAGTCTCTCTCTGAATAAGGAGTAGTTGCCCTAGTTGCACTCCCCTAACACTATTCCTGCCATGTGTAACTGAAGTATTCTGTTAGCTTGATTTTCCTATGTAGCATTCTGTAGTATCAATTTGACTTTAGTTTTCTCAATAGTTGAGGGGATATTTGTGAGTGGGAGGAGAAGGGAAGACAGGGGTTTTGTTGATCCTTGCTTTGTATTATTTGTGATTTATAAAATGACAATTGTACAGACAATTGTTTCTTCAAACAGATTCTTCAAACTTTCGAAAACTACAAGAACGAGAGGGCTTTCAGAAAAATTAAAAGGGGACAGATTCAGAACCAATGCTAGGAAGTTCTTCTTCACCCAGAGGATGGTGGACACCTGGAATGCGCTTCCAGAGGGTGTGATAGGACAGAGTACGGTATTGGGGTTTAAGAAGGGATTTCGATGATTTCCTGAAGGAAAAGGGGATAGAAGGGTATAGATAGAGGATTACCATAGAGGTCCTGGATCTGACGGGCCGCCGCATGAGCGGACGTCTTGCATGACCCAGCAGAGGCACTTCTTATGTTCTAACAAAATAAACTCAGTATAAAATCATAACTATTTGAGGCTTGTGCAGATGGGATCAGATGGTTTGCAGGGATGGGGACCGAGCTTGTGGGGACGGGGCAGAGACCGAGCTTGCCGGGATGGGGACAATATTTTCCCCCTGCATCATTCTCTAACTGGCACTTCACTGTAGTACCTTGTGCTGGAGATATCTGCACAGGCCTGTAGTTGGGAGATGCTTGTTGAGGAACTTCTAACTGACATTGTTTCTGTTTCTCATGCTCAAACCAAGGCTAAACTCAAATAGGGTACTGGTCTTTGACCTAAGGGCCGCCGTGTGAGCGGACTGCTGGGCACGATGTTCTTATGTTCTTACTTTGGAAGGGACTGAGAATGATGCTTTCTCTTAAGGCCAGTACAAGCACTCAGGAGACACAATTGCTTTAGGTGTATTATCCACTAAGGATCTATGCACCAATTTAAGTAGGACCCAGGCTACTCTTTGTGTTTGGACATTTTAAGTGACTAGAGTGGGAGGCAAATGGCAGTTCCACTGAAGAGTTTTGATTCAAGTATGTAGAATCAAAATTATGCAGAAAAGAGACCCTATTTTATTCTTTCTGTATCAAAAGTGATGTCTTTTTTTTTTTTTTTTTTTTTAGGTGACCAAGTCAATCTTTCAGTACCTTTACTGTGGCCGGTTCATATTTTGTCACAGAGTTCCAGGCAAGGACCTCTGCAGCTTGAATTCTAGACTAGAGCAAGAACTAGCACTGCTCAAAATAAATCTTGATGTCATTATACCTCCAAGAAGTGTATCCAACACAAAAGGGCAAATGATGATTATGAAAATAATAATCATGATAGCTCTCAGGCAGGAACAGGAAATGAGCCCTAAGGTGATGGAACAGAAATGCTCATTTCTGTCCTGAGTTACAGATAGACTTCTAAGAACCAGGATAGCTCCTCCTGGAAGGCAGCTGCCTTCTAACCAAGGGTCATTATCATTGAAAAAAATTCTGAAATATAACTTTGGGATTCATCTTGCCCTTATATTATTTCAAACACACATCTCTACTATTAAGTGTTATTTTGAGAAGTACAGATGCACTTATAAAAGCTTTTTTACACAGAGAAGGCAGCATAGAGGTAAAACATCTGCAATAGAAATTAATCATTGTTACATTTTAAGGAAAACCTACTGTGAAACCTGGGAACTGAGCACCTCAAGCCGCCTGTCAGCACACTGAATAATTTCTTCGTATGACTTTACCTTCCAAAAGAAAATGTTAAAATCAATTAGAGATTGAATAACAATTTCTTGTTATGCCTCAGTTTCCCTGCAAATTTTATTTCTCTCAAAGCACTGTCCCTCCTTCCAAAATAAAAGTACACATTATCCAGCATTTGTGAATATCCAAAAAACCAATCCAGTTGGGATTTTGGGATATCCATAATGAGTATGCAAGACAAAAATTTGTATGCAGTAGTGACAGTACATGCAAATCTCTCTCATGCATATTCAGTGTACATATCTTAACAACTAACTGGCCAGAAGTCCACCAAAACAGGTTAGGATCTACTGACTTAGGAGTAACTCTGTGTAAACTTTCACTTTTTGAGATACAATGTAAAGAAAAAGCTTGAAAATCCCAAGTATAATAATGAGAATTAAAAAGAGATTAGGTTCTTACCTTACTAATATCTTTTCCAGTACATAGATGTGTCATTCTGAGCAAATGGGTTATCTCCCCATGGCCGTAAGTCTATGCAGAAGGAATCCACTCCAGTTTTTCTTCTATAACCCTCCTACTTTCACAGAGCTCTACTGCCATCTACAGTTAGACACTAAGCAAATAAGAGCTCTTCCGTAATCAGGGGTGACAGGTCAAATGCGCGCAAGACAACAGTGCGCCGACAAAACCGCCAGACAAGTCAGCGCAAAGATAACAGCGTGCAAGGATAACAGCACGCAAGACAACTGAGCGCAACGATAACAGCGTGCAAAACAATTGAGCACAAGGATAACTCAGTGCAAGACAATTGAGTGCAGGGATAACTCAGCGCAACGACAATTCAGCGCGCCTTAAAATGGCGCATGGTGAAGGCCACGCACGTCAACACGTGATCACGTCACCACGTTATTAGTATGGTTCCCTTGCCTCTTTGTGCTTTGAATATAAATCACGTGAATGCATTTTTGTTACTATGGTTACGTTTCCTTTTTATATATGTGCTCAGAACAGCCCGCCTTCCTTTTGCTGCCTGACTGTGTCCGTTATATGTAAAGCTCTGGTTTTGCTAGAACTTGGTCTATAACGGATATTTGTCTTGCGCGGATTTTACTCGCCTTTGGTGAGAACAACACTACTTCCAAATTTCTTCATTTGCAGGTATGTTTATATTTTCGGTTCACGCGCACGCGGACAGTATATTTTCATGTCATTACTTTTGAAAGCTATATAAGATGCGAGCTACACAATCGCAAGAAAACTGAGGGTATAATAATAAAACTCTGAGTGCGCTTATTCAGATTAAAGTTTTGTTGTTTATAATGGAACGCTTAGCGCACATGCGCGGATCACCGTTTGTCCGCGCACTGTTGTCTTGCACGCATTTGACTATGAACCGTTTTGTTGTTTATAATGAACGCTTATCGCACACGCGCGGATCAAAGTTTCATCATTCTTGCACCCGTCTTGCGCTAAGTTGTCCCGCATAATAAAAGTGCAAGAAGGGTGATTTATGATATTAATATTATGTATCATGTGATGTCTGAGATATTAATTGTATGTATAATTTAATGCAGTTATAGAATTGAAAAATAATAAAGATGTAAAGAAACATTTTTGCATGAGGTAAAAACTCTTATGCCAGCAAGACTAGTATCTGAATATTTTTAATTTGAGTGTGCTTATGGTTTATAGTTTTATAAAGGCATTTCATATCAGTATTCCATAAAGACAAATAGGTACCATTGTCTGTTGCAGGTATTGTTCATAAGAGAATATTCACATTTACAGGTATATGCATAGCTTCATTTCATCTCATAATATCCTTCATTTTGCTAAATTAGAACAGTAGGATAGGATCATTATGCTGACGGTGGGACTTATTGGTTTAAACTTCTTGGCTTGGGTGTGTAGTGAGGGTGATTGTCTACCATTGTAGTGGGTCCTTTTTTGGGCCTCTCTCCCTTCCTTCTGTCTGTGCTTAGGTATAATGACGTTGTTAATCCATGATGGTTGTCAAGCCATAATTCTACTATTGGAGGTATGATTTGAAAGGTAAGTAAAAAAACTAAAAAACTAAAATTAAACCTTAGGTTTGTATACTGCGCCATCTCCACAAGCGTAGAGCTCGGCATGGTTTACAGAGTTAGGATAGAAAGGAACTCCAATGAAGGGTTATAGGAAAGGAACAAGAAGAGAGAGAGGGACATGGGTCCCAGAGAGCAGGAGGTGTTAGATTTTTGAAAAGAGCCAAGTTTTCAGGTGTTTGCGGAAGAATTGGAGGGAGTTTTGAATTTCTGAGCGGGGATGTGAGGTTGTTCCAGAGTTCTATGGTTCTAAAGGGGAAGGATGTTCCTAGTTTTCCTGCGCGGGATATACCTTTTGTAGAAGGGAATGATAGTTTCAGTTTTTGAGAAGATCTGGTAGAGTTAGGGTTAGAGGAGTTCCAAAGGAGTGGAATAACGGAAGGAAGGATGCCGTGTAGAATCTTGAAGGCTAAGCAGGCACATTTAAAGAGGACTCTGGAGTGTACTGGAAGCCAGTGGAGCTTGGACAGGAGTGGAGACACATGGTCGAACTTGCCTTTTGCGAAAATAAGCTTAGCCGCGGCGTTCTGAATTAGCTGAAGACTATGGAGGTTTTTCTTAGTTAGGCTTATAAAGATGGAGTTGCAATAATCCAGTCTAGAGAGGATGGTGGATTGAACAAGGATGGCGAAGTGAGAATGATGAAAGCAGGATCTCACTTTCCTCAGCATATGAAGGCTAAAGAAGCATTTTTTTACCAAGGAGTTGAGGTGATCATTGAAGGAGAGAGAGGAGTCTATGATGTTGCCCAGGACTTTGCTTGAAAACTCGACCTGAAGAGTGGGGCCGGAGGATAAAGGGATGGAGGTGGGTAAATGTTCTAATATTGGGCCGAGCCAAAGTAATTTTGTTTTGGACTCATTCAGTTTCATTTGTACAGATTGGGCCCAGGATTGGAGGTTCATTATACATGCGGATATGTTCTCAGCGAGGTTAGTGAGGTTCGAGTCTGTCTCGAGGAGGATGAGGATGTCGTCAGCATAGGTGTAGAGAGTTTCTAGGGGGGATAGGTGGAGGAGTTTCAGAGAGGACATGTAGATGTTGAAAAGGATAGGAGAGAGGGGTGAGCCTTGCGGAACTCCACATATCGGCTTCCAGGGGGAGGATGATGTGCCATTTATGTTAACGGTGTAGGAGCGGAAACGTAGGAATTTCGAGAACCAATCTAGGACTGTGGAGCTTATGCCTATTTCAGAGAGTTGGAAGATTAGGATATCATGATGGACGACGTCGAAAGCTGCGGAGAGGTCGAATTGTAGAAGAACAGCGAATTTATTGCGGGAATGGAGTTGTTGCACCTTGGAGATTAGTGAGGCCAATAGGGATTCGGTGCTGAAGTTGGGTCTGAAGCCGAATTGGTGGGGTAGGAGAATAGAGAATCTTTCTAGGTAGGATGAGAGTTGAGTGGATATGATAGATTCTAACATCTTGGTTAGGAGAGGGATGTTTACTATTGGGCGGTAATTGAATGGTATGGAGGGGTCAAGGTCGGTCTTTTTCAGTAGAGGGGTCAGTGCAATGTGTCCCATTTCGGAGGAGAAAAGGCCCGATGTTAGGGCAGAGTTTATAAGTTTGGTGAGGAAAGTGATGGCCTGTGTAGAGATATTCTCAAATAGGTAGGAGGGGAAAGGATCCAAGGTACACTTGCAAGTTTTTAGTTTGAGGCAGAGTTTGGAGACTTGCGATTCAGAAACAAACTCAAAGACGGTCCAGGATCTGTCAGCTGGAATGGGATTGGAGACAGGTAGGTAGGGTTGAGGTCAGTAAAGGTCAGTGAGTTGTAGGAGACTGTAGGTGGGAAGGAGCATCTTAGGGTGGTAATCTTTTCATTGAAGAATTTTGCTAGGGTATCGGCTGATAGAGACGAGGGGGGCAAGGATGGGTCCTTTTTTGTAGTTAAGGAGCGCCAAATGTTACACAACACACTGATCTGGTTGGTTGTTGGATCTGGAGATCTTATCTCCGAATAAGTTCTTCCTGGCTTTTTTTAGAGTTGAATTGTAGAGTTTGACATTGATCCTCCAGTTCTGTCTATCTGAAGGGGATTTAGATTTTTTCCATTTGCGCTCCAAAGCGCGACATTTCTGTTTCAGTTCTCTATGAAGCGGTAGGTACCAGGGGGCCTTTCGGGGGTAGGAGATGGTTTTAGTGGATATTGGAGCAAGGGAATGGTAGATGGATTCGGAGAGGGAGATCCAGTTGCGCCAGTAGGATTCGGAGTCTGTAGGCTTAGGATTGGAGGAGAGTTGGTTGAGGAATTTTGACCAGAATAGATCGCTCAAAGTTTTTTTGCGGAAGGTTATGGAATAGGAGGAGCGGGATAGGGATTCAAGGTGTGACATGAAAATGGGGAGACAGGTAGCCCCTAAGAAGTGGTCAGACCAAGGGACTTGTTCCCGAGTGTCATCGGTTGAAGTTTTGAAGGCAATAAGATCGAGGAAAGTGGTGAAGTCTAATGTGCGCCCCTTTTCGTGGATTGGAAAAGAGGTAAGTGAGGGGAAACCTAGAAAGGTAAGGAAATTGTTAAATTCAATCGTGTCCTTGCTGGTGGTATCGTCAAGGTGGAGATTAATATCACCAACGATCAATAATCTTTGAAATTTAAGGAAGGCATTTGTTATGGCCTCAAAGACGAGATTGGAGGAGTTGATCCAAGGGGTAGGTGGGCGGTATAGTAACAAGATGTCCAATGGGAGAGTGCAGAGTTCATCATTGACTGAGGCAAGCATATATTCTAGAGAGACGTGAGTGCCCTTCTCGAGGAGCTGGACGTCAAAGAAAGATTTATAGAGGAGTGCTAATCCTCCTCCTTTTCGATTGGGTCTGGGAGAGAAGAGACCTTGATAACCGAGGGGGAGGAGTTCGTTTTGTGTGAATAGATCATCTTTGGCGATCCATGATTCCGTGATGCACAGGAATCCAGGGTCAAGCTCGTCTAGAAGGTCCTTCAAGATTTGGGTCTTGTTACATGCAGATCTGGCATTGCAATAAAGTTTTGGGTCCTGTTTGTCATATCTATGTGCTAACTTTATAAATTCTAGTCTTGCAGGGATGTGCTGAGGGATATGAATTTGCTGAAACCTGAGTGTTGTGAAGCAGTTCAATCTTGGAGGTATTATATTCAAGGTAAGTACAGAAGTATAGGGATTTGTATTTCATATGTATGTAATAACTTCATATAATCTACTATTAAAGCAGACTACAAGCAAGAGACTACAAGCAAGAGACGACAGACATCTTCAATGTTTTCCTGCCAGGGATTGCACCCTTCCAGGTATAATGTCTTGTGCCATAGCGCTGATCTCTACATATGTATGGCCTAACCTCACCTATTTCAACCTTGCAGGTTTTTGTGTGCTGGAGGTTGGGGAGGGGGGGGGCTAACATGAAGTTTACATGCATGTTATAACTCTTGCAGGTACTGGGTCAGATGAAAGGTCGACTACAAGTCCTGAGAGTTTCATTGATGTTCTTTTGAGTAGTGCACTGATATAGGGAATTGTATATCAATTGTAAGTCAAAATAGGATAATATTATAAATTGTATGGTTTCAGGGGTTGTTCATTCTGAGTGAACTGCCATAGAGACGGAAGTAATAACTTCACAGCGTGGGAAAGAGCACTGGGTTCATGAAGGACATCGTTATTGTCGTGACCGAGTCATGGCAGACGGTTCCACGTCCTGGAGGTGTGTGCGCCATGACTGTGTAGGCAGAAGAAAAAGGCATGTCGATGGATCTTCTGTTGAGATAATGGCGCATGTGCATGCACCCAACAACACAAAAATAGCTGCTGAAAGAATGATGGGAGACATACGTGAAAGAGCTGTGACCACAGTTGAAAAGCCCTGACAGATCATTCTGGGGACAACAGCGGGTTCAACGTTAGAAGCAGCTACATTATTGTCTGCATACTCCTCCATGCAGAGAACAATCAATCGAAAAAGAAAAGTAGGGCATCTAGCAATGGGTAATCCCAGGTCAATAAGAGAAATCCAAGTTCCTGAGCAGCTGCAAAGAACCACGCATGGTGAACAATTACTTTTGTGGGATTCTGGTGAAAATGATGAAAAACGCATTTTCATTTTCACAATCCAAGCAAATCTTGAGGTGTTGGAGCAACATGGCCATTGGTTTATGGATGGGACATTTAAAGTTGCCCCCCCATTTGTTTGTACAAGTGTTTATCATCCATGCACTTGTAGATAATCGTGAACTTCCCATGGTGTATTGTGATATGCCGTCTATGCCTGCTAGGTCTGTCCCTAGAGTAAGATACATTCCAAGGGCAGACACTTCTCATTCTGGTCCATTTAAAACCCAAACTGCCAAGTTGCCTGACTTTCCTTCCTTACCCTGTAGAGGGAGCAGAGCTGCAGATTTCCCCTCCCCCACACAGTCATAGGGTAGTTGTTAGGAAATCCTCTGCACCTGAGAGTTTGGGGCATGGTTGCAGACTTCTAAACCTAAGGACTGATCTGATAGAAAGGCAGAAGGAGAAACAGAGGGAACAGGAGCAGCTGCAGCTGGAAAACTGGCAGCGACACTCAGGGCTGGGAGTTCTGAATGGAAGCCAACAACCTGAATGCATGGAGCTAACTGAGGCTGGAGCAGAACCACCTCCCTGCCTGCCTGAAGTTCCCACAAACATGGAACTGGATCCGGAGCCCAATGCTGAGTTAAAGAGTGGAGTCCAACCCATGGAAGTTTGCTACTTTAAGGGCAAGTAGTATGAACCGTCTAAGTAGGTTACTGAAACCCTACCTGTTTGAACAGTGTTGAAGTTTCTTTGAAAACCCTGAAAGAGCTGAAGAGAGCTGGGATATTGAGAAAGCTTCTATAAGGACTGGGAAAGACTTTTCTTGTTGTTTTTGTTTCTTTTGACCTTGAACTGTTTCAAGCGAAGGCAGTGGGGTTTGCCCTGTGTTATATGTGGTGGGATAGAGGGCCTAATTTCTGGCAACATTGTTACCACGTGGAGCACACTGCCTGACCAGCACGTCAGCTGCTGGGGAGACCAGTGCCGTAGCACTGGTATAAGCTAATGACAACAGCATAAAAAAAAGAGGACCACGTTTGGGGTTTTTTGGAAACTATGCTTGTTAACTACAAATCTTGACAAATTGATTTTTTTTTTCTATTCTTTTGGACTGATTCAGGTGAGACAAGCGAGCCAGCTTGTCCATTTTTGATTTAAAGAATAAATCCAGTTTTTCGTTTGAAAATTACCTTCCTAGTGTGGTGGTGTTTCCTTCCCTTGAACTTTTATTTTCTTTCCTTGTGCTGCCCGCAGTGGCACACAAGAGGTTTATTTGTCCCAGTGGAATCAGGACCCATTGCCCCATTGCTGGTGACAGTATGTGTTGTTGAATAGTAAAAGGGAGGAGGACTATGAAAGTGTGTTAAGGAAACTGGTAGAAACCAGAAACACGTTGGCACCATTGACTATTCTGATGGACTTCGAGAGAGCAAGCCTGCAAGCTGCCAGCAGAATATTTCCAAATGCTGCAGTTTCTGGCTGCCTGTTCCATCTGGGGCAATCATTGTGGCGCAAAATTCAACATGAGGGATTGACCGCCAACTATAGGGATGATGAGAGAATAAGACTGTTCACCAAAATGCTGTTAGCATTAAGTTTCGTTCCTGTTGAAGATGTTACTGAGTGTTTTGAGACGCTGGAGGAGACTCGACCAGATGAACTGATCCCGGTGTATGATTATTGGGAAGACAATTACATCAGTAGATTGCGGCAAAATGGGAGATGTGTCCCACCTTATCCTATTCCTCTGTGGAATATGTGCTCCCGTATTGAAGATGAACTGCCTCGGAACAACAATTCAGTGGAAGTTTGGCACCATGCATTTCAATCTTTGGTTTCATGCCATCATCCAACCATCTTTAAACTCCTTGAGCATTTACAGCGTGAGCAAGATCACACAGAACAGCTGCTTGCTCAATTCCATGCTGGTAACCACGCAGCAGCCAGCAGTAAGAGCACTAACAACGCTGCTGCCAACATACAGACAATATCTGCTGCCAACATACAGACAATATCTCAGAGGTATAGCACATAATCTGGAACTTTAGAGTTTGATATTGAAGTTCAGGTTTTCCTGTTGCTATACTACAATTGTGCTCACTCAGTGACATGAATTTTGCTTTGACATGTCCATATAGTCTTCCCAACCACACATGCTGCAGGAAAAGATGAGACACTTGAAAATGTCTATGTCCCCCTTTTTTTTGGTGGCCCAGAAAGCCAGAGGCCCGCTAACTGCTGTGCTCAGGATCCGTCCCACAGGAGTTTCCGTGAAGCCCTCCCCTGGCCCCTACCCATCCTAAAATCCACTGCTCTGACATGTGCCAAGTGTGAAGGTTTTTTATGCCGACGAGGTAACCCACTCAAGCATACTTTACTCACTTTGACCTTTTTATGGTGTTGTGGGTGGTGTGCCAGCTCTTCTTAGACTCACTGCTTATCTCCTGTGCCAGCTCTTCTCAGACTCACTGCTGTTGGTTTTCTCCTGTGCCAGCTCTTTCTCACACTCACTGCTGTGGGTTATCTCCTGTGCCAGCTCTTTCTCACACTCACTGCTGTGGGTTATCTCCTGTGCCAGCTCTTTCTCACACTCACTGCTGTTGGTTATCTCCTGTGCCAGCCCTCTCCTGTCTCCCTGCCTAAAAACCATATTCGCAGTTTTTTGGCATTCATGGGCTGCAAATATTGGGGGAGTACTGTAGAGAGGGCTCATTCAAAAGCAAAGGTTCTAGACTTTAAAAAACTAACTTTGTTCGGATGGGGGATTACGTCAAGGAATTGTTGTCTGGATGGGAACGTCTGAAAGGAGTGGAAATGCAATGGGCAAAACTTAAAGGAGTAATTGTAAGGGTGTCAAACCTTTCTATGAAGCAAGTAAATAAAAGTAAGAGGAAAAGAAGGCCGCTTTGGTTCTCAAAAGTAGTAGCTGAGAAGGTAAGGAATAAGAAGTTAGCTCTCATAAATTTCAAAAGATCACCGAAAGAGGAAGACAGGCAAAAATATCTGGAAAAGTTAAAAGAGGCTGGTCAAATAGTCAGGAAAGCAAAGATGCAAATGGAGTAAAAAAAAGCTGACACGGTAAAACAGGAAGACATTTTTTTAGATATTAGTGATAGGAAGTACAGTAGTGCAAAAATGGCATTGTGAGACTCAAAGGTGAAGGGGAGAAATATATAGAAGCTGATAGCTGAATTGCTTAACAAATATTTCTGTTCTGTGTTCACGGCTGAAGTGCTAGGAGCGGGACTGCAGAAGATAAACGTGGTAGGGATGGAGGAGTGGTAGATCCTGATTGATTTTCAGAGGATTGTGATCGTGAGGAGCTAGCTAAAATAAAGGTAGACAAAGCAATGGGGCCAGATGGTATACATTCAAGGGTGCTGAAGAAACTTAGGGAAGTTCTGGTGGCTCCGCTGACTGACCTTTTCAATAAGTCTCTAGATTCGGGAGTGGTACCGGAGGACTGGAGAAGGGTGGATGTGGTCCTTTTCCACAAAAGTAGAAGAAAGGAAGAAGTAGGGAAGTAGGTAAGCAAATTAATGGAAATGCTTTTAAAACAGAATGGTGAAGTTTCTGGAATCCAGTGGATTACAGGACCGGGGCAATATGGATTCACTAGAGGTAGGTCTTGTCAGACAAATCTGATCAATTTGTTTTACTGGATAACCAGAGAATTGGATAGAGGGAATGCGTTAGATGTGGTGTATTTAGATTTTAGCATAGCCTTTGACCGTGTTCCACACAGACATCTAATAAATAAACTGAGTGCCCAAAGTGATGGGCTGGATCAAGAACTGGTTGAGTGGAAGGCGACAGAGGGTAGTGATCAATGGAAATGTTACCAGTGGAGTGCCTCAAAGTTCTGTTCTTGGGCCTGTTCTTTTTAACATTTTTATAAATGATATTGCTGAAGGGCTGTTGGGTAAGATCTGCCTCTTTGTGGATGATACCAAAATCTGCACTAGAGTAGACACCCCGGATGGTTTGAATAACATGAAGAAAGACCTGGCGAAGGTTGAAGAATGGTCTCAAATTTAGCAGCTAAAATTTAATGCTAAGAAATGCAAGGTCATGCATTTGGGCTGCAAAAACCAGAAGGAAAGGTACAGTTTAAGGGTGAAGAACTTATGTGCAAACAGAAGAGCGGGACTTGGGTGTAATTGCATGTGATAACCTTAAGGTGGCCAAACAGATTGAAAAGGTGACGGTGAAAGCTAGAAGGATGCTAGGGTGCATAGGAAGAGGTATGGCTAGTAGGAAAAGCAGTTACTTACCGTAACAGGTGTTATCCAGGGACAGCAGGCAGATATTTTCACATATTGGCGATGTCAACCACGGAGCTCCAATGCGGACTGCTTCACAAGCAGACTTGCTTGAAGAACTTTTAGAAAGTTCGCAACTGCCGCACCGCACATGCACGAGTTCCTGCTTAGTTCATATAGCTAGCTAAGAAGCCAATCAGGGGAGGTGAGTGGGTTGTGAGAATATCTGTCTGCTGTCCCTGGATAACACCTGTTATGGTAAGTAACTGTGCTTTATCCCAGGACAAGCAGGCAGCATATTCTCACATATGGGTGACCTCCAAGTTAACCAGAATGGGATGGTAGGAGAATAAATTTTGTAATACTGCCTGGCTAAAGTGACCATCCCATCTGGAATAAGAATCCAGACAATAATGACAGGTGAAAGTGGCAGCTTTGCAGATTTCCTCTATAGGAGTCGATCTAAGGAAAGCTACATATGCTGCAATGGCTCTAGCTTTATGGGCTGTGACTCGACCCTCTAGATGCAGTCCAGCTTGAGCATAGCAGAATAAGATGCAAGCAGCTAACCAGTTGGAGATGGTTCTCTTGGAAACTGGATGTCCCAACTTGTTTGGATCAAAGGAGACAAAAAGTTGAGGAGAAAATCTCTGAGGCTTAGTCCTTTGCAAGTAGAAAGCCAAAGCACGCTTACAGTCCAGAGTATGAAGAGCTATTTCTCCAGGATGAGAATGAGGCTTTGGAAAAAAGACTGGTAGAACAATGGATTGATTGAGATGAAATTCTGAAACCACTTTAGGTAAGAATTTAGGATGAGTATGGAGGACCTCTTTGTCATGATGGAATACTGTGAAAGGTGGGTCCTCTACTAAAGCTTGTAGTTCACTGACTCTGCGAGCAGATAATAATAATAATAATAATTTTATTTTTTATATACCGCCATACCCAGCGAGTTCTAGGCGGTTTACATCAATTCAAAAGGATCTACGTTATCTAGCAGATTTACAAACAAATAAAATAAAACAGTTCGGTAACAAGTAAAAACTGAAATTGACCGAGGATGGGGGAGGATTGTTGAAGACTTGGAAGAGAGGAGCAGAAAAAAAGGGGGGGTGAATGTTGGGGGGGGAGAGGAAAAAGTGAGCGGGTAGGGCCATTAGAGGTCTTGTTTGCTGAAAAGGTAAGTTTTGAGAGATTTTCTGAAGTCGAAGTAGGAGGGGGCTTCGAGGATCATTTGGGCCAGCCATGTGTTGAGCTTGGCTGCTTGGTAGGCGAAGGTTTTGTCTATGAATCTTTTATAGTGGCAGAGTTTTAGTGAGGGGAAGGCGAAAAGTTGAGTTCTACGGGATTTCTTGTTTATGTGATAGAGGTTAAAGTGGGGGTTGATGTAGCTTGGAGTAGCACCATTAACCGATTTGTAGCAGAAGCATGCAAACTTGAAAAGGACTCTGGAATCGAATGGCAGCCAGTGTAGTTGGTGGTAGAAGGGGGTGACATGTTCCCATTTCTTTAGGCCGAAGATGAGACGCACGGCGGTGTTTTGGATTAATTTTAATCTCCTGGTGGTTTTCTTCGTGGCGTTTAGGTAAATGATGTTGCAGTAGTCAAGAGTGCTGAGGATGGAAGATTGAACCAGCAGACGGAAAGCGGAGTCGTCAAAGTATTTTTTTATTGTGCGTAGTTTCCATAGTACGGAGAAGCTTTTCTTGACCATGTGTTCAGTGTGGTTTTCTAAGGATAAATTTTTGTCCAGAGTGACTCCCAGAATTTTTAGGGTGGGTTCAATAGGGAAAGTAATTCCTTTCAATTGGATAGAGTTGTTTTTGATTTTGTCATTAGGGGTGGCTAGGAAGAATTTTGTTTTGTCGGGATTGAGTTTCAGTCTGAACGAGAGCATCCAAAGTTCGATCTGGTTAAGAATATTTGTGATGTGGTTAAGTAGTTCTTTTGAGAAGTTGGTTAGTGGGATGGCAATTGTGATATCATCTGCATATATAAAGAATTTGAGGTTGAGGTTGTGTAGGAGGTTACCTAGGGAGGCTAGGTAGATATTAAACAGAGTGGGTGACAGGGGGGAGCCCTGAGGAACCCCACAGGTGTTATCCCAGCTGTATGAGAAGGCATTGTTTTTGCAAACCTTGTATGATCTATTTCTTAGGAATGTGAGAGCAAAGAGGAAGACCACTTTCCAAGTGAGATATTTTAGATGAGCCGAAGACATTGGTTCAAATGAAGGCTTCATCAACTGAGCAAGAACCACATTGAGATCCCAAACCACTGGAGGGGGTTTGAGAGGAGGTTTGACATTGAAAAGTCCTTTTATAATTCTGGAAACCACAGGATGAGCAGATAGTGATTTCCCTTCTAGTGGCTAATGAAAAGCTGCAATTGCACTTAAATAGACTTGAATGGATGTTGAATTGAGGCCTGATTGAGATAAATGAAACAGGTAATCCAGAACTGAAGACAAGGAGGTAGATTGAGGCTCCTTGTGATGAAGAGCACAACAAGCAGAAAACCTAGTCCAGGAGTGCCCAATAGGTCTATCGCGATCGACCGGTAGATCGCCACGGCAAAGTGAGTCGATCGCGGAGCCCATCCTGGGCTCCATGATAGACTCACTTTGTCTTGGCGATCTACCGGGCCGATCAGCCTTCCTCTCCCCGAAGTCAACTCTGCCGTCGAAGAGGAAGTTCTGGCCAGCCAATCACTGCCTGGCTGGGCCGGAACTTCCTCTCCGACGGCGCGGGGAGAGGAATGCTGGTCAGCCTGACACAGGGAAGCAGGGAGAGTTTGGGGCGGCGGCGGCAGCTTTGCGGCCTGTTATTGGATTGCAGCAGCGGCAGTGGCTTGGGGGCCTGTTCCCCGATAGCAGCGGCAGTGGCTTGGGGGAGGGCATGGAGAAAGAAAGAAAGAGGGCAGGCAGGAAGACAGAAGAAAGAAGAGAAACAGAAAAAAAGAAAGGGGGCATGAAGAGAGAAAAAAAGAAAGGGAGGCAGGGAGAGAGGAAGAAAAAGTTGGGGGAGGGAATGAGGTCTGGAGGAGAAGAAGCATATAGGCTGAAAGAAGGGAAGAAAGATTGGATGCACAGCCAGAAGAAGAAAGTGCAACCAGAGACTCATGAAATCACCAGACAACAAAGGTAGGAAAAATGATTTTATTTTAAATTTAGTGATCAAAATGTGTCTGAATTTATATCTGCTGTCTATATTTTACACTATGGTCCCCTTTTACTAAACCACAATAGCGGTTTTTAGCGCAGGGAGCCTATGAGCTTTGAGAGCAGTGCTGGGCATTCAGAGCAGCTCCCTGCGTTAAAAACTGCTATCGTGGTTTAGTAAAAAAGGATGGGGGGTATTTGTCTATTTTTGTATGGTTGATACTGAAGTGACAGTGCATAGAGTCATCTGCTTTGACCTCTTTGAAAAAATCCCGGAATAGGAATGATAATTAACATTTTCTATGCGTACAGTGTGCTTTGTGGGTTTTTTTAAATTTTATTGTTGGTAGATCATTTTGACTTGGTCATTTTAAAAGTAGCTGGCAAGCCCAAAAAGTGTGGGCACCCCTGACCTAGTCCATTTCCGGTTGTAACATTGCCTAGTGGTAGGCTTCCTGGAAGCCTCTAAAATGTCCTTGACAGATTGAGAGAACTGTAGATTGGCAGTTATGTTGAAAGGTACCAAGCTGTCAGGTGCAGAGACTGCAGGTTGGGATGAAGTAGAGAACCCTGACTCTGTGTAAGCAGAGAGGGAAAAACTGATAGAAGTAGTGGCTCCCTGTGTTGAGTTGAAGTAGAAGGGAAAGCCAAGGTTGTATGGGCCACCGAGGAGTTATGAGAATCATGGTGGCATGTTCGTGTTTGAGTTTGATGAGTGTCTTGAGAATGAAAGGGAATGGAGGAAACGCATATAGGAATCTGCTTGTCCATTCCAGAAAAGCATCTGCCTCGAGGCGATGCAAAGAGATCTATCTGAGGAGTTCCCCACTGAGAAAAAATGTGATGGAGAGGTGACGAATTGAGTGTCCATTCGTGAGGCTGTATAAGACGACTCAATTTGTCCGCTAAAAAGTTTTTCTCCACTTGAATGTAGACTGATTTCAGAAAGGTGTTGTGATTGATTGCTCAGTTCCACACCTTTTGAGCTTCCTGACAAAGAGGGAGAGATCCGGTACCTTCCTGCTTGTTGATGTAGTACATGGTGACTTGATTGTCTGTCCAAATGAGGACGACTTGATCGTAAAGAAGATGCTAAAAAGCTTTGAGAGCATTTAAGATTGCTCTGAGTTCCAACAGATTTGTGTGACACCGATGATCTGTGCTGGACCAATGCCCTTGAGTACGGACACCATTGAGATGAGCCCCCTAAGCGTAGGTCGAGGAATCTGTCATGAGGATTTTCTAATGAGGCGTTTGAAACAGTAAACCTCTGGAGAGATTGGAAGAGAGCATCAACTAGTGGAAAGACTGTCTCAATGAAGGAGTCACTGTAATGTGCTGAGAGAGAGTGGGTCGAAAGCCTGCGCCCACTGAGATGCCAGGGTCCACTGAGGAATTCTGAGGAAGTCTGGCAAAAGGAGTCACGTGAACAGTAGAGGCCATGTGACCTAGCAGAACCATCATGTGTCTCGCTGCGAATGAAGTGAGGGATGATTCTTGTTGACAAAGCTGAATGAGAGTATCCTGACATTGTTGAGGAAGGAATGCTCTGAGTTGCACAGTGTCCATTACAGCTCCAATGAACTGAGAGGGCTGTAGCTGGGATTTGGGAAAGTTTATTTTGAACCCCAAACTCTGGAGGAACCAAATAGACCATTGGGTTGCTATAATAACCCCCTGAGATATTGAATCTTTGATGAGCCAGTCGTCTAGGTACGGGAAAACCTGAAGACCATGGTTGCTTAGAGCTGCTGCTACTACCACCAGGCACTGGTGAAAACTCTGGGAGATGATGCCAGGCCGAAAGGTAGCACTCTGTATTGAAAATGATGATTTCTCACCCAAAATCTAAGAAATTTGTGAGAGGCTGGATGAATGGGAATGTGAGTGTAAGCCTCTTTGAGATCCAGGGAGCATAACCAATCGTTGAGATCTAGAAGGGGATACAAGGATGCTAGAGACAGCATCCAAAATTTTTCTCTGACAAGAAATTTGTTGAGGGCTTTGAGATCCTAGATAGGTCAGAGATTCCCCATCTTCTTCAGGACAAGGAAATAACGGGAGTAAAATCCTGTGCTCTGCTGTCTCAATGGCAAGGAGACGAAGCAGAGCTTGTGCTTCCTGAAGAAGAAGGGTGGTCTGTGACGGATTGGAAGGATACTCTCTTGGGGGAAGATCTGGTGGAACTTGGATGAAGTGAAGAGAGTAACCTTCCCTGATGATTGTGAGGACCCAGCCGTCAGATGTAATTAGTTCCCATCGTTGGTAAAAATGGGTAGGGGAGAGGACAGAGGCAGAACGATTTAGATTATGCTCTGTGTTAGATGGTCAAAAAGACTGAGAGGCCTTAAGTGCAGCAGGGGTCTGAGATTTATGCTGCCGCTGCTGTTTCTTAGGAGGCAGTCTTGAATAAGGTGCTGGCTTTTGAGGAAAAAGCCTCTGGTAAGATGGAGGAGGCCTATAACTCTTAGTGGTGGAAGGCTTGACCTGATTATGGAAGCAAACGACTTCTCATGCTCAGATAAGCGCTTTGTAGCTGCCTCAATAGAGTCATCAAACAACTCACTGCCCTGGCATGGGATGTTGGCCAGTCGATCTTGTAGATTCGGGTCCATATCTACAGTGCAGAGCCAGGCCAGATGCTGCATCACCACCGAGAACGCAGTGACTCTAGAGGACATTTCGAACACATCATATGCAGCTTGAACCATATGCATGTGAGTTGACCCATGTGTTGAAACTCTGGAAGTCGATGTAGAGGAACAGGCATGGTGTTGACCAAATGCTTCAGATAAGAAGTAAAAACAAAGTTATAGTTCAAAATTCGGTTTGTCATCATCGAATTTTGATACAGCCGACGCCCAAACTTGTCCATGGTCCTGCCCTCTTGGTCAGGAGGGCCGGTGGCATAAACTTTGGCAGGATTGGTTCTTTTTAAAGGAGATTCCACGAGAAGAGATTGATGGGATAATTGAGACTTCTCAAATCCCTTACAATGGACCATCTTATATCGAGATTCCATCTTTGCAGGCACAGCAGGAACGGAATATGGTGTATCAAGATTTCTTTTGAAAGTTTGAGAAAGAATGCCATTCATGGGTAATTTGAGAGAATCCCTAGGACAGTAATGGCTAACCTTTTTGAGCCCGAGTGCCCAAACTGCCGCACAAAACCAAAGAATTTCCTCAAAGTGCCAGCACGTCAATTAAACCTTAATAACAAGATTTTAGTATCTAAAAACTCTTTATAAAGTTGCCTGAACTATGTAACATCGTTTTTAAAGGTTGGAATCTTTGTATTGTCAGAGAATCAATTTGATTCACAATCCTTTGGTTTTTATTTCAATTTATTGGCAATTTATAATGTTTTAATGATTTCATTCAATTTAATGAATTTAGGAAGAATTTGATTCAGCTACACAATATATTTTAAATGTATTATTCACATAACATGTCAAATGTATCCTAAGTAAAAAAAAGATAAAGTTCTTAAAACTGTTAACTGTGTCAAGACTCGGTGTGTATTCCCAAAGAGTCTATACATGTTTTTTTGTAAAATTTACAATCAAATTAGAAAATAGTTAAATCATTACATTTCTAATAATATGATGTAAAGAAAACAAAAGAGCTTTCAATTAAACCAACCGTTTTTATTGGAAATTCCAGATTAATCCGTTAATCTGTTTCTAGCATCAGATTTTATATGATTCAAAGCCGAAAACAGCTGCTCACAAGCATAGGATGACCCAAAGTAAGAAGAGCAATCCCAAGTGCTTTCATGGACTTAAAATTGTCTGGCAGAGAATTCCACGCTTTTAGGATTTCATTTTCAGAACTGCTAGCAGTGATTTCATTTGTCACCCTTTCACACTCAATACGTTCAAGAGCCGCATGCTGGTCATTGAATTTACTTTTCCAGATAGAGCTTTCTTGAAATTCCAGTAGCTCCATTTCCAAATTTTGAATATCCAACCACTGTAAGCAGGAAAGATCAAGATCTTCAAATGTGGACTTTTCTGGGGAAGTTATAAATGAAAGGGTTGTCTCCCTCTTACGGAACTGAGAAAATCTTTTACTAAAATTCTCCTTTGCTTCGGCTACAATGGTGGAATATGCTTTGTGGATTTCCTGGTGTTTTTTATGACTGTCCACAAATGTTGTAGAATTATCCAAATGTATTTTTAGGTTGGGAAAATATTTTAGCTGTCCACTCTCAAGGTCTTTTTCAAAAACATGCAATTTTCTCTCAAAAGCTTTGATGTCACTAAACATGCTTTCTGCTGTTTTTCCCATGCCTTGTAATTTTTTGTTTAGTACATTAAAGTGGTTAGTAAAATCTGTAAAGAACATGAGGTTGGTAAGCCAGGCCATGTTGGTGAGTTGAGGATAGTCTTCCCCCTTTTCGTTCATAAATAGCCTAACTTCTTCCAAGCAGGCCACAAATCTCTCTAACACTCGTCCTCTGCTCAGCCACCGGACATTATTGTACATCAGTAAAGTGTTATATTGTGCCTGAACCTCATCAAGAAGGGCTTGAAATTGTTGAAAATTAAGAGCACGCGCCATGATGAAGTTCACCATTTTTGTTACATCTTTGAGGACATCGTCAAGTTTTTTGCTGCTTTCTTTGGCGCAGAGAGCCTCTTGATGTATTATGCAGTGAAATTGAATCAGTGGATGTTTTGCTTCCTTAGCAAAGAAATGAATGAATCCTGATGTTGTCCCCACCATGCTAGGTGCTCCATCGCTAGTAACTGAAACCACTTTTTCTGGACTTATGTCTAGTGATGAAAAAGCCTCCATCACAGCATTGTGGATATCTATCCCTTGTGTTCTTCCAGGCAAAGACAGCAGTTTTATCAGCTCTTCTCTCATGATGTCACCAGTAGCATAACGCAAAATGAGCGCTAGTCTTGCATGGTTAGTAATATCTGTACTTTCATCCAAGCACATGGAGTAGAAGGGTGCTTTTTGTAAGTCGCAAGTAAGCTGTTGACTAACATCAGCAGCCATTCGCAGAACCCTATCTTTTGCAGTATTTCTGCTTAGCGGCATCTCAGAGATGCGCTGCACAATTTTATCCTTGTTTTGGAAATCATGGAAGAGTGAATTACTCCCAGCCAAAATTGCCTTTTTGATAAAATCTCCGTCAGAGAGGGGCTTACCATGTTTTGCCATGCACAGTGAAATTTGAAAGCTGGCAACTGTAAAATGATTAGTTTTTGAAAGATGGTTGCTAAAACTAAGAGACTGGGAGTGATATTTCTTTAATTTTCCTACAAGGATCTCTTTTCTTTGAGCTAAACCAAGTTCAGCAACACTGTTATGGTTGGTCTCAAAGTGACGTTTGACACTTGATGTGCGAGACACAACACTTTCATTACACATAATACACAATGCTTTCCCACTGCGTTCAATCACTCCATATGTCTCTGTCCAGGCCTCTTGGAATGGTCTTCCACTATCTGTTTTTGCTTTTTTTGCTGTACTCATTTTCTTTGTTCAAGACTTCAAGTCTACAAAAAGATAAAATTTGTATAATAAAAAAAATCTAATGAAGTGCTGTATACAAATCCGTCCCCATAAAAAAATATGTGATTGGGGAATTTTACTTATTGTAGACATCCGTTTTGGTCAAAAAATATACTGTCCGGGTGAAAACCGGACTTGTGCAACCTGAGTGTATGGGAAAAGGACTTTTATTTTTCATTATTGGAGCCTTTGTTATTTTATTATGATGTTTACAAAAGCACTGTGAAGGGCCACATATACACTTTACTGTTTTTTGCTATATTGAGTTTTCCATAAGGTACAGCGCAGAGGATTAGTGTGTTGGTTGTTCACAGAGAGCACAGCCCTCTTCTCAGCTTACTGAACTTCTCTATGCAATCATCATAAGCAGCTTTTTTATTTCCTCGAATTTAGCATGTCCCCCATGGAAGATACAGAGGTTTTTACAGAGGAGCACATTATTAGACACATTAACATCCCCCCATGATCACGTGATGCCGTCTCGGTGAGCCGACGTGTGTGAGAAGAGCTCCCGGGCCCGCTTGTTTTTTCTTCCTCGGTCGGCGTTGCTATCGGCGCGGTCTGCTCTCCCCGACTTCTGGTTTCGGAGGGGAAGTCCCGGCAGCGTTTTGCGATCGGTTTGGGGAACTATGGCTGCAAAAGTGACCCGCAAAGACCGGGAGAAGCCTCGGGCTGCAGAATCCAAGATGGCGGAGCCGGCCCTCGTGTCTCCTTCTTCACCTAGGTCTGAGTGGGTAGCGGATATTATAACGGAGGTGCGGGCAGCGATACAAGATACCCTTACCTCCCAGCTCCAAAAGCTCTCAGACAAATTGGATGGCTTGGATGATTCTGTGAGCCATCTTAGAGCGGAGTTTGGCTCTTTTCAACAAAGGAGGACTGATTTGGAGGACTCGGCCGGGCAGTCTAGGGAGGCACAGACAGCGGCGGACTCAAAAATTCGCCAGCTGGAACTTAAGGTGGAGGATCTGGAGAATCGCTCCAGGTGCAGCAATTTGCGACTTGTTGGCGTTCCCGAGTCGGTGTTGGATGGGCAGCTGCATTCTTTTCTGGAATCCTGGTTGGTGCAGTCTCTTCAGCTTCCTTCGACTGCGGGGCCCCTGCGGATTGAAAGAGTGCACCGTCTGGGAGTTCGCCGCCAGGATGCTACCCGTCCTAGGGTGGTAATCTTCAAGGTGTTGAATTACGCCCACAAGGTGGAGATCCTGCGGGCTATTCGGGCGAAGGGCCCCCTCACCTATGAAAATCAGAAGATTTTGTGCTTCCAGGACTTCTCGGTTCAATTGGCTGCCCGGAGAAAGGAGTTTGCCGCTGTTTGTCGTCAACTCCATGAGCGGCACATCCAGTTCGCGCTTCTCTATCCTGCACGCCTCAAAGTTCAACATGAGGGTCGCTCTCACTTTTTTGACTCTGCGGCCGCTGCCTTGGCTTTTGTGCAACGTCTAGCGGGAGCGGCGCCTAGCCCTTGATCGTCATCTGTTTCCTAGTTTCTGGTTCCTGGACTGTACTGGGCTGGCTCTTTTGCTGTTTTGCTGCTGCTAGCAAGCAGCCTTGGACTGTGCCGTGGGCTGCCGGTGGGGCGGTGGTGCTGGAGTTTCGGGAGCTGCTGACATCTTTGCCTGACCCATGTCCGCGGACTCCAGTCCTTTGGTTTTGTTTCTGCTGTCCTTGTTTGCCTGTGTGTTGGATTTTATGGCGCTGTTCCCCCGTGGGGGATAGACTGCTTTCCTGCCATGGTGCCCCCTTTTGCTTTTGACATAGATTCTCGTTTTGTTCTCTCTCAGCATAAGGGGGATTTCTTTTATTTTATTTTCTGCTATGTTGTCTTCTTTGGGGTTTATATTGGGAAAGTTTTCCCCGCATAGCGGCCTGTTCCTCCGCAGTAATTATTCATTCTTATTTTATTTGTTGAGGTATTCCTTTAGTCTATTTTTCCAGTACTTCTTCTTCGTGGGTTGGTGTTTAGTTTATATGGAAGTTGGGGGGTGGGCTCGGGAGGGCTTTTCAGCGTGATTGGTATCTGGGTTTCTCCCAGATCTGTACATGAGAATTTGGGGGTTGAAGCTTGGGAGGTTGTTGGGGGGGGGGAGGGCTGCTGGATGGTTGGGGGCTGGGTTGGGGAGGGGGGGGTGTATGTGGGGAGTGTTTGGATGGGTGTGCTTGGGTGTGACTAGAGGTGGTTGTGTGACCCGGGGTATTGGTGTTTGGTTATGTTCGTGTTTTCTTTTGGACTATGGGTGAATTTTTGTTCCGGGAAGGAGCCGCTGGCTGGGACGGTTCCCCCGGTTATCTATTCAGCTATCTTCTTTTTATCTTAGCTTTTAATACTCATGGTAATTAAGTTTATCTCCTGGAATGTCCATGGTATCACATCTCCTGTTAAACGCCAAAAAATTCTTAGTGCATTGAATCGACAAAAGGCGGATATAGCATTTTTGCAGGAGACCCACCTCTCTTCTGCGGAACATGTTAAACTCTGCCGGTGGTGGGTTGGCGAGATCTTGAAGTCTTCGGGTCTGCACCGGAGGGCGGGGGTGGTCATTTTATGTCGTAAGGGTCTGCATTTGACTACCCATAAGGTATGGTCTGACCCGCAGGGGCGTTATCTGGTAGCTAAAGTGACACTTAATAGGCAGGATTTGCTCTTGTGTAATATATATGCTCCTAACACTTGGGATGGGTCCTTTATGCGTTCCCTCACCAGACTCCTTCATCAGGACCTTCCAGTGGTGTTGGGAGGGGATTTTAATCAAGCTTTTGATCCCACTATTGACAAATCTAATCCCCTTCCTCACGACAGGTATGCCCCGAATAGAGGCCTTCCCTTATTTGCCTTTTCTATGTCTTTGATTGATGTGTGGCGGGTGTTACATCCTGGAGACCGCGACTACACTCATACATCTAGTGCCCATGCAACGCAGTCCCGTATTGATTATTGGTTGCTCACAGACTCCCTGTTTTCGCAGGTGAGCTCGGCGGAGATTGGAGGATATGATGTTTCGGATCATGCTATGATTGTTCTTATTCTAGAGTTTCCTGGAGATGCCCCTGGGGGCTTTCATTGGCGGTTTCCTCTCTCGCTCTATTCTGATCAGGAGTTTCATGCTTTCTTGGTGGATAAATGGAAGGACTATGCTTTTCATAATGCGTCTCATAGAGGTGACTCATTTCTTTACTGGGAGGCGGCTAAAGTGGTGTTGCGGGGTGAGATCATTGCTTACTCTAGCCGGAAGAAAAAACAGCGCGACCGTCAGGTGCTCCGGTTGGAGCGCCAGGTTCAGGATGATCGTCGCCGCTATGGGGCTCATCCCACCGGAATCAATAGAGCGTTATTATTGGCTTCGCAGTTGTCGTTGCGGGAACTATTACATGATCAGGCTATGAAATCTTTGGCATACTATAAATTTCAACTGTATTTGCATGCTAATAAGAGCGGTAAGCTTTTGGCGAATTTAATTCGACGTGCTAAGGGGTTTTCCCCAATTCTCCATCTCCGCCGGGCAGATGGTGGTCTGGTCCACAAGGATGAGGATATGGCGGCGGTGTTTCACCATTATTTCCAGGAGTTGTATGCTGCTCCACCGGTTTCTTCGATGGCGGGTGATCTTTACTTGGATCAGGTCTCTCATCCGGTGGTGACAGACGCTCAGAATGCGCGATTGCAGGCTCCTTTTACAGTTGAAGAGCTATCGCTGGTTCTTGGTAGTTCTCCGCTGCAAAAGGTGGCGGGGCCCGATGGCTTTCGCAGTGAATTCTATAGACTTCTACTTGCGGACGTGGCCCCAGTTCTGGTTGATGTGTTTAACACTGCGGTACGCGATGGGGCTCTCCCGCCTTCTCTTCAGGTTGCTCAAATTGTGGTTTTGCTCAAGCCCGGTAAGGACCCATTAAGGGCCTCCTCATATCGCCCCATATCCTTGTTGAATGCTGAAGCTAAATTCTTTGCTAAATTGTTGGCCAACCGGTTGGCGGGTATTTTGCCCTCACTGGTGGCGGATCCTCAAGTAGGGTTCGTCAAAGGTCGGTCGTCCACTCGCAATTTACGAACTATACTGGCTTCGTTGGAGTGGGTGGAGCGGGAGAGGGTTTCTTCTTTGTTGGTCAGTTTTGATGCCCATAAGGCCTTTGATAGGGTTTTGTGGGACTTTTTGTTTTGTACTCTTCAACATTATGGTATGGGAGGTTTCTTTAGTGACGCGGTGGCTGCGTTGTATCATGATCCGCAGGCCAGGGTGCTGGTTAATGGAGTTTCTTCAGCGGTGTTTCCAATTCAGCGGGGTACTAGACAAGGTTGCCCCTTGTCTCCTCTTCTTTTCGTGCTCACCTTGGATCCCTTAATTCGCGAAATTTCTGATAATCCGGCGGTTCGGGGTGTTTCTCTCGGCGGCCGAGAGTTTAAGATTTCGGCCTTTGCAGACGATTTGTTGGTTCATTTGACCTCCCCGTGGGAATCCTTTCCTGCTCTTATGTCGCTTTTTACGGAGTATGGTGATTTCTCGGGCTTTCAATTGAATTATGATAAATCTTTGGCATTAGCTACTGCCGAGGCGGTGCGCTTGGAGTGGCCGGGGCAGTTTCCTTTACGGTGGGCGGATGGTGTATTCAAATATTTGGGAGTGCAACTCACGAGCAGTGTGGGACGGTTATATCGTGCTAATGTAGATGCTTTGTTGGCCGCTACGGAGGGTTGTTTTGCACAGTGGATGTCTCTGCCTCTCTCTTTTTACGGTAGGGTTCACTTGTATAAGATGGTTATTTTTCCCCGCTGGTTGTATGTACTCCAGTTGCTGCCTCTTTGTCTTCGTCGTAGCAATCTCCAACGGCTTCATAGGCAGCTGACCCGATTCCTCTGGCAAGGCAAGAAGTCTCAGATATCGATCTCTTATCTGTTCGGCTCGGGAAGGATCGGTGGTGTGGGCCTCCCGGATATCGGCCTTTATAATCTGGCTTGCTTGCTGCGATTTTTGGGAGACTGGTGCTTACGGAGTGATGACTATCTTTTTCGGGACTTTGAAACTGCTCTTTTCTCTCCTTGGCACTTGTTTTCGTTGTCTCAGTTGCCTGTCCGCCTCTTGCCCCCCACGATCCGATCTAGTTTCATCCTTCGGTCGTGGCGTTTTTCTTGGAAGGCATTGGTCGGGTTGCTGGGGGGGGACCATCAAGTTTCGGATCAGTTGTCTATACGGGGGAATCCGCAGTTTCTGCCTGGCTGTGATAACTCGGTCTTTGTGCGATGGACTGGAGAGGGTTTTCTTCTTCTTGAGCATTTATTGGATGAGGAGGGGGCGATAAGACCTTGGGGAGATTTTCCCATGCTCCATTCCTTGGGGGTGGGAGGTCTGTTTGCGTATCGGCAAATTCATCATTATGTGAGGTCCTTGGCGCGCCCGGGCTTACGGTTTCGATTGGGTAACCAATTTCGTCTATTTTTTGCCCAATTTTATGCTTGTGGCTTGACGGTGTCTGCGTTGCATGGGGCTTTGCGGCGGCTTACTCCTCAGAAGTCTTATACGGCTTTGGAGGGCCGCTGGGGTAGAGACCTGGGCATACCTGGTGAGTCCTTGAACTTTCCTTCCCTTATTGGTTGTATCTCTTCTATTTCTATTAGTGCAGAACTGAGGGAATGGCAATTTCGAGTGGTTTATCGAGCGTATTTTTTCCAAGAGCAGGTCCACAAGGTTGGGGGCATTTCTTCTCCAATCTGCCCTAAGTGTACACTGGGGTGCAACTCCTTTTTTCATGCATTTTGGGGATGTCCTCGAGTGAAAGTTTTTTGGAGAGCCGTACTCCGCTTCTTGGAGCGGCTTGTTGGTCACGCTATTCTGATGTCTCCGGTAGGCTTGCTTTTGGATAGATATGAATCTTTGCGAGTGCCTGCTCGGAGACATCGGTTGCTGATCCGGAAAGGTGCTGTTATAGGAAAGAAGGTCATTCTTAGCGTTTGGACGCAAGACATAGCGCCTGCTTACTGGGCTTGGAGGAATCGTTTTCATAATTTGATGCTTTTGGAGCAGCGCCATGCTCGATTATCTGTCAGGCGGTCGAAGATTTTCCTGCAGACCTGGGACCCCTACATTTCCTCGCTTTCCCTTAGGGCCAGAAGTCTGGTCTTAAACTCATTCTGTTGCTGATACCTTATGCTCTCAGCTGTTTTCCCCGGGTTGGTGGGTGGCTGTTTGGGTGAGTGTGAATGGTGGGAATGAGTGGTTGGAAGTATGTGGAGTTCGGTGGGTGGGGGGGACTACATTGTGTGGGTGGGAGGATGGGATTTGGTTATTTTGTTTGATAGGTGCTGAGCGGCATAAGCATACAGCTTGCTCAGCATACTTCTTTCTTGCTGGGGTTTTTGGGTATGGATTGGGTCTCATGGTGTGGGTTTGGGATGGGGTGGGGGTTTGGGCTTTGGAGTGGGTGGGGATTGGGGGGATTCTTTGGTTGGGGTGAAAATGTGTTTGATGGTACGTTTGGTGTTCGCGACCTTGTTGTTTTGTCGTGCTGTATTGTATATTTACTGCTGGTGTGCCAATAAAACATGATTTATACTAACATCCCCCCATATCCTCACCTCTCTAGCATGGGAGCACTAGGAACTGTTCCTGATTACAGATGTCACATGTGGAGTCACACTACAGCCTCACTGAGTTCCTGTGACAGACTCAGTGTGAAGCTTGTCTTCCTCCCCCCACTTCCCCCTGGCTCATAGGATACTAAGGGGAAGACAGGCAGACTAAACATCCACTCACAGGACTGCAGCCAGCACAGGAGGATGGGCCGCGGCCCACCGGGACAATGCCCGGTCCTCCCAATGGCCAGTCTGGCCCTGTTGCCAGGTGAGCTGCAAAGCAGACACCGGCACACTCGCCTCCCGCCGCATATCTTAATTGCGGACTAGAGAGTTGCGTGGGGACAGAAATCCCACCCGTCCCCGCCAAAGTCTCACCCATCCCCACCCGTCCCCGTGAGGAATCCCACCCGTCCCCGTGAGGAATCCCTCCGTCCCCACCCGTCCCCGCGAGGAATGTCCTCCGTCCCCGCCCGTCCCCGTGAAGAATCCCCTCCGTCCCCGCCCGTCCCTATAAACTTCAGAAATAGTTATTTCATTTAATTATGCTACTGAATTAAAGGCTCTGGTAGAAACCCATTTACAAATAAGCAAAAAGACTTTATTAATTGGGAAATATTAATAGGGAAGAATACACACTTTGTAAACGGGTTTCTACCAGAGCCTCTTTTGTTTATAAATTTTTATCAACACAACTAATATACTACTTTATCCTGAAGCAAAAAAATAAGAAAAAAAGAAATAGAATTCTTTTCCTACCTTTGTTGCCTGGTTTCTGCTTTCCTCATGTTTTCATTCAGTTCCTTCCATCCACTGTCTCTCTTCCTTCTGCGTTTTCCATTTGCTCTGTTACTGTGCCTCTCCCTTTCTCCCCCCTTCCAAATTGGTCAGGCACCCATCTTCTTCCCTCCGCTCCCCCCATAGTCTGGCATCTCTGTCTTCTTCCCTGCCAGCGTCTTCTCCCCACTCTCTCTTCCCCTTTTACTTTCAGCGTCCTTCTCCCCCCCATCTTCCCCATGTCTTGTCAGAGTCCTTCTCCCCCCTCTGTCTTCCCCATGGCCTTTCAGTGTCCTTCTCCACCCCCCCCCGTCTTCCCCATGGCCTTTCAGCGTCCTTCTCCTCCCCTTTGTCTTCCCCAGTGCTTTCAGCGTCCTTCTCCCCCCTCCTTCTCTCCCGCCCCGGGTGCAGCACAGCCGGCCAGGTCCCCTTACTTTTGTGGCGCTTCCCAGACCGACAGACAGCAGCTGTAAGAAGGAAATTTAGATTTGCGGTTAAGGGCAGGGAGGTTTGTCGGACCAGGGCTGTTGTCGGTCGGTCTGGTTAGCGCCACAAAAGTAAGGGGACCTAGCCGGCTGTGCTGCACACGGGGCGGGGCGGACCGCCCCCCTCCCTTGGTAGCCACTCGAACCGCGAGGCTACTCCTCCTTACCTACCCTGCCTGCAGTACAGAGCCGAACGGAAGTCTTCCCGACGTCAGCCCTCCCTCCCTCCGACGTCAGCGCTGACGTCGGGAAGACTTCCGTTCGGCTCTGTGCTGCAAGCAGAGCAGGTAGGGAGAAAAGCCGCGCAACTTAGTACATCCAGCCCCGCAGGAACCCCGCGACCCTCGGAGGCATCCCCACGGGATCCCCGCGACCCTAGGGGGCGTCCCCATGGGATTCCCGCGACCCTAGGGGGCGTCCCGTGCAGCTCTCTATTGCGGACCTTCCCACGTGCCAGCTGCACGTGCCATAGGTTCGCCATCGCTGCCCTAGGAGGATGAGACATACCCAGTTCTTCCAAATACTCCTTAGAGTATTTTGAGTCAGATTCCAAAATGATGTTAAGATCCTTACTCATTTGGCATAGAAATTTTGTAAAGGACTCCAGATCTGAAGAGGTATGACCTCGTTGAGGAGAAGGTGAAAAGAGCCCTTCAAGGTACCTTTCACAACAGAGAATGAAGGTGAAGCCTCTCTGGAGTATTGATACCTGAGATTTGAATCCATAGGCAAAGATGAAGATGAATGCCCACTTCTGGAATGTGAAGAAAACCTTGCAAGAAAAGAACTCGACTGACGAAAATGGTGAGGCTCTGTAACAGATCTCAACAAAGGAGTTGGTGGTCTCGAAGAGTCTCGATGACTCGATAAATGAGACCTGACTCGAGAAGGAGACCTGGGCCTCGATGAATGCCTGGACAACTGATGTGGGCTCGAATCACGGTCCCGTGATTGAGTTGGATCCAGCCTCGAAGATGAATGTTGAGGAGTCCTCGTCCTGTGCCTTGAAAAGGGCAACGCTTTATGTGAAGATGTAGTACTGGAAGGACTAAGCTCCCTGTGTAGAGGTATATCAAGCCATTCTTAAGGACTCAACTCCTTGTTTAGAGTGTGTAGACCCATCTCTAACATTATCTGAGTTCCCTTCCTCTGACAATTCGGTATCCCTGTAAGTGCTTTCTCTTCCCATTACCCCTCTCCCCCACATTGCATATATATTGTTGTAAACCTCTCTTTCTCATGGCATGCTTCTTCTTATAAATTGCCCCTAACTCATGTTTCATGTTGGAAACCGCTCTGTACTTCTGTACCCTGTTGTAATCATTTGTTGCCTGCTGCAAACTTCTTGCACTCTCATTGCATGTATCTTCTTGCAAAACGCTCTGAACTGATATATCTTGTTTCATACCGCTCTGAACTTATATATCTTGTTGTAAACTTTTGTTTCCTGTTGTAATCATCGCATACTCTCATTGCATGAATCTTGCTGTAAACCACTTTGAACTTATGGTATAGCGGTATATAAGAAATAAAATTATTATTATGATTATCTTGAGGTACTCTCAAGGACTCAACTCCTTGCATAGTGTGTAGTTTGAGCTTGAGGCACTCTCAAGGACTTGACTCCTTGTATTACTGCTGAGTGCTCAGACTGGACTGCAGGAAGCAGGGTCGAGGCAGGAGTCAATTTGCAAAGCATGTTACCAAACTCCTGATGCAGAATAGTTTCCAACATATTCTGTAAAGCCAGCACCGAGAACACTGGATCTGGTACAATTGGTGTGGCTATGGACTCCGAGGAAGATGACCTCGAGGAAGATTGCTGCCTTGATTTTGAGACATGTTTCCTGGATAGCCTTGGATCCACCGGTTCTAAGGGTGGCATGTCCTGAGGGGTTGGCTTAGCGATCTTACCTGATGGAGACACTGAGGATAACAGTGTCTCGGAAGAAGATTTAGCTGATTTCCCCAAAGACGAGGACTTCCCCATCGAGGAAGGTTTGAGCGAGGTCGAGGTTGGAGGCTTTGGCCCCGTAGAAGACTTTGATGGAATCGAGGTCGGAGCCGGAATCGGGGTCAAGGCCTTAGATAAAGGCAGATTCATTCCCCCCAATATTTTTTTCAATCTGAACTAGATGACGTTTAAGGGCTTGATTTTGAAGTGAAGCACAGCGGGCGCACGACTCTGGACGATGGTCAGGTCCTAAACACTGTACAAACCACTTATGTGGGTCAGTGATGGAGATCGCGCATTGATACCGGCTACACTTTGTGAACCCTGTGACCAGCTAGGAAATGGAATGAAACATGGCTGCGGCAAAATTGAAGCCCGAAGGCTGAGGCCGCAGAGTAGGCCCTGCTGTGACACGATCGAAAAAACAAACAAAACCTTTTTTAAAAAAAAAAAAATCAAATGCGCACATAACACAGCGACTCTGTAAAGAAAATACATGAGCCGCGGTGAGAGAAGGCACAAGTTTAGAACTAACTCTCATGCAGAGCCTTGAAACAAGGGCTTCTTGGCTCCGCGGAAAACTTAGAACTGAGGAGACACTGAGGAAACATGCGCCCTACCTTGTGAAGCTGTCTGCATCAGGGCTCTGTGGTTGAAGTCACCCATATGTGAGAATATGCTGCCTGCTTGTCCTGGGATGAAAGGAGGTATTAATGCCCCCGTATAAGACTTTGGTGAAATCTCATGTAGAATATTCTGTACAAATCTGGAGGCTGCACCTTCAAAAAAATATAAAAAGGATGGAGTCGGTCCAGAGGAAGGCTACTAAAATGATGCGTCTTCTTCCTCATAAGGCGTATGGGGACAAACTTAAAGATCTCCTCTGTATGCTTTGGAGGAAAAGCGGGAGAGGGGAGATATGATAGAGACGTTTAAATACCTACATGATGTAAATGCGCATGATTCAAGTCTCTTTCATTTGAAAGGAAGCTCTAGAATGAGAGGGCATAGGTTGAAGCTAAAAAGTGATAGGCTCAGGAGTAATGTAAGGAAATACTTTTTTACAGAAAGTATGATAGATGCGTAGAACAGTCTCCTGGAAGAAGTGGTAGAGACAGAGCCTGTGTCTGAATTCAAGAAAGCCTGGGATAGGCACGTGGGATCTCTTAGAGAGAGGAAGAGATAATATTTACTGTGAATGGGCAGACTGGATGGGCCATTTGGCCTTTATTTGCCATCATGTTTCTATGCTTCAATGCAATCAGGTGCTGCCATATCTAGACAAGAGTGCTCCGGAGGACTGGAGAATCTCTTCCACGGAACAACCGGCTGAGAAGAAACCGATGCACCCGTAGGCTGTGTCACATGAGCTGGGTCCAAAGAATATGCTTTCCAGAGGATGCGAATAAGTCCGGTGAAAATTCACACCCCTTATCAATTGGAGGACCATGCTGAAGCACCTGCACCATGCCCTAAAGAGCCCCCAAACTCGTAATGCCGGTGTTTGGTGCCAGACTCCAGAACGGCCTCTGGGTGGGATTTTTCCCAAAATCATGGACCCAGGCTGGCTCTCCAATCCTGGAGTACCCTAAAGAGGTAAAGCCCGAAGCTCTCACCTCCTTCCCCCAGTGTGCTGCAGCACGCAGTACACAGTCGCTGATCTAAAGCCAATTTGGCGCAATCAATGCACACTGGGCCTGAGTAGTCCTTCCCATATGATTTTTAATAAATTTGAAGGGTTTTGAGGCAGAAATAAAACTTTGAAAAAAGATTGATAAAATCTAAGATCAAGTTTCAAGTTTAAGTTTCAAGTTTATTATGGATTTGATTAATCGCTTATTCAAAATTCTAAGCGATGTACAAAGGAGTAAAATAATGAATTACAATTATTAAGGGGAAACCAACCAGATAAATACGACTGACTTGTCAAAACATATGGTACAAAAGGAAAAAATAGGGAAAGAAATACAAGTTAATGATAGTAAGTAAGACGAGTAAGGGAAAAAAACAATAGGAAGGGGGAAGATGGCCACCACCAGTGAATTTGCGCAAATAATGGCAAAAATAAACATAAGAACATAAGTAGTGCCTCTGCCGGGTCAGACCAGAGGTCCATCCCGCCCAGCAGTCCGCCCCCGCGGCAGCCCAATAGGTCATGACCTGCCTTAATCACCAGAAGGGGCCCCCTTGCCCCCTAGGTTTCTCATCGAAGTCCTATCTTCCCATCAATGTCCTAACCCTCCGGCCTTGCACCTGCACGACCTGGTGAGCTGTCTATACTTATGCAACACCCCAGCACCTCCCTCAGTACCCCATGATCCCCTTTTCCCTCAGGAATCTGTCCAATCCCTGTTTGAATCCCTGTACTGTACTCTGCCGGATCACTTCCTCCGAGAGCGCATTCCATTTGTCCACGACCCTTTGGGTGAAGAAAAACTTCCTTGCATTTGATTTGAACCTATCTCCCTTCAGTTTCTCTGAGTGCCAACTCGTACCTGTCGTCCCTTTTAGTCTGAAGAACCTGTCCCTGTCCACCCTCTCTATGTCCCTAAGTATTTTGAAGGTCTCTATCATATCCCCCCTGAGCCTCCTCTTTTCCAGAGAGAAGAGCCCCAGTTTATCCAGCCTCTCGACATATGGGCAGTTTTCCAGCCCTCTTACCAGTTTCGTTGCCCTCCTTTGGACTCTCTCAAGAACTGCCATGTCCTTCTTGAGGTGCGGTGACCAATATTGAACGCAGTATTCCAGATGTGGGCGCACCATCGCTCGATACAGCGGCATGATGACTTCCCACGTCCTGGTTGATATGCCCCTCTTGATGATGCCCAGCATCCTGTTGGCTTTCTTCGAGGCTGCTGCACACTATGCGGATGGTTTCATGGATGGATCCACTAGCACACCCAAGTCTCTCTCAAGTCCGGTGTCTTCCAGCAATCTTCCCCCCATTTTATACTCGAACAACGGGTTCTTTTTCCCTATGTGCATGACCTTGCATTTATCTACGTTAAAGCGCATTTGCCATTTGTTTGCCCAGTCCTCCAGCTTATCGAGGTCCCTTTGCAGTTCCTCACACTCCTCCCTGGTCCTAACTCTGGCGCAGAGTTTGGTATCGTCTGCAAATTTTATAACCTCACACTTTGCCTCCGTTTCCAGGTCATTGATAAATATGTTGAAGAGTAGCGGCCCCAGCACCTATCCCTGCGGCACACCGCTCGTGACTCCCCGCCAGTCAGAATATTGGCCCTTTACTCCGACCCTCTGTAGTCTACCTGACAGCCAGTGCTTGATCCATCTGTGTACATCCCCGCCCACCCCGTGGTTCCACAGCTTCCTAAGCAGCCTTTCATGTGGCACCTTGTCAAAGGCCTTTTGAAAATCGAGGTAAATGATGTCTATGGGTTCCCCTTTGTCCACCTGACTGCTTATTCCCTCAAAGAAGTACAGAAGGTTTGTCAGGCACAACCTTCCCTTACAGAATCCGTGCTGGCTTGTCCGCAGTAGGCCATTTTTCTCGATGTGCTCGCAAATGCTGTCCTTGATCATTGCTTCCACCATCTTCCCTATAACTGAAGTCAGGCTCACCGGCCTGTAGTTCCCGGGGTCACCTCTCGATCCCTTCTTAAAGATAGGTGTGACATTTGCCAGTTTCCAGTCCTCTGGTACCTCTCCAGTTTTCAAGGATAGGTTGCAAACATGCTGGATTGCGCCCGCTATTTCCTGACTTAGTTCCTTTAGAACCCTTGGATGGATCCCGTCCGGTCCCGGTGATTTGCCGCTTTTCAGTCTGTCAATCTGCTTGAGGACATCCTCCCAACTTACCTCTATATGCCCCAATCTTTTGGTCTGCTCCCCACTCATGAGCTCCTCTGAGTCCGGTATATTGGATGTGTCCTCGCTCGTGAAGACCGACGAGAAGAACGTGTTCAACCTCTCAGCTACCTCTTTATCCTCCTTAATCACTCCCTTCCTATCCCCATCGTCCAATGGCCCCACCTCCTCTCTCACTGGTTGCTTCCCCTTTACGTAACTGAAGAATGCCTTGAAGTCTTTCACCTCCCTGGCCAGCCCCTCCTCGTATTTCCCTTTTGCTTTTCTAACCTCTCGGTGGCATTCCTATTGGCATTTCCTGTGCTCCTGGTGATTTTCCTCCGTTGGATCCCTCTTCCATTTCCGGAAGGACACTTTCTTGTCACTGATTGCCCTCTTTACTTCAGGTGTCATCCAAACCGGGTCTTTTGACCGCTTGTTCTTGCGGCCTTTCCTGAAACTGGGGATGTACAGTTTTTGCGCTTCCTGCAGTGTGTCCCTGAGAAGGGTCCAGGCGCTCCCTACAGTCTCCATCCTAAAGCCGTTCCTGAGCTTCCTCCCCACCATTTTCCTCATAGCAACATAGTTCCCTTTCCTGAAGTTGAGCGCAGTCATTGCGGTCCTCCCCACTATGGGTGACCCCCTTTCTAATGTGAATCTGATCACATTGTGATCACTGTTGCCTTGTGTTCCTCCCACTTCTACCCCTCTTGCAGGCCCCCTAATCCGTTAAGGATGAGGTCAAGAGTAGCATCCCCTCGCGTCGGTTCCTTGACTAGTTGCTCCAAGAAGAAGTCCCTCACAGCTTCTACGAATCCTGCTTCCTTCGTGGAGTTGGAGTGTCCCGTACTCCAGTCTATCCCCGGGTAGTTGAAGTCCCCCATCACTGTTACACTTCCAGTCCTGCATTCCTGTCTCAGTTCTGCTTCCAAGTCTTGTCCTATTGTTTCTGATGCACCAGGCGGGCGATAATACAGCCCCAGCTTTATGTCTGCACTCTTCTTTCCCGGCAATTTGACCCATAGCGATTCTAGCTCCTCTGCCTTTGTTGCCGTATCGATCCCAATCGAGTAGATATAGTCCTATATATACAGCGCTATGCCTCCCCCCTTCTTGTGGGTCCTGTCCCTCCTGTAGAGCTTGTACCCTGGCAGCGCCACATCCCATTGATTTTCCTCTGTCCACCAGGTTTCTGTAATTCCTATTATATCCAGGTCCTCCCCCTTGGCCATGACTTCCAGTTCACCCATCTTAGCCATGAGGCTTCTTGCATTTGCGTATAAGCACTGTAGGTCCCGGTGTTTGTCCTCCACCTCTGCCTTTACCTGGACCGCCTTCCCTTGGGTCTCGGGCCGTTTTCCCGCTCCCGGTGCCTCTGCTGTGCCCTTCGCCTTTACCCTCGCAACTCTCTTCCTCCCCATGTCCCCTCCACCCCACCTCCCCGCTTTTCCCCGGGGAGTACCAGCCCCCTCCCGTGCTATCGTCCCCTGGGCTTTGGTTTGTTCCCCCTTGCCTTGTGTCTCCCCTTTGCCCTGTGGCTCCACCTTATTGCCTTCTGTTTGCACCCTGGTGCCATCTTGTCCTCCTGAATCCCCTGTTTTCCCCTTCCCCTTAGGCTTCTCCCAACAAGTTGCTGTTACCTGTTGTTTCCCTTGCTGTCTGATCGCGAGTTCCATCAGACCCCCATCCTCCTCCCTGCAGTCAGCCCTGCAGTCTTTTCTTGATACTGCTGTCCGAAGCGTCATCAGGTCAGCTGTCGGCTTTCCCCCTCTCTGTAGTTTAAAGCCCTCTCGATCTCCTTCTTTACGTTGGCTGCTAGTATTCTTGTTCCCGCCGTGCTCAGGTGCAGGCCATCCCGCCTGTAGAGCTTGCTCTTTCCCCAGAAGGACGACCAGTTCCTCACAAAGTGGAAGCCCTCCTCCTTGCACCACCTCCTCAGCCACGCATTCACCTCCTGGAGCTCGGCCTGCCTCCTTGCATCTGCCCTCAGGACTGGCAGGATCTCCGAGAATGCTATCCTCTGTGACCTCCGTTTCAGCTTCCTTCCCAGGACCCTGAACTGGTCTGTTAGCGCAGGCATGCTGAAATTCCTCCGGCTCACATCATTTGTTCTGACGTGGACAATTACTGCTGTCTCTTCTGTTTCGGCTCCATCCAAGATCCTCTCGATTCTGTCGGCAATGTCCTATGTCCTGGCCCCAGGGAGACATGTCACCAGCCGGTCCTCTCGACCTCCGGCTACGTGACTGTCCACCTCCCTCAGGATCGAGTCTCCCACAACAATTGCAGTCTTTCCCTTCCTCAAGAGCCTCCTCTGCCTCAGGTCCGTGTCCATGGTGAATCTGGGCGCTCCTCCCTCGGGGTCCTTGGCCTCCTCTGCCCTCCTGGCCTCTCCACTGGCCTCTCCACTAGGTCCATCCTCCGGTGGGTCCTGGCTCTCGTCTGATGACACCTGTCTGAGTTGCTGCTGGTTCTGCTCCTCGACCCTCCTGTAGCTCTCCTCGATGAATCTCTCAAGGTCCCTCACCTGATCTTCAATGGAGCTGTTTCTGTCTGGATCCTCAGACGCCTGGCATGGCTCCTCTGAAGCGTGCAGCCCCTCCAGGTCCTGAACCCTGGCCTGTAATCTCGCGACCTCATACTTCAGGCCTTCCAGCTCCCGGCACCGACCGCATATGTACTCCCGCCTTCCCGAGGGGAGGTAGTCGTACATATGGCACCCCATGCAGTATACTGGAAAGCTCTGGTGTATTCCGGATGCCTCCATTTCTATCTTATCTGCTCCGCTCTCCGGTCTCCCTCAGCTCTCTGCTCTGCTCCTTTGGTCCGTCTATTTGCTCTCCGCTCTCTCGTCTGCCTGTTCTGCTCTCTCCTCTCTGCTCTCTCCTCTGGCTCTCACCATTCTGGTCTCCTCTGATCTGTTGGTGTCCTCACTCCCTCCGCCTGCTGCTGCTGTGTCCTCTCTCCCTCTGCCTGGTGCTGCTGTGTCCCCTCTCCCACTCTCACTCTCCGCCTGCTGCTGCTGTGTCCTCTCTCCCTCTGCCTGATGCTGCTGTGTCCCCTCTCCCACTCTCACTCTCCGCCTGCTGCTGCTGTGTCCTCTCTCCCTCTGCCTGCTGCTGCTGTTACCTCTCACCCACACTCACTCTCTGCCTCTGGTTGTGTGTTGACCTTGGTGTAGTGCCCTGGCCCTTCTCAAGGCCCTTCGCAAAGGCGCTCTCTCTAAGGCGAGCGCCTTCGCCGCACGCCAAACGGCCGCGCGCCGTTGGCTCCGCCCCTTTTAAGGCGGAGGTCCGAGGTCCGACGTCGGAGGGGTGGGCGGAGCTACCTCTCGCCGCTACCCCTCGCTCTGCACTCTCCCTGTGCCCTCCTGGCTCTCCTCCTCTCCTAACCCCTGCCTTCCAAGTCTCTCTCTTGCCTCTCTCCCTCTGTGGCTGCTTGCAGGCAAGCTGGACTGTTCGGCGTTGGCTCCGCCCCTTTTAAGGCGGAGCTCTGAGGTCCGACGTCGGAGGGGTGGGCGGAGCTACCTCTCACCGCTACCCCTCACTCTGCACTCTCCCTGTGCCCTCCTGGCTCTCCTCCTCTCCTAACCCCTGCCTTCCAAGTCTCTCTCTTGCCTCTCTCCCTCTGTGGCTGCTTGCAAAATCCAAAAATAAAAAATAGCACTTTGGGGTTTGGGGAGGTGGGAGACCTGAACTCTACCCTCAGAAACTCTTAAAAATAAGTTTTAGAGAGTTTCACAGACCACCCCCGAAGCTCCCATTGGAAATAATGGAAGTGTATTCACAGTCACTGAAGTGCCTTGTCTGTCAGCTCTTTTCACTACAGCTAAATGGAGGAAAAGTATTTTCTGTCTCAGAACAGCTCCAAAATTACTAGACTTGAAGATCTTCAGACTGCCAGTCGGACGGACACTGACTGTAACCTCCGCCCCCACTGATCCTCTCCACACAACTGGGGGAGGGAAATGCAGCCTGCGCCCTTAAACCCAGAGGATGTTTTACATGGGACATATAACAGCCTGCACTTAAACCCCTGACAAGGTCAGAGGGCAAGCGAGCTCCCAGGGGAATGAACCCCAAGTACAGGAAGGATGGCACATAGAAGGCTGGGTCCATAGATCCACTTAAGTTTCTTAGTGAAGCAGCAGTCCAGCTCTGCGGAACTGCATTCTTTCCTCCAACAGAGGACCACCACAAAGGGGTATCAATACACTTAAGCCACCAAAAAAGATAAACCTTTAAGCTAAAAATAAGAAAAGATGTACAGAAATCCAAAAGACTTCTGCATGAATTGTTTGCAGTAATTGAAAACCATAAGGGGCTCTAACTTTCTCTCTAAGGTGGGAGGAGCATGTGCTCAGAAAAGTCTTGTGATTTCTGCGACTTCCGGATTGAGGGAAGGGATTGAACACCTAGCATACTGAATCCAGAAGGGATGAAACAGGTATGTTCTTTATAGTTTATACTTTTTATCTCTCTATTATAACAATTATACCTTTTTGCAAATCACTAGCAGAATACATAGTGATGATATACCTTGCATAGTAGCTTATTCAAATTTCTTCGAAGCTCTACATTTTCTTCCGAAAGGCTGATGCATTCATCTGACTTTTTGTGCAAAAAATTTCCCATTCGCAGTATCTAAGAAAGTATCAGTGAAAATATCAATAGTTGCTGTATAAGGCATATCCTATGCCAATTACATGCTCAGCACTCTAGCCAATATACCACAGTCTAAGCCTTTACCTATACTACAATATAATTAACTTGCAGAACTGAGGGGAAGAGGAAAGGCAGAATTAACATTTACCAAGAAGGATGTGATACTTACTACAAGAAGCAAGGTAGAGTTTAGGTTAATATTTATTAAAGGGGTAGTAAGTAATTCTGGTTCAAATCACAAAAATTTTGGAAGAAAAAATATTTTGAAAAAACCCCTGAAATGAAGCAATTTTATCCTATGTTAAAAATGGAGAAATTATACTGTATCTTACCTGCTTATTTTCTTTCCATTAATAGTGGGTTTATGTCCATCTACCAGCAGGTGGAAACAGAATGCAGAATCGGATTGTGTCTTAATAGAACCCCAAACAACTCAGAAAATTCAAGATTAAATAACAAAGCAATGGGAAAGCAGTAGATAACATTTGCTCAAAGAAAGACATAGGAAGTTAGCAAAAATACAAATTCTGTTTTAATGATACGGAGAAACAATTAAAGAAAGGGGTAAAGTCTCCCCCCCCCCCTTTTTTATAACAGTAACAAAAGTCAGAATGGCTTACGAGCCCCGAAAGATCAGGAGAAAGACTTAGATCCGAAGAAGCTCGAACACAACGTCGCTTGAAGAAACTTAGGCAGCGGCCTGACATGGAAGGGAACAGCACCCAGTGAAATTGAAGTCAGAGGCTGAGGAGATCAAAGATGCCCCACCAAGTCAAACATGAAGACGAGGAAAACTAAACTAATTTCTGTTGTTGTTTTCATTTTTTTTTTTTTAATGACAAGAAAACAACACTAAAGCAAAACAGGTCTGACTAAAAAGTCAGAAAGCTGTGAGAGCGGAAAGGCAGGAAAAAGTTTAACGATTGTTGAAATGTGACTTCTTAGCTCCACGGAAACAAAAAAAAAAACTGAGGGACTGTGTGCCTACGTTGGGCGGGAAGGCATTCACACATACGCAGTGCGGGCTATTGCAAACTTTCTAAAGCCTTAAAGTGTTGATGCACTTTTAAAGTGTCCATACTGGGGCTCCATTGGTGACGTCACCCAGGTGTGAGAATATGCTGTCTGCTTGTCCTGGGATAATCTGAGAACCCAATTTGGGAATAAGAGTGAGAGGACCTCATCTCAGGTCAGCAGCTGTACTCAGTGGAGTGGGCTACATACTACCACGAGGAAGGGGAACTGGCTGAAGAAGAAAACAGACACGCAAGAAGAGAAAAATTAAGGAAAATGAAAGATCCTGGCAAAAAAGGTAAGCGCAGAGGAGCCAAGAGGTTAAGTGCCCTGGAGCTAGTGGCTATCCAGGAGGCAGCCAAGGGGCTAGCCAGCAAAGGGCAGCAGCTGACTGTACGCTGCAGTTGAAGAGGGAAAAGAAAGTCCTCCAGGGGTAACTGGCAATAATGAAAGGCCAGCTATAAACTCAAAAAGAGAAAATAAGAGAAAGGGAAAGCATATTGCAGTGGCCACCTAATGAAATCACCAAAATTTCTTCTCCCAAACAGGGAATATTAGCTAATCTGTCTTTGAGGTTGATGTCCATATCCAAAACCTTCAACCACTATGTCATTGGCGTCTGGGAAAGAGTTTTGGTTTGGGAAAGAGTTCAAAAGATGTGAAATTCCTGAAAATTTCACAAGCAGGAAGGCAGTGCTGACTGAAAGCCCAGTCAGAAAAAAACAGTACTTCTTTGCTCAGCGGAAAACAAAGAACTGAGAAACGAGCCTACATCGGGCGGGAGGGCAGTTGTGCACGCGTGGTGCAGGCTGTCACGAAGCTTCTTAAAGTGGCGATGCACTCTTAAATCTGTCTGTACTGGGATTCCGTGGATGACGTCACCCACGTGAGAAACGCTTCCTGCTTGTCCTGGGATAATGTGCATACTGATTTCAGAATACATAAACGTCTAATTGTGGACTATATAGAAGAAACTGTCAGAGTCCAGAGATTATGGCTGAAATATGCTGGAGCAAAAGAAAAAACATCCTAAAAAGGATGTAGCGGTTTCTTCCTCCCCTACAGCCACTCCCAAAACTCAGGGCCTTTTAGATTCAAAAGGAGATGGGGTAAAAAGTTCTGTGACGAATGTTCATGAAAGTATGAGTGTAGGACAAAATAGTTGAAGTAAATGGATGCCTTCTGGAAGGTACTGTAAAACATTGATGGTACAGTGGAAGACATGATTCAAGAAAAACTTGGTTGATCCTGCTTCGAAAATAAAAGTGCAAAGTTGTGATATGGGGGGAAATCTATTTTAAAAGCTCTATCCTTATATCTGTGTATTCAAACAGTAGGAAAAAACCCTGCCTTACAGGCTCTACACCCCATGGTGGAATCCTGAAGCAGTTGCAGCCTGACTGATGCATGCCAATTTGTGTTTTTCTTGCTGACAATATGTGGAGGAATCCAACTCTACAGACTCTACACCAGTGTCTCTCAAACGTTCTCAAGCCGGGGCACATTAAAGGTAATGGCCACAGCTCGAGGCACCCAGAAGTGTGCAGATGTTACTGTGATGATATCATGCGCATGCGTGACATCATCACATCGACATCCACGCATGTGCAGAGGCCCACCTGACAGGCCCTGAAATGCCAGTAGGCGTGCCAGCAGGGAAGTCTAACAAATATCAACTGAGTACCCCAACCACAGACCTCCCAAGCTCCACCCTACACCCACCCAAGCTCTTTCTCAGATCTTGCCCCTTTACTAATTGTAATGCAATTTTTTCCATTCATTTTTCATATACACACAGCAGATATAAATTCTCAATACTGACACATTTCTATCACTATATTGAAAATAAAATCATCTTCCCTACCTTTGTTGTTTGGTGACTTTATTTTTCTGTGCTTTTAACTATATTTCCAGTGCCTTCTTATCTTTGATTGTTTTTCTCTCCATCTTCACTTTCTGCCTTGCATCCGTCTTTGTGAAATTAGAGAAGACTGACTAAAATGAACAGCAGTCTCATTGAATATTTTTGGTGAGCGATCAACATTCACGGACATTTAAGTTTTTGTCAGCTTTCAATTGCCAAATGAGAGCTATGTAAATCTACAACTGGGTCTCCTGAAGCAGATGTTGAAACGGGGCCGTGTTGGGACCCTATAGAATTATTCTTCAAAAGATACGTGAGGTTTAATCAATGTTCCAGTGATTTTTCAAATGCAAATACATTTATATATAAAAAAAACAAGATTGGATTTTCACAACATTTAAGAATACAAAAGTGCCTACTATATCTCAGAGAGTGATTCTTAAATATCAAGTACGCTATGACATTCAAAATATAGGATCACTCTCTTGAGACTACTGTTCATTTTAGTCAGTCTTCTCTAATTTTACAAAACGACTTTACTGACTTCCAATATAGGATATATTATCCCTGTTTTTTGTTAGAAATGAAGTTGCATCCATCTTTGGCATTAACTTAACATTAAATTTTTCTGCTTTTCTCTCAATATCTACTTTTCCATGTCTTCCCTTCCCCTCTCTCCTTCCCTCATTGTTTCCATGGTCTGACATCTCTCTCCTTCCTTTCCCCCTTCCCAGTTTGGCATTTCTCTCTTCTCCTTCCCATATTCTCACATCTCTCTCTACTACTACTATTATTTCTATTGCGCTACCAGACTCTCCTCCTTCCCTTCTATTCCCTGGTCTGTATCTCTCCTTTCCTTTAGTCATCTCTCCTCCCCCACCTAGTGTAACATTTTTCTCTCCCTTCCTCCTTTCTGCCTCCTGCAGTCCCTTCTCTTCCTACTTTCTGGCTCTGCTCCCAGTCCAACATTTCTCCCTCCTTTCCACTAATCCAACATTTCTTTCTCTCTTCCTCTTGCATGCTTCTTCTCTTCCAGTCCTCCTTTCCTCCCATAACCAACATCTCTCTCTCCCTCCTTCCATGAGTCCAACTTTTCACTCTCTGCCCTCTCCTCCTTCCCCTCGAGTGTGACATTTCTCCTTCCCTCCTTTCTGTCCTCTATCCATCTCACCCTCTCCATGAGTCCAACCCTTTCTGCCTCCTGTACACTTTTTCTCTCTCTCCTTGCCTCTTCCCTCAAGTGACATCCCTCCTTCCCACTCCCCAACCCATGTTCTTTCCCCATGCATCATTTTTCCCTCTCCTCCATCCCATGTCCATTTCTCCCTATCTCATCACTCTTACTCCTACTATAACAATTATCCTTCCTTCCTTCCGTCCCCCCAACTTCACTCACAGCTAATATGCTCTCTCCCCATCTACCATCTCACCCTCCCCTCCAGTGTTTAGCATCTTTCCTTTCCCTCCCCTTCTACCAGGTCCAGCAGAAGCACCTCTTCTCCCTTCCCTTTTCCTGCCCCTGTCCAGCAGCACCTCTTTCACTCCCTATGTCCAGCAGTACCCCTTCTCCCTTCCATCTTCCCTCTTCCCCCTGTCAAGCAATTCCTCTTCTCCCTTCCATCTTCCCCCTTCTCCCTTCCCTTTCCCTCCTCCCTTGTCCAGCAGTACTTCTCCCGTCTCAAGCGGCATGTGCTTTTTAACTTGGTCACACAGCTGCTGCTAGGATTCATTTAGATGTGGTTTCATCCGGGAACCTTGGGGCCTTTGCTAGGCTGGCCCTTTTCGATGATGCCGGCCGGCCTAGCAAAGGCCCCAAGGCTCCGAATGAAACCACGTCTAAATTAACCCTAGCAGCAGCTGTGTGACCAAGTTAAAAAGCACACGGAGCTGCCGCTGCTGGTCGGGGGGGAGGGGTGTGTGTGCTTGCAGAGAGAAATGTGACGGCAGCAGGAAGATGCTGCCGGGTGGGGGGGGGGGTGTGTTCACGCGCTGAGAGAAACACAATGGCAGTAGGAAGATGCAGCACCGGCACTACAGGAGGTGCCTCGCAGCAAGAGGCAAGTCAGCTGGCCGGCGCTTCTTTTCCTCCTTGGAATCTCAGAAGGCACACAGTTTGCAATACACTGCTCTACACCTATGTTAGATTCACTTCTTAGTGGAATGGAGTCCAAGTAAGGAAAAAAAAAACACCTTACAGGTTCTAAACCCACGGTGGATTTTCCACTAATGTGAGCTTTTGCAATGGAATTCATAGGAAAAATGAAGCATAAATACTGCCCCAAATCAAAACTGTTCAAAGTTGTTAAAACGCATGCGGATTGAGAAATATTGCAGGCAGACTTTAGGAAATTGGAAGTCTGGGTGCCCAAGTGGCACATGAAATTTTTTAGTCAGTATCGTTGCTGGATTTTTATTTTTCTGTCAAAGAGGAAAACTTTACACACATGAGGCATGCTCAGAAAATGTTGGTTCTCTTTGGATCTACCTGCATATGTGAACATACATTCTCAGCGATGAGCTTTAACAAATCCAGATACAGATCCTATCTCACTGATCACCTGTCAGCTGTCCTTCGGATATCCTCCTCAGACTATCAATCTGACTTCACTGCACTTGTTCAAGCCCAAGACAAACTACCAAATTTCTCTCACTAAAAAAACTGAGGCTCACATGAAATTTAATGTGGACAAAAGCAAAGTTATGCATATTGGGAAGAATAACCCAAATCACAGTTACCGGATGCTAGGGTCCACCTTGGGGGTTAGTGCCCAAGAAAGGGATCTGGGTGTTATTGTAGGCAATATGATGAAACTTTCTGCCCAATGTGCGGCGATGGCCAAAAAAGCAAACAAGATGCTAGGAATTATTAAAAAAGGGATGGTTAACAAGACTAAAGAAATCAGAGAGTCTGAGCCAAGCTAGGCGTCTCATAGCTAATGACATAGCAGACGCTCTGAAAACAGTTGAAAGCATCAGAAAGTGATCTTGGAAGATACATCTCAGTGACAGAGTATGAATAGTCCGCTGGAATTCTAGAAGATGCTCTGAAGGAATATATTGCTCAAAATCGGTCAACCATCGTACATGTTGTTGGAGATACAAAGAACAAAAATGAAACCCTAAAGTAAGGGAGGTAGAAAATCACGACAAAAGCAAAAACCTCCCCAACCCCAAGCAAAAACCTGGTTGGGGAGGTTTTTGCTTTTGTTGTTGGAGATACAAAGACATGTTGAAAGTGTAATTAAGGATTGTCGCAACCCGGGCTCCTGAACCACGCAGCGAGCCGGGTTCACAGCGACTGCTACTGCTCCCAGCCCGTTCCCTCCAACTAGGGAATCCTTCAGGCTCCCTAGGCACCGGCCTAGGGTGGAAACCAACAGGTAAAATGATCACAGTAAAAGCAGGTAAGGAAATCACACACACCCAGGAAAGTAAAAAATAAAGGTAACCTTTTATTTCTGGCTCTGAGTCAGCTTGCTCTGATGTTGTCAGTAAGTTGTGATATTTTCCAGTACATTTGTTCAGAAACCAAAACATGCAAAACAGGGCCAACCTGGCCACACTGGCTTCACAAACACTAGAATGAATGTTATAACAAAAATCAAAAGCAAAGAAGAACATAAAACCAGACTTATGGCTGGACTTCAGTCTCTGCGACTCAGTCCTCTTTATCAGCCTTAAAGGATAAAGGTAGGTTCAGCAGTGCTCTCTTTCTATGGAGGAGCAGTAAAGAAAAATTCACAAGGCTCTGGTTACATGAAAATAAAACTTTTCCAAAATCAAAAAGTATACTGCTTAAAGCTGGAACTGTGGCACAGGCTGACTGCAACTAGGAACTATATATAACAGAGCTCCTCCGTGGCTGACGTTCCCTGCAATAGCTTATCAGTAGTTAATTAGCTTCCAGCTGTGAGGAGAGGAGAGCAAGCAGAAATGCTCCGTAGTTTGCAAATGTCCCAGCAGTTTAAAGTACCAAACAGTGCGAGAGAATACCTCAGAGCCTAGCTCTGGGAAGTGAGACAATTCTGCCCACAAAATAAACTTAGTCCTAAAACTTCACAAAAAAACAGGTAAGCATCAACAAAGTAGCATAACACTTCCAACCTCTTAGCTGGTGTCCATGGCTTCCAACCTCTCACTAGGAATACTTGGCATATCAGTGTCCATGGGTTCCCAACTCTCTGATTGTCTCTCTCTGGTGAGTTCAGACACCTCTGACATGTCCACCATTTCACAGTCTCGTCCCAGCTCTTCAGCATTCAGCTGGGGGGCTGAGTTGTGCTGCCTTGCAGGCTCACATTCCCAGCTTCTCTGCTCCTCCCCTTCTCTGGGACTCAGCTGCCTCGTTTTAACAGGTTCCAAATCACCCCTCCCTGCTCTAAAGAGGGGGAAGGGAGAAAGCTCCCTCTGCAGCTGTGACTGGTCACATGACAGCTTCCTACTAGGTTTCTGCCTTCCTGGGAGATGTAGTTTCCTGTCCCCTGAGGTCTTATGAGCTCTAACAGCAGGCCTGGAAGAGTAACCTGCAGCTGGTCTGTACTCTCCCTGGCAGTCATTGTATGACATCTCGGTGCAAGGGAAGTCAGCACTCTCACACTCAGCAGAGCCAACCTGGTCAGCTCTCCTGCATAGGTGCTTCCTGCTCTTCCTAGTTACTCCTGTGACAAAGCTAGTAAGGAGAGCTAGATTTGTTACAGGATTCTGTTCAACAGCATAGCGTTTTGATAAAGGCTACTTCCAAATTTGTCCATAGTACATCCCTTGCATCCCAGAGGCAATGAGGCATAAATTCTTGTATTAAAATATTTCTTGAGGGTTGATTCCACTAATAACGAATAATGTGGAAGTTGTGGACTATCAAATCCTGGAGTAGAAAAAATTCTGTAAAGTGAATTCATTTTCCCTGGAGGAGCCTTGACAGATAAAGGCATCTCCCAATTTTTGAAAAGGATCTGTTTAAACATTTCATGTAATGGCAATTTGAAAAGTTCTTTAGAACAGTGGTTCCCAACCCTGTCCTGGAGGAACACCAGGCCAATTGGGTTTTCAGGCTAGCCCTAATGAATATGCATGAAGCAAATTTGCATGCCTATCACTTCCATCATATGCAAATCTCTCTCATGCATATTCATTAGGGCTAGCCTGAAAACCCGATTGGCCTGGTGTTCCTCCAGGACAGGGTTGGGAATCACTGCTTTAGAAGACCCATGAAAGTTCAATATATTTTGAAATTCAGCATTTAATGAAGTATCAGTGTCCACTGAAACAAGACAAATCTTTGCACACTGGTTAATGTAAGCAACAAAAAAGAATTCCTCAGGAGAGGATTTTCTTTTAGGAAGTGCTGCACCAACAGACTCAGGCTCCGAAAAGGAAAACCACACACTGAGTCAGACTTTGAATCGGAGAAAACGTCTGTGAAACAATGTCTAGAGGAAGCCCTGCGACATTTTCAGTACTGGTCTGATGAAGAGGCAGAAAAGGATCGATGAACTTCCTGATGTCTCATCAAAGGAGAAGGTCGACAGAAGGAAGAACTCTGATGTCTTGATCTGGAACGTCCCACAGAAGAAGAGGACTTACGGCTTGAAGTAGCAGTTCGAAGTCTCAAAGGGGAGAGTTGTTGAGAAGAAGTAGAACTTTGATGTGAAGAACCATGCCTGGAGGAAGATCGGCATCGAGCGATAGAACTATGATGCCTCATAGAAGATCCTTGAGCAGTATTTCGATGCCCAAATGGAATAGTGGTATCGTTCCTTGATGCCTCACAGTATGTTCTGGTTGGGATGCTGATTGCAGGAGACGCATGCAGTGCAACTTAAAACAGTGGCAATCTCCTTGTGAAAGAACTCATTGAGTTTCTCCTGGAAAGAGTGCACCTGTACTGATGGCTTAAGGAAGAAGGTTGCCCCGGTATGGGTGACTTGGCAGAGGACACACCCCGTATAGTAGAAACAACCTGCAGATTAGCAGAACGAGGACCACGTCTTTTAGCCTGTATCAAGAGACTCGATGCCGTTGAGGCCTGTGACTCTTGCTGAGCAGCATGCACCAATACTGAAGGCTTACTAGCTGGTAAGCAGATTGTCTCAGAGAAGGTGACCTCGATGAGGATGAACACCTAGGAGGAGAGACAACCTGAAGATCCTTAGATTGATGGCGTCAATGTGTGGTTTGCATCAAGAGATTCGATGCTGTAGAGCAGTGGTTCCCAACCCTGTCCTGGAGGAACACCAGGCCAATCGGGTTTTCAGGCTAGCCCTAATGAATATGCATGAGAGAGATTTGCATATGATGGAAGTGATAGGCATGCAAATTTGCTTCATGCATATTCATTAGGGCTAGCCTGAAAACCCGATTGGCCTGGTGTTCCTCCAGGACAGGGTTGGGAAACACTGCTGTAGAGACCTTGCTGGGAAGAGGATGTCTCGGTAACCGGCTTTCCCGATGTTAGAAGATTTCCCGATGTTGATACTAATGTAGGAGTTTTCAATGGTGAGGGCTCTGAACATAAGAACTGCCATCTTCGGATCAGACCTTCGGTCCATCAAGTCCGGTGATCCGCACATGCGGAGGCCCAGCCAGGTGTGCACCTGGCGTAATTTTATACACCCATATCCCTCTATGCTTCTCGTAAGGAGATGTGCATCTTGTTTGATTTTAAATCCTTGAACGATGGATTCCGTAATAACCGCCTCTGGGAGAACTTCCTGTTATTCGACCTGGACTTGTCCCCCCTTAGCTTTAGTCCATGTCCTCTTGTCCATGTCACATTATACATTGTAAATAATTTTTTGCCCTGCTCTATTTTGTCGAGTCTCTTAAGTATTTTGAAAGTCTCGATCATATTCCCTCGCAGTATCCTCTTCTCAAGGGAGAACAATCCCAGTCTCTTTAAGTCGTTCCTCGTATTCCAAGTACTCCATACCTTTAACTAGCTTCGTTGCTCATCTCTGCACCTTCTCCAGCAGTTTTATATCCTTCTTTAGGTTGGGAGACCAATGTTGGACACAGTATTCCAACTGTGGTCTCACCATCGCTCTATAAAGCGGCATTATAACTTTCTCCGATCTACTCGTGATTCCTTTCTTTATCATGCCTAACATTCTATTTGCTTTCTTTGCCGCTGCCGCACATTGTGCCGATAGCTTCAGGGTCCTATCTTTCAGTACACCCAGGTCCTTTTCTTGTTCACTCTTACCCAGAGTTGCACCTGACATTCTATACTCGTGTTCCTTGTTCTTTCTGCCTAAAAGCATTACTTTGCATTTTTCCACATTAAACTTCATCTGCCATTTCTCCGCCCATTTCTATAACTGACACAAGTCACTCAGGAGTTCCTCGCTATCCTTCTGCGATCTGAATGCCCGGCATAGCTTTGTGTCGTCTGCAAACTTAATGATCTCACTGGATGTTCCTTCTTCTAGGTCATTGATGAAAATATTAAATAAGATGGGCCCAAGTACCGAGCCCTGGGGCACACCGCTAGTCACTTTCTCCCAGTCTAAGAATTTTCCAAGAATTTCCCATTTATGCCCACTCTCTGCTTCCTGTTCTCCAGCTAATTGCCTATCCATCTTAGTATATCTTCCTCTACTCCATGGCTTTGTAGTTTCTTGAGAAGTCTCTCATGTGGAACCTTGTCGAACGCTTTCTGGAAGTCCAAGTATATTATGTCCACTGGTTCTCCACTATCAAATTGTTTATTCACGGTCTCAAAAAATTGAAGTAAATTCTTCAAGCATGATTTCCCTTTCCTGAAGCCATGTTGATTGGCTCTCATCAGGTCGTGTGTATCCAAGTGCCAGACTATGCTATCTTTAATCAGTGCTTCATCCATCTTTCCAGGGACAGACGTAAGACTTACAGGTCTTTAGTTGTTGCCCGGTTCTCCTCTTGATCTTTTTTGAAAATTGGCGTGACGTTCGCTATCTTCCAATCATCCGATATGTGTCCAGTTCTAATTGACAGGTTGGTATGTTTTTGCAAAAGCTCTCTTATTTCAACCTTCAGTTCTTTTAAGATTCTCGGGTGAATTCCACCAGGTCCAGGGGATTTGTCGCTTTTAAGATTGTCGATCTGGTAGTATATCTGGTCCAATTCCACTTCTACTGTGTTGAGACTGTCCTCTATTACTCCTTTGAACACTTTCACTGCTTCTGGTATTGTTGCGGTGTCCTCCTTCGTAAAGACAGATGCAAAGTAGTTTAGTCTGTCTGCAATCTGCTGCCTGCTTGTCCTAGGATAAATCACAGTTATTTACCATAACAGGTGTTATCCAGGAACAGCAGGCAGATATTTCATATATGGGTGACGTCACCGACGGAGCCACGGTACGGACCATTTTAAAAGTGTATCGCCACTTTAAGTCTTTAGAAAGTTCGCAATAGCCCAAACCGCACATGCACGAGTGCCTTTCCGCCTGACGTAGGGTACGCGGTCCTTCAGTTAAGATAAGCCAGCTAAGAAACCAACCCAGGGAGGAGGGTGGGTTGTGAGAATATCTGCCTGCTGTACCTGGCTAACACCTGTTACGGTAAGTAACTGTGCTTTATCCCAGGACAAGCAGGCAGCATATTTTCACATATGGGTGACCTCCAAGCTAATAGAAATGGGATGGTGGGAGAGTTGGTCTTAGGAAAATAAATTTTGTAATAGATTGGCCAAAGTGCCCATCCCGTCTGGAGAAGGACTCCAGACAGTAGTGCGAAGTGAATGTATGAACTGAGGACCAGGTGGCAGCTTTACAGATTTCCTCAATGGGAGTACATCTGGGGAAGCAACAGAAGCTGCCATAGCTCTAATGTTGTGGGCTGTGACACGACTCTCAAGTGCCAGTCCAGTCTGAGCATAATAGAACGAGATGCAGGCAGCAAGTCAGTTGGAAATCGTTCTCTTGGAAACAGGATGCCCCAACTTGTTTGGATCAAAAGAGATGAACAGTTGGGGAGATGTTCGATGTGACTTTGTCCTGTCAATGTAATAGGCCAAAGCCCATTTACAGTCCAAAGTATGTAAAGAGGTTTCTCCAGCATGAGAATGAGGCTTAGGAAAAAACACTGGTAGAACAATTGACTGATTGAGATGAAATTCAGTGACAACTTTCGGAAGAAACTTTGGATGCGTGCGTAAAACCACCTTGTCATGATGAAAAACTGTGAAGGGTGGATCTGCCACTAATGCATGTAACTTACTGACCCTCCTGGCAGAGGTGAGAGCAATGAGGAAGATCACTTTCCAGGTGAGAAACTTAAGATGAGCTGTGACCATTGGTTCAAATGGTGGCTTCATCAAGCTGGAAAGTACCACATTAAGATCCCAGACAACAGTGGTTTAACATTGAAAAGTCCTTTCATGAATCTGGAGGCCAAAGAATGAGCAGTAAGAGGTTTTTCCCTCTACTGGCAGGTGAAAAGCTGAGATGAACTCTGATAGATGTAGATTTGAGTCCAGAGTCAGACAGAGAAAGTAGATTATCCAACACCAATTCCACTGCAAAGGAAGTTGGATCATGATGATGAAGAAGACACCAGGAAGAAAACCTAGTCCACTTTGTTGGTAACATTGTTGAGTGGCTAGTTTCCTGGATGCATCAAGGATTTGTCTAACAGGTTGAGAAAGATACAAGATAGATGGATTCAACCCAAGAGAAACCAAGCTGTTAGGTGCAGTGATTGCAGATTGGGATGCAGAAGAGACTCCTGATTCTGTGTAAGCAGAGTAGGAAATATTGGAAGAGGTATGGGCTCCTTGGAACTGAGTTAAAGTAGAAGGGGGAACCAATGTTGCCTGTGCCACCATAGAACGATGAGAATCATGGTGGCTACTTCTCTCTTGAGACTGAACAGAGTTCTCAACATGAGAGGGATTGGAAGGAATGCATATAGAAACAGGCCTGTCCAATCCAGGAGAAAAAGTCATCTGCTTCCAGATGAAGAGGAGAGTAGAGTCGTGAGCAAAACTGGGGCAGCTGGTGATTGTGAGGAGCCGCAAACAAGTCCGCTTGTGGGGTGCCCCATTGAGCAAAGATGGACAGGAGAGTTGCAGAGTTGAGAGTCCATTCGTGAAGCTGAAGAATTCTGCTGAGGTTGTCTGCTAGGGAATGCTTTTCCCCTTGGAATGTAGACAACCTTTAAGAAAAGGTTGCGAGCTGTCACCTAAGTCCAGATTTTTGGGGCTTCCTAGCATAACAGGAGAGAGCCTGTGCCTCCTTGCTTGATTGTCCGTGCGAAGGAGGAGGACTTGAGAGCAGAGAAGATTATGAAAAGCCTTGAGGGTATAAAATATCATTCTGAGCTCCAGGAAATTGATGTGAAATTTGCATTCTCTGGCAGTCCAAAGACCCTGAGTCTGAAGATCATCCATATGAGCCCTCCCCCCCAGGGTAAGGGGATGCATCTGTCGTGATGACCTTGTGATGAGAGGGCAAATTGAAAAGGAGACCTCTGGATAGATTGGAGATCATCCACCATCGAAGTGACAGCAGAAGAGATGAGGTCACAGATATATGTTGTGAGAGACAATTTGTCACTTGAGACCACTGAGAAGCAAGGGTCCACTGAGGAGTGCGAAGATGTAGCCTTGCCAGTGGTGTCACATGGTCAGTGGAAGCCATTTAGCCTAGAAGAATCATCATGTGCCTTGCCGAGATGGATTGAAGAGGAAGCAGTTGCTGACAAAGTCGGATGAGAGCCTGAAGGCAATCTTGATGAAGAAAGGCTCTCATGAGAGTTGTGTCTAGGATTGCCCCAATGAATTGGAGACACTGTGTCGGAATGAGATGTGATTTGGGGAAGTTGACTTCGAATCCTAGTATCTGAGGAAAAGAAATGGTCTGAGATGTTGCTTGGACCTCTTCCTGAGATGATACAGCCTTGATCAAGCAGTCGTCCAGATAAGGGAAGACTTGCAGGCTGTGGGAATGGAGAGATGTGGCCACTAAAATGAGGCACTTCGTGAAGACTCTGGGAGAAGATGCCAGCTGAAGGGAAGAATCTTGTAATGACATTGATTGATTTGGAAACGGAGGTACTTCCTGGAAGCCGAATGAATTGGGATGTATGTAGACTTCCTTGAGATCCAGAGAACATAGCCAGCCAATCTGATTGAGGAGAGGATATAGCAGGGTGAGGGATAGCATCCTGAATTTCTCCTTGACTAGAAATTTGTTGAGAGCTCTGAGATCCAGGATGGGTCCTCTGGTCTTCTTGGGAACTAAGAAGTAATGGGAGTAGAATCCCTGCTGCTGAGAGGGGGGAACTTCCTCAATGGCATTCAGCAGGAGAAGGGATTGAACCTCCTGCAGAAGAAGGGAAGATTGTGCAGGGTCCACAGCAGACTCTTTTGGAGGATGATCTTGTGGCAGGGTGTGAAAATTGAGAGTGTAACCCTGACGAATGATGTTGAGGACCCAAGAGGTCTGATGTTATGAGCTCCCAGTGAGCTATGAAAAATTGGAGACGGCCTCCGATGGGATGAGGCAAACTCTATAGAGTGGTGACATTGGCTATGTTCTGAAGAAACATGTCAAAAAGGCTGAATAGCCTTCTGGGGAGCAGCCTGTTTTTCGTGTTGTTGACGCGGTTGTTGCTGCCTCTGTCTCCTTGGTTGAATTGGGGCAGGGGCCACAAACTTTGCAGCAAACCTTCTCTGATATGAAGATTGTTGTCTGAAAGGACGAGAAGTCAGAGGTTTCTTTTTGGGTTTCACCAGAATGTCCCACCAGGTCTCATGAGTAGACAACTTCTGAGTAGTGGTGTCTATGGAGGCATCAAAAAGCTCATCCCCCCAGACAAGGAGCTCTGGCCAACCTGTCCTAATGATTGACGTCAGCTCAGAAACTCAGAGCCAGGCCAGATGTCTCATGGCAACTGACATTGCTGCAGCCCAAGAAGTGAGTTCAAATGTGTCGTAGATGGATTGAACCATATACTTTCGGAGTCACAGTAGGTCAGCCATGAAATGTTGGAAAGCAGAAAGTTTAAGTTCTGAAAGGTATTTTTGGAACGTGGCAATTTACTTGACCAAATGCTTCATGTAGAGGGAAAAATTAAAAGTGTAGTTTCCAGACCGGCTGGCTAACATAGCCTTTTGCCAAACCAGTCCATGGACTTACTGTATTTTTCGCTCCATAAGATGCACTTTTTCCCCCCAAAATAGTGGGCGGAAATAAGGGTGCGTCTTATGAAGCGAATATACAAAAAAACCCCAACAAACTCTTGGCGGTACCTTTAAATGCTAGAGGTTGGTGGACGGCTGCCTGCTGCAGCCCTGTGAAGCACCAGCGACCGGCCCAATTAGGGAAGTGTCCGGGCCCAGGCATTAGCACGCTTGTGTGACATAGGCCCTGACAAGCGGCAGGCAGCTGTCCACTGACCTCCAACATTTACAGGTACCACAGAGGGGTGGGGGGCTGGGACGGAATTTAACTGTGCTGGGGTGCTGGGATTGAATTTAACAGTGCTGGGGGGATATGTAAAAATGATGATTGATGGGGGTGCTGGGTTGAAATTTAAAGTTGCTGGGGGGCTGGGATTGAATTTAAATGTGCTGGGGGGTATATAAAAGTGATGATTGAGGCTGGGATGGAATTTAAAGATGCTGGGGGTATATAAAAATGATGATTGATTGGGAGGCTGGGATGGAATTTAAAGGTGCTGGGGTATGTAAAAATGATGATTGATTGGGGGCTGGGATGGAATTTAAAGGTGTCGGGTATATATTAATATACAATTTGGTTCAGAATGGGTTTTTTTCTTATGGTGAGGTGCGTCTTATGGAGCGAAAAATACGGTACCCTCTCTGCCAGTACGTACAGAGGCATACACACTAGCCCCTGAAGATTTATTTAAGGTAGATTCTACCAGGAGAGACTTGTGTGGAAGTTGGGGTTTATCAAACCCTGGAATAGGGACCACCCTATACAAAGAATCCAACTTAAGAGGAGCCACTGGAATAGTAAGTGGCATTTCAAAATTTTTGTAAAACGTTTCCTGTAGAGTATCATGAATAGGGAGCCTGAGGAGTTCCTTAGGTGGTTGATCATAATCTAAGGCGACCAGAAAGTCCTTTGACCATTTAGAATCAGCTTCAAGGGGAATGGACATGGTCTCAGACATTTCCCGGAAAAATTTGGGGAAGGAAGATTTCTCAAACAAAAGAAAAGGTTGGTGAATGGAACCCTCATCTGAAGAAACTTCATGCTCAGACAGGACAGGTTCTTGATCAGAATCCTCAAAAAGGTCTGAATCTTGAGATGTCAGTATTCGGTGCCGAGCAACCAGTACCGAAGGCTCAAGGTGCTTCAACTTCTGTAATGCCTTTCCAGACCGCACTGGCGTTGAGTCAGGAGATATCTGTGTTGACCGGTGCCGGTGAGTTATAGGCGCCGGCTCCTTCACAAGAGCAGCACCAATGCAGGCTCTTCCGCAGGTGCAACCAGTGTTGAGGGTTCAGACTGGACTGGAACCAGGGGAGTCCGAAAAATTTGAGTCAGCAACAGCATTTGCAGCTGGTCCCATAACTCCTCTCTGAGCAAATCCTGAATCTGTTGCTTCAGTGACAACTTTCGGAAGAAACTTTGGATGCGTGCATAAAACCACCTTGTCATGATGAAAAACTGTGAAGGGTGGATCTGCCACTAATGCATGTACTTACTGACCCTCCTGGCAGAGGTGAGAGCAATGAGGAAGATCACTTTCCAGACGAGAAACTTAAGATGAGCTGTGACCATTGGTTCAAATGGTGGCTTCATCAAGCTGGAAAGTACTACATTAAGATCCCAGACTACAGGTGGAGGTTTCAGAGGTGGTTTAACATTGAAAAGTCCTTTCATGAATCTGGAGGCCAAAGGATGAGCAGTAAGAGGTTTTTCCCTCTACTGGCAGGTGAAAAGCTGAGATGAACTCTGATAGATGTAGATTTGAGTCCAGAGTAAGCACCAGTACCGCTGGCTTCTTTGCCGGTACCATCAGTGTGGCTCTACGCTCTGGCGATGAGGAGGCCGATGTGAAGGCACTCACCGAAATCGGAGTGGAGCATTTTTTTGGGTTTTCTCAAGGTCAGCAGAGGAGGTGGGGGAAGGCTTCTTAACCGGCTTACCCACTGAAATATTCGACATCGAAGATGGTTCTACCGATGTTGATTGGTGCGGTGTCAATTTGGCTGGTGCCACCGACATCGGCAGCGGTGTCGAATCACCCTCCATTGCGACACCGAAGAGGAGACGCTGCTGAATCAGGCGGTTTTAAAGAGTCCTCTTCTGCAGCGAGGAACAGCAGGAACAGGTTTCAGGACAGTGCTCGGGCCCCAAGCATTGGAGATACCAGCGATGCGGGTCGGTCACAGAAATGGAGCGAGCACAACATCCACACTTTTTGAAACCTGTCTGCAGGTGGAACATTGAAGGGAAGACGGCCTCGGCCAAATTAAAATCAGAGGCCAAGGTGGTCGAACAGGCCCTGCCGGGCCAAAACCGTGAAAGGGAGAAAACAAAAATTTTTACTTTTTTTTTAACTACAAAGTACTAAATAAATGAAAGAAAGACAAAGCTGACTAAAAAGTCAGATATCCACGAGAGCGAGAAAGCAGCGGAAAAAAGATTTCAACAGCCGTTGAAAAATGTGACTTCTTAGCTCTGCAGAAACTAACAAACTGAGGGACTGCGCGCCCTACGTCGGACGGGAAGGCACTCATGTATGCGCGGTTCAGGCTATCGCGAACTTTCTAAAGACTTAAAGTGGCAAAACACTTTTAAAGTGGTCCGTACCGGGGCTCCATCGGTGACATCACCCATGGGATAACAGATGGTTTGCAAGGACAGGGACCGCACTTGCGGGGTCAGAGACTGGGACTGAGTTAGCAGGGACAGGAAAGGGATGGGGCCAAGCTCAAGGAGACAGGGTGAGGACAAATGTTTTCCCCATGTCATTCTCTATTACAGATGTTCCCATCCAGACAACAATTTCTTGACATAATCCATCATCCAAACAAAGTTCATTTTTTTAAAGTCTAGAACCTTTACTTTTGAATAAGCCCGCTCTATTTTAAATCATACCATGCAGTGATCACTGGATGCCAAATGATAACCCACTGTAACATCAGAAACACTTTCCCCATTTGTAAGCACTAAGTCCAGTAGGGCCCCATCCTGCATGGGTTCCATTACCAACTGCTGGAACAGTTCTCCTTGTAGAAAATCCAGGAGCTCCCTAATTCTAGAAGACCCTGCAATAGGGACATCCCAATCAGCATCCGGCATGTTAAAAAGCATAAACAGACTGAAAATTGTAAGCAGGCACAGGAAGGACAGGGTGGGGAATCTAGAATTATTATGTAATTCGCCACTTTTTCTAAAAGGGCCCTTCTGAAATTCTAAACAAACTGTATATTGTAATTTGCTGCATTTTAAGATTCTGTATACTGTATTCTGTAATTTCTCTATTTGCATATTGTAACTCGCTGATTGTCCAGCTCTCTTCAGTTGTGAACTGCCTAGAAGTCGCACGATTATGGTGGCATAGAAGAATAAAGTTATTATTATTAGAATGTCTCACCTATTTACTGGAAAAGAGCCCACCAGGGTAAGTACATAATCTCTTTTTCCAGTGCAATAGGTGAGACATTCTAAACAGTTGGGACGTACAAAAGCAGTACCCCAAATAGCTAGAGTGGGCTTGCTGCGCCAGCTCTTAGGCCCGAGGACCCAAAAGCTGAGTCCTGTCTTGCAGCTACATCCACTCTGTAGAACTTGAAAAATGATGATTTTAGGATTTTTCATGAGGTGGAACATCCAGAAACACGCAAAACCCCACTTTTCCAACCTTCCTGATATCTCTCACAGGCTGTCATCCTATATACTCACTATGACCTGACAGGATCCATGCTGCAAACTTGCTTTTAGAGCTCTCACAGTAGCTGACTGAAGTCTGTGAATTCTCAAGCAGTCAAAGCTTCAAATTTGCAGTAAGCAAAAAATTACATGAAAAGAGGATGAAAATGGAGAGAGCAGAACACACACAACTGCAGTCATGTGTGCAGAAGGAAAAAACTGTACAGCGCGCTAAACTACAAAGTGAAGTACACCAGAGGAAGAGTGAAAAATCCATAGTGGATTTCTTCTGCAGCATGCGGGTGTGGGGAAATAACCCAGCTGTCCAGAATGTCTCACCTATTGCCCTGGAAACAGTATTATGGACATTGCTTTGATTAAATTTTACAGTTTGTAAAAGTGGTTTATAAATTAAATAAATGAAAGATTGATTCTAACCTGCTGTTGAAACTCTAGGTTCTCTTTTTTGATAATCTCCATGCACAGCTCCAGATTTTGTGTCTCATCTTGCTTCTTCTCGAATTCCTCTTGCAAGGTTTTTACTTCTTTCACAACCTTGTTGTATTTGTTATCAAACTTTTCTATCAGCCTGAAATCCAACTGTTTCTGCACCTCTGCCTGTAAAAGAAAGCAAATCGCCACTTAAAGTAAATGTAACATAATTCTCTGAACCACACACAATTACAATATTTAAAGTAGTTGTACAATAATAATAAAACCTCCATACTACACACATCCTGAATGCTGTCATATATATTATGGGACACATTAGAAAATGAGCTGATCATTCACAATCAGGAATAATAGATTCCATAGAAAGAATTTCTGCAGACTTACATGTACAACTTATGTTAGATTTATTAGTGCTCGTTGACTATATTTGCAGCTTTTCAGTGCTGGGTTGAGCCACCACCAAGAGTGAAGATGAACTATTTTATGTTTTTATGTGTTCATAGGTGTTTATTGGTTTGCTGACATTAGCTAGATCCCTCAACATATACAGTATGCATTGGCGTAATTTGCTTTATGAAACTAAGGTCTTAGAGAAGCACAGAGCTGGCAGATCTCCAGCTCACTGGCAACAGTACAGGAAGGTGTGGGAACTAGTGTGGTCTGCAATCCACATAGAGCCAGAAGTTAGATTTTGAATTGTTAAAAGAAAATTAGGTTCTTACCTTGATAATATCTTTTCCAGAAGATACGGATGGTATGCTGAACCATAAGGTTGTCCATCTGTGCTCACGAGCATACTGCTTTTCAATCATAGCTTTTCAACTCCTCCTCCTTCTCCCGCCCTCTTCTGTTCATACTAAAGCAGGTGACAGCTCTACACAAGACGACAGAAGGAGGGGTATGGGGAATTCCCCGATACCAGGTGTCTGATCTGTTCAGATGAATTTAAGACAATCACTGAAGAAACAGTAATACAGTTAAAACATTAATAAACCTCTGAGAGGAACAATGAAACTAAGAAAATTAAATTTAAGGGAAGTACCTAAGGAGTCCCCAAACTCTAGGGTGGGACGGATGAGCCTGCTTGTAGTATCAAGGACCCTAAAGCAGCATCTTCTTGCGCTGCTATGCCTACAGCAAGAACTGAGGATCCAAAGTGAAACAAGCACCCTGAACACATCCTGATTAACATTATAATAATAATAATAGTTTATTTTTGTATACCGCCACACAGTTCTTGGCGGTTTACACAGTAAATTACAAAGTATTTACGATACAGAGCCAGATAACAGTGTCTTATAAAAGGAAATAACACAATTCAATAAAAGATACTAACTGACAAAGTACAACCCTAACTTATTCAAACAAAGTATGCACAATACAGATTATATATACTAAATTAGATAAGCTTCTGTAACCTTATTTCATAAAAATAATAAAAATCCATTTATCAAATTGATATTGATATCTATTAAGTATCCTGTTTCTAGGCTGACCTAGAAGCTGCTGGCACTCCTGTGCCAGCGGATAAAAGATTTTAGTATCATAGAAACATAGAAAGATGACGGCAGAAAAGGGCTATAGCCCATCAAGTCTGCCCACTCTACTGTCCCACCCCATTAAGTCAGAGTGCTGCTCGACCCACGTAGAGATCCCATGTGGATGTCCCATTTATTCTTAAAGTCGAGCACGCTAGTGGCCTTGATCACCTGCACCGGTAGTTTGTTCCAGTGATCCACCACCCTTTCTGTAAAGAAATACTTCCTGGTGTCACCACCAAATCTCCCTCCTCTGAGTTTGAGCGGGTGCCCCCTTGTGACTGAAGGTCCCTTAGGAAAGAATATGTCGTTTTCCACCTCGACACGACCTGTGACGTACTTAAACGTCTCAATCATGTCACCCCTCTCCCTGCGCTCCTCTAGAGAGTAGAGCTGCAACTTGCCCAGTCTTTCCTCGTATGAGAGACCCTTGAGTCCAGAGACCATCCTAGTGGCCATTCGCTGAACTGACTCAGCTCGAAGTACATCTTTACGGTAATGTGGCCTCCAGAATTGCACACAGTACTCTAGATGAGGTCTTACCATGGCTCTGTACAGTGGCATTATGACTTCAGGTTTACGGCTGACGAAGCTTCTATTGATACATCCCATCATCCGCCTTGCCTTGGATGAGGCCTTCTCTACTTGTTTGGCAGCCTTCATGTCTGCACTGATGATTACTCCCAAGTCCCGTTCTTCTGAGGTCGTAGCTAGTGTTTCTCAATTCAAGGTGTATGTTCTGCATGGATTTCTGCTGCCTAGATGCATCACCTTACACTTCTTTGCATTGAAGCCCAGCTGCCATGTTGAGGACCAGTTTTCCAACTTGATCAGATCCTGCGCCATACCATCTGTGAGATCGCTTTCACCTACTATATTACACAGTTTGGCGTCGTCGGCAAACAGCGCTACTTTTCCCTGAAGCCCTCGGGTCAAGTCCCTTATGAATATGTTAAAAAGGGATGTTCCCAGGACTGAGCCGCAAAGAGGCAAATCTTACCTGACAGTCCTTCAGCAATATCGTTTATAAAAATGTTAAAAAGAACAGGCCCAAGAACTGAACCTTGAGGTAAACCACTGGTAACATCCCTTTCCTTAGAGCTATCTCCATTGATCACTACCCTCAGTCGCCTTCCACTCAACCAGCTCTTGACCCAACCCGTTACTTTGGGACCCATCCCAAGGGCACTTAGTTTATTTATTAGACATCTGTGTAGAACACTCTCAAAGACTTTGCTAAAATATAAATACACAACATCTAGCACACCCCTTCTATCCAATTCTCTGGTCACCCAGTTAAAGAAATTGATCAGATTTGTCTGATAAGACCTACCTCTAGTGAATCCATATTGCCTCTAATCCTGTAATTCACTGGATTCCAGAAACTTCACCATTCGCTGTTTTAAAAGCTTTTCTATTAATTTGCTTATCACAGAAGTCAGACTTAATGGCCTGTTATTCCCTACTTCTTCATTACTTCCACTTTTGAGGAGAGAGACCACATCTGCCCTTCTTCAGTCCTACCCACTCTCGACTCTAGAGACTCATTGAAAAAGTCAGTAAGTGGAGACACTAGAACTTCCCTAAGTTCCTTCAGCACCCTCGGATGTACACCATTCGGCCCCATTGCTTTGTCTACTTTTATTTTAGCTAGCTCCTCACTAACACTACCCTCTGAAAATCAATCAGGGTCTACCACTGCTCCATCCCTATTCACGTTTGTCTGCTGCAATCCTGCTCCTGGCGCTTCAGCCATGAAAACAGAATCGAAATATTTGTTAAGCAATTCAGCCTTTTTTTATCAGCTTCTACATGTTTCTCCCCTCCAACTTTGTTCTCACAATGCAACTTTTGCACTTCTTCCTATCACTAATATCTAAAATATTTCTTGTCTCCCCGTTTTACTCTGTAAGCTATTTTTTCTTCCATTTACATCTTTGCTTTCCTGACTACACGATCAGCCTCTCTTAACTTTTCCAGATATTTTTGCCTGTCTTCCTTTCTGCGATCTTTTGTAGTTTATGAAAGCTAATTTCTTATTCCTTACCTTTACAGCTACTACTTTTGATAACCAAAGCGGCCTTTTTTTCTCTTACTTTTACTTACTTGCCTCATAAAAAGGTTTGTTGCCCTTACAATTACTCCATTCAGTTTTGCCCACTGCATTTCCACTCCTTTCAGACATTCCTATCCAGGCAACAATTCCTTGATGTAATCCCCCATTCGAAGAAAGTTAGCTTTTTTAAAGTCTAAAACCTTTGCTTTTGAATGAGCCCTCTCTATACCCATCTCTTTCTCTTTCCCTCTCTCTCACACACTCATGCCCAGCAATTCTCCCTTTCTATTCCTTTCTTCCCTTGTGTCCCAAGTTAGTGTCCCTTTCCTCCCGCCCTTGTGCACCAAGTTAATGCTCCCTCCCTTCCTTCTGTGTCCTGAGATCATGCCCCCCCTCCCTGCCTTCCAGCCTTTGTCTCAAATTTGTGCCCCTCCCATCTCTGACATCAGAGAAATGCCTTCCGGTTCAGCTTCGGCAGGGGAAACTGTACCATGCAGTGATCACTGGATGCCAGATGATCACCCACTGTAACATCAGAAACACTTTCCCCATTTGTAAGCACTAAGTCCAGTATGACCCCATCCTGCATGGGTTCTAATACCAACTGCTGGAACAGTTCTCCTTGTTGAAAATCCAGGATCTCCCTACTTATAGAAGACCCCGCAATAGGGATGGCCCAATCAACATCCAGCATGTTAAAATCACCTTAGTAAAACTTACCCTTTTTAAATATATTCTGAATGTCTATTATTAAATCTCTGTCCACTTATTCCGTCTGTGAAGGAGGCCTAGAAGGAACTAGAAGTCGTGGCCAAGGGGGAGGACCTAGATATAATTGGAATTGCAGAAACCTGGTGGACAGAGGAAAATCAATGGGATGTGGCGCTGCTGGGGTACAAGCTCTACAGGAGGGACAGGACCCACAAGAAGGGGGGAGGCATAGCACTATATATAAAGGACTCTATCCACTCGGTCGGGATGGATATGGCAATGAAGGCAGAGGGGCTGGAATCGCTATGGGTCAAATTGCCGGGAAACAAGGGTGCAGGCATAAAACTGGGGCTGTACTATCGCCCACCTGGTACGCCAGAAGGAGTCGGACACGACTTGGAAGCGGAATTGAGACAGGAATGCAGGACTGGAAGTGTAACAGTGACGGGGGACTTCAACTACCCGGGAATAGACTGGAGTACGGGTCACTCCAACTGCACTAGGGAAACAGGATTTGTAGAAGCTGTGAGGGACTGCTTCATGGAGCAACTAGTCAAAGAACCGACGCGAGGGGGTGCTACTCTTGACTTCATCCTAAACGGATTAG